>NC_050444.1:159002050-159357050 GCF_903995425.1 Onychomys torridus
GCTTTTCATGAGCTGTCATTCCTGCTGGGGTGAGCTTCAGCAATGCAACTGCCATTGAGTCATCTCTGCTCCCGTAACCCTTCACCCACACTCCTGTAAGTAACCCTAATAAACATATTGGTTCCCCAAGTTGGATGGACAGGTAGTATCTTTACCTTCACTATATGAGGTGAGTAGACACATCTCCCCAGGAATTAGTGTGCAATAAGTGGGTTGTCAAGCTGCAAGTTTACATGGGTCTCTCTGCAGGAGACAGGGCATGGGAAACCAGGGGTCATGGGTGATCTTTGCTGAGGATAGTCCAGCAGGGGAGACCACAGAGTGGGCCATCTATACCCAGAAAAGCACAAGCTTGATGGAAGTTGTTAGTTTAGAGTCAAGGGAGGGGCAGAGGCAGAACAGGCTGGTAGCTGTAGGTATGAGGGAAATGGGAGGATGGGAACTAAGGAAGCATGAGAATGGGAAGGAGGCCCTCCCCTGAGGATCTGGTTTGCATTTCTCACTGGCTGAGAGTCCAGGATTTCAATGTAGCAGTTAATACCCCTATGAGGGGCTGGAGAGACAGCTTGGTGGGTAAAAGATCTTGCTGGTAAGCACGAAGTCCCAAGTTCAAATCCCTGGAACCCACATAAAAAGCCAGGTGTGGCCACATGTGCACCTGTGACCTGGTACTGTCAGTGAGGAGGACAGAGATAGGAGAATTGCTGGGGCTGACTGGCTGCCAGCCTAGCTCCAGGTGACAGACTGTCTCAAGGTAGAGAATAAGGTGGAACATGATAGAGCAGGGTACCCAGTATCCTCCTCTGACCTCTGTACTGAGCGAGTGAGCACACACACACACACACACACACACACACACACACACACACACACACACACGCCTATGAAGACCACCTGCACAGAGACAGTCCTCCCTTTGTGAGTGCTACCTCAAGAATGTGCAAACACTTTACCACAATCTATACTGAGTGCCGAAATGCACATGACCTTTGAGTTTAAGCTTATCAGGACTTCTCCTCACCTCTAAACTGCAGCAACAAACCTCATAAACCACCTTATAATTTCACTTGCAGAGAGAAATGCTATGTAGAAAAATAAGTAAGCCAGCTCGTAGTTCTTAACTTAATGGGTTTTTTTGTTTTGTTTGTTTTGGTTTTGGTTTTGGTTTTGGTTTGGTTTGGTTTTTCAAGACAGGGTTTCTCTGTAGCTTTTGGAGCTTGTCCTGGGCTAGCTCTGTAGACCAGGCTGGCCTCAAACTCACAGAGATCCACCTGCCTCTGCCTCCCGAGTGCTGGGATTACAGGCATACGCCACCACCACCCAGCTTAACTTAATGTTTAAACCCTATTTAATCTTTAAATCTGGTTGTAAATTATATCTTTTGTACAGTGTGACTTCAAATGATAAAATCGAATACACACACGCACACATGTGCTATTGTCATAACACTTAAGAGCCGTTCTCTCTGAACTCCTGTGCTCTGGATTTGCCTCCTTAGAGTATGTGCTTAATAGGCCCCAACTCTGGGCCTGGACGGATGGCTCAGCAAGTGAAGGTGCCTACCACCTACCTGACCACTGGAGTTCAATGCTGGGACCCACATAATGGAAGGAGAGAACCAGTCCCCTAAAGTTGTTCCCTGACAGTCCACATTAGCGCTATGGCATGTATGCACCCCTCCATAAAATACATTTTAAAAACGTAATTTAAGCTGGGTGGTGGTGGCACATGTCTGTAATCCCAGCACTCGGGAGGCAGAGGCAGGCGGATCTCTGTGAGTTCAAGGCCATCCTGGTCTACAGAGCTAGTTCAGGACAGGCTCCAAAGCTACTTCTGCTCAGTCCACACTGCCACCATCCACCCTGCTCAGACTTGGAGCCTTAGGGCAATGTCTGTGTTGTGTTCTATAACCAACCTACCAATAACTACCTTCAAAAAGTAAGCTGAGCTTCCTTGCCTGCCCTGTGCTAGTCAAGCAGGCCTCCACCCACTCTTCTGGACTGTATGACTAGTCTCTGCCCCATCCTGGCTCCAGTCCCATCCTCTGCAGCTTTCCAAAGCTGGCCCTTTGAAGCTTCACCTCCTCTGTTGGTCCTTGACAGAGCCCATGAGGCCTTACAAAAACTGGTACCCGTCCTCTTTACGCCCCTGATGCTCCAACATCTCACACAGGCCTTCCAGCTGCACTAGGCTCCCTCCTTGAGCACTTCAGACCTCAGGGCTTTTGCACATGCTGTTCCCTCAGCCTGGAAAGCTCTTCTTGTTCACAGGCTCTCCCTCTTGTCACTCAGGCCTAGCTCAAAGTCACTTTCTGCAGTAAGCCTCTGTCTGTCTCCCCTGCTCTGGACATATTTGCTTCCTTCCCTGTCCATCACCTGGTCTCCCTCCCACATCCCAGACCTGGAATCACGGGGCATGTGGACTTTCTGACAGTCGATGTTGTGTTCCTACTGGCTTTTAACAGGGACATGTATTAAATGGATCAAAACCAGCCTAAGTACATTTTAATTTTGGTGATGATAGTGGGTTGTTGTTTTTTGTTTTTGTTTTTGTTTTTTTGTGGTGGTAGTGGTGGTGTTTTTTGGTTTGTTTTGATTTTTTTTGTTGTTGTTTTGTGGGTTTGTTTTTCAAGACAAGGTTTCTCTGTGTATCCCTAGCTGAACTAGAACTAGCTCTATAGATTAGAGATCCTCCTGCCTCTGCCACCTAAGTGCTGGGACTAAAGGTGTGTGCCAACACTACCTGGCGATGATAATGTTTTAAATTAACTGACTGCCGAATTTTAAACTTCAGAGGTTGGTTGGTAGTTTAAAGCCCCAGGCTGGAGGCATAGTTCAGTGGGAAAGGCTTGTCTGCCATGCACAAGAAGTTTAATCCCTACCACTCGTATACAGAAGCAGAAGCCATTGACAGAACAGGGACAGTCCACCCATTTTCCTGCCTGGCCCCTCTGGGCATCTAAGTTTCCTAAGTTGGTGAGTAGTGGATGCCAGACTAGCAGGGGGCAGGCATGAGGGGCTTGTCACACAGCAATTCTCCCAAATGTCAGCTGCTGCTGCTGCTGCTGCTGCTACTGCTGCTGGCTCTCCAGAACCTGCCAGGGCCAATAGCAGTGCCAGCTGGTTATTCAGCCTGGCTCCTGGAAGTTGGAGATCAAGGAAGCTTGGGTAAGAATACAGCCAGCCAACCACTGTGCACAGAGGAATCTCAAATGCACCAGAGAGAGGAAGAGCTGAAATCAAGGGACCACAAAGAAATCTCTATCCTGGGCCTCCACAGCGCCCAAATGTCACGCAAAGTCACCATGGCCTTTGCATGTTATGAACAAGACACTGAGGTGGTGGGTGGGCACGGTTCTGGAGTTGACAGGTTCCCACAGTAGAGAGAGGTATCAGTGGGAGGGAGGGGAGAACAAAGCAATGGGGAGGTCAGAGAGATGGGGTACAGAACATCTAGGAGAAGAAAGAGGAGGGGGCAAAGAACAGAGGAGAAAGGGGATGGACAGACATCCTTGGGGGCCAAGGAAGACACCACAGCGGGACACGATGGGAGAAGGGAAGCCAAGAAAGATGAATTCACATTTCTGTTTGAGCACATGTGGAGAGCCATCTGCTCTGTTCCAGGCCAGGCCCAGGGAAGCCTCAGCTTGTACTGAGGGGCACTGACAAGTCATCACGTGCTGGTGAGGCTGGGGACTCAGATGGCAAAAACAGAAGCAGACACGAGTGCTCCCGTGGGTAGACAGCAGGCAGGGGTGCTGCAGGCAGGGACGGTTGCATGAGCACTGGCAAGCACCGGGCACAACAGTCGCTGCAGCTGCAGAATGTGGGTGTTGGGGGGAGGTTGGGTGGGGGATGCAGCTGAGGCAGCAGCCGTCAATCCCGTCAGATGCCAATGCGGCCACAATGGTGCAGTCTCTCATCAGCATGCCAAGGAGGTTCGTGGCTCATCACCAGATGAGGAAACGGAGGCTCATGGGATTAAGGAGCCTGCTCGGATTCTCATGGCCTCCAGGGCAGTTGGGCTGCTCTGAGTTAACAACCAAATTCATGTTCATGTTTACTTCTGTTGCCCCACTAGCCAGTGGGCCTGACCTTTCCACTACAACACAAAGGAAATCCCAGGGTTCTGGGGAACCCCACCGGGGACTCACTCCAGTTTGGGCACTAGAGGTACCAACTGTGCCGCTATCCTAGATTATAGATTATAAGGTAAGTGCAGACCAAGTAAATGCACTAGGTCTCCACATTGTGCCTCTGGCTCCAAGTGACCCTCAGTGAGCTATAAGGAGTAGAACCTCCAAAGAGATGGCGCGGCAGTTAAGAGCACTTGGTCTTGCAGAGGATTTGGGTTAAATTCCCAGCATCCACCATGGCAGTTCACAATCATCTATAACCCCAGTTCCAGGGGATCTGACACCCTCTCTGGCCTTCCCCCGTGGTGCACAGACATGCATTCAGGTAAAACACCCATATACATTAAAAAAAAAAAAAAAAAAAAAAACCATATATATGTTTTTTTGGTTTTTTTGGTTTTTTTTGTTTTTGTTTTTTTAAAGAACCTTGGAGGATGCCTTTAATCCCAGTACTTGGGAGGCAGAGGCAGGTGGATCTCTGTGAATTTGAGGCCAGCCTGGTCTACAGAGTGAGTTCCAGGACAGCCAAAGCTGTTACTCAGTGAAACCCTGTCTTGAAAAAACAGAAAGAAATACACACACACACACACACACACACACACACACACACACATACACACACACAACCCTTGGAGGAATTGTTTTACTCATATCCCAATTCCAGAGCTCTAAAGCCCAAGCCCAGACTCCTGGTGCTTATGTATATTAACTGTATGCTCCTAACAAGGTGATTAACTTTTCCAGGCCTCAATTTCCACATCTGGAAAATGGGATAATAATGGTAACTATTTCTTTGTATTGACAGGCAGGTTGTTTGGTGCAGGCAAAGCATCCAAGACAATGTCTGCTTCCCAGGGCCAAACTGGGTATGGTGGCACACACCTTTAATCCCAGCACTCAGGAGACAGAGGCAGGTGGATCTCTGAGTTCAATGCCATCCTGGTCTACAAACAGAGTTCTAGGACAGCCAGAGCTACAGAGAGAAACCCTGTCTCAAAAAAACAAAACAAAACAAAATCTAGCCAGACCAGTGCGGGGATGTAAGCAGGATCTTGGCTTTTGGGAATTACACAAGCCAGTAAAGGGAGGAAGGAGACAGACAGTCCTGTGGAAGAGAGGCATGGCCTTGGGGATTCCTGAGGAACAGCCACCCCAGCTGGGGTGACAGCATGGGGTGGGGTGCAGGAGTGCTCCCCACGGATATGAGAGACTTGAAAGACAAAGCCATAGTGTCTGGCAGAAGGGTGAGCCAGAGAGAGGACCAACACAGGGCAAGGTGGGGCTGAACCTAGAATCCAAAGGGGCTGTCCTTCCCATGAGCAGGGAACAGAAGTAAGCTGGGGGCAGCCAAGGCTAGCCCCACAGGGCAACTCCAGGCCACTAGCAGAGATTAGGCAAGGAATGCACATGAACCTAATTTACAAGGTCTGGCTCAAGATTTTGCAACTTGACATGGGTGGGAACATGATCCACACACTCCATAGAAGCTGTGCTAAGCACTGTGAGCCTTTCAGAACAAGTGGAATGCAGTAGGATCTCCTCCCAAGACAGGCAGTGACTAAGAGCCACAACTACCAACCATCACGGTTGCCAGGTGTGTTAAAGACATTTCCCTCTTGGGTTATTTTCAACTCTATCTGCAGAGTGGAGGGAGCCAGCTCCTGCCTCTCACCTGAACTCCGGGAGCCTGCACAGGCCTCCTGAGACCCTCGGGTCTCCTCTGCAGCCGCTGCCTGGGGCTGGCTTCGAGCGGGCACCCTCCTGTCACCAACGCCGGCTGAGCTCTCCAGGGAGCTGCTGCTGGAACTGGGTGCTGTGGTCAACAGGTGCTGCTGCTCTAGGCCTGTGGCACCCAGGGACTTCTCATCGGGCAGGTGAGGCTGAGAGGAAGAGGGAGAATATTAACCCACCTGGTGACTTGTCACCCCCGTCACCCACACTCCACAGCTTATACATTTCTGCCCACACCACACATTGTTTCCACACTCTCAGTCCACATGAGGAAACGGAAAAATCGACTTTCTGAAGGTCGTTCTGTCAGCGTAGGGAGATGTCCCCAGCCTGGTAGCTGAGAGTTGAATTCTGAATTCAGACACCTGAGTCTAAGATCATAACTCTACCACTCATTGGCTGTGTGATCTTAAAAAGTTACCTAACCTCTCTGAGCCTCCATGTTTCATGTATAAAGGAACTATTACAGCTTATGTCCTGGGGTTGTTGTGAAGCTAGGAATTTCAAGGATAATGGTGCTGCACAGGACACTGTTTATAAGAACTTGGCAGAAGTACCACTCACTGGGTGGCAAAGCCTGCCAGCCAGGAATGACCATCATGCTTTTAAATGGTTCCAATTTAAAAAAAAAAAATAATAAGATAGGGGCTGGAGAGATGGCTCAGAGGTTAAGAGCACTGGCTGTTTTTCCAGAGGTCCTGAGTTCAATTCCCAGCAGCCACATGGTGGCTCACAACCATCTGTAATGAGATCTGGTGCCCTCTTCTGGCCTGCATAATAAATAAATAAAAGTTGTTTCTCTTTTTAAAAAAGTATTATTTTTAAATTTTTAATTGTGTGTATATGTTTGTGTCTTAGTGTGAATAGGTACACCTGTGTGCAGATGTCTTTGGAGGACAGAAAAGGGCATTGGATCCCCTGGAGCTGGAGTTACAGGTGGTTGTGAGCCATCTGATGGGGTGCTGGGACCTGAACTCAGGTTTTCTGCAAGAACAGAAGGGACTAAAGACTATGTACCAGGCTCTTCCTAGGTTCAGTGCCCAGCACCACATAAGCAGGGTGTGGTATACGTCTGTAATCCCGGCACTGATTGAGAGGGGAGACCGACGCAGGAGCGTCAGAAATTCAAAGCCATCCTCAGTTAGTGTTCAAGCCCAGTATGGACCACACGAGTCCCTGTCTAAAATAAAAAAAAATAAAAAAAAAAAAAATTCCCAAAACCTAAAGTATGAGTTTCAGTGTCCATAAACAAACAAGTTTGGTGCAAACAAGTCACCATCATTGTTTAATGGCAAAGGATGGCTTTCCTGACTCACAAGCAGGTCTAGGTAGCTGTCCCAGGGTCCAAACTTGGTCCTCGAAGCTAACACCTTTACTCTTTGTTCCTTCCGTTCAATGAATCAGCCCAGTTCATAGAGCCCTTTCCCCCAGGCCACTAACAGGGCTCCTCACTGGATGTCTCAGCTCTCCCTTCCCACGGTTCACCCAAAGGATGTTCTGTGGCTTCCTTGCGGCTTCTTACAGAAAAACAATGACAAAACCGTACATGACCTGAGTACCAAGTACAGTACCTGAGACACATCTACCTTAGCTCTTTCAGAAGCTCAGTCTAGCCTAGTTCCACCCTGGCTCTGCAGATGTGGAAACTGGATTTCTTGCCCAAGGTCATGGTTAGGATACAGTGTAGTGTAGCAAGCTAAAACTCACCATGCCTTTTCTGGGTGTCAACTCCAGAGGCTTAACACAAAATCCATTTTCATAGCCACCCCTGATGAGGACACCTGGAAATACCATTCCAAGGCCACTGTCTATCCACACCAGCGGGAAAAGTGACCAGGCCAGGGCTGGCACCCCCGGGCCTTCCTCCAGAGGGAGGCACAATGCCAGGTGTAGTTTGCGCAGAAGCAATAGTTTGGCCTTACTTCCTGTGGCTGGTGCTCTCTAGAGTCACTGAAATGCCACCCAGGGGCCCTGCTCACCACTGCAGTGGCTTCCTAGATGCCCATGTGTGTCCTGTGGCTGGATTCCTGCCCAGTCCATAGCTCCTGACTATAGACTGGAAGGAACCGACACAAGCAGTCCCCGTGGGGCCAAAAACGCCCACAGAAGGTGAATCCTGTGCTCAGAATTACACAGTTGGCCGATGGTCACAGCAAGAAAATCCAGGCCAGCATGTGAAAGTAATGCACACTGCATCCTCCTACCTCCCCTGGAGTACTGCCAGCCAGGTAGCCAAGTCTGGAAGGGATGGAAGGCATTCTAAATTCACAGTCTGACCCTGGGCCCAGCCTTACCGTAAAGCCCTGCAGAGGCTTTCATAAATGTCACACTCACCAGCTCCTGAAAAGGAGCTTTTCTGGCTGGGCCTTCCCCTCTCTGCCTGTGGCTAGAGCCAAGCAGAAAAAAAACAAAAAACCCAAAGGTCACAGCCACCTCCCCACTCAGAGCCACAAGCTACAATGTTCAAGTACAGACACCATCACAGTACTGTGACTCAGGCTGGAACCCCATTGAGTGAGCACCAAGGACCTCAGCTTGCCTGACACCTCCTCCATTATTTCTGGGCCTGGGCCTGTTGCACGGAGCTGGGCCTGGCGGAAGCCTGGCTGCTGGCTCCTGCAGGCTTCAGAGCTAAGGGCGTCTCTCTGTGTAGGGCCATGTGGGCATGCGTGCATGCGTACATGAGAGTGGAACAGTATTTGTGAGATCCTTTCCTAGGTTGGTGTCCCAGGCCACATTCGTCAGCTGTGGCACCTCAGGACAGTTACTTAAGAGTGTCTGGGCCATGTGTCCCAGGACTGTAAAGTTGGGGGCAATAATCCCGCAGACTGTGTCACAGACAGGCTGGAAGAATTTATAAGACTTCAGCACAGTGCCGGCCTGAGGTCAGTACCCGACAATTTCTGGTGACTAGACATGAGGCCATGTGTGTGACTAGGGGCAGCAAGGATGAATTCACATGCTGTTTTTTCTAAATAACCCTACTTTTCCCAGCCCTCAGAGCAGGACCTGAGTCGCTCACGGCTGGTCCTGCCTGATGGCCTCACTCTAGCACATGAGGACACCATCTATTGGGCTTCCAAGAAAGGCCCTGAGGCAGGCGGCTCATGGGGTACAGGGCTGGGAAAAGGGTAGTATCTAGGTTCTCCAACTCCTGGTGAGTAATACTGGAGAGCAAGCCTTGTTGGGAGAGGTTTGTTTGAGACAGCTTTTGATGTGTCTGCCAAATCCACTTGCTCAGAGGTTTGAGCCCCAGAACATACCACAGATCTAACTCTTAACCCTTCAAGAGTGGCAGTAGCTCTTAAGCCTACGTTTCTTTATATAATGAGGTGCCCTATTCATGGGGACCAGTGAGGAGTTGGGTACAGTGCAGGGAAAGAGCCTGGCTATGCCCAGCCAGGGAAGAGCTGGCCTGTTTCTTCCCAACTGGAATGTAGCTAGACATCAGATGGCTCTGAGGGAGCATTTAAACTCCTGATCTTCCAGCCTCTACCTGTGCTGGCTATTGGGATTACAGGTATGCACCACCATACCCATTCGATGCTGCTTGTATGATGACCCAGCACCCTAGAAAAGGAACTGGAGGAGGAGGGGAAGGGTGAGGAAAGGATGGTGATGATGATGATGACGGGGGATACTCACCGCCTTGGCTTCTCTTTGTAGGCAGGAGGGCTTCTCTACAGAGAAGAGAGAGGAACAAGTCAGGAGCAGGGCTTCTTCAGCACATCTATCCTAACGGACACAGCATGGCTAGGGTCGAGCCAGCGGAGTGGACCCAGCCCAGGGAGTAGCTGCCTGCCAGGTAAGGCCCACAGATGAGCCCATTTTTACTCTTACCCACTACCCTCTGCAACCCCCTCTCCAATACCCCAGCCCAGCCTGTGCTGGAGCCTTGCCTCAACTACACTCCACTCATGAAATCCAGCCCAGCTCACAGAATCCTAGAGACCCCAGGCTTCCGGTATAGGAATCCTGAACTTCAGTCCCCTGGGATAGCCTTGACACTGCTTTCCAATGGCCAGGTTAGAAGGTGAGCTCTACAGTCTCCAAATCCATTTGTGTCTACGGTAGTGTAGTGCTCTGTACTAGACGTGCCCCTACCTGAGGCACCCAGAAAAGCAGTGGTGGAAATAGGCATGGAGCAGAACCTACTTTTCTTCTGCACCAGGATGAGGCAGTTCACCAGCCCTAACACCAGCAGACCCAGAGCTGTCACTCCACCGATCAGACCTAGGAAGAAGACAGGATACTCAGAAATGAAGGTACCAGGTGGCTGGAGCTGGGACTGAAATCAAGTCTAACCCGAGGTCTTCAAATTCAGGGCTGAACCAAAGATAAACATCTGTAAACCATGTGCAGCCAGAGGGCCACAGTCTGGGGCCTCCAGCTTGGGGAGATCCTAACCCCAGGAAGTAGTAGGTTCATCAGAACTAGCGACCAGAACCTATGTTCACATTCACCCCACCCAGGGATTCTCTGTGAGAACATTAGGCCTTTGGAGACTCAGTTCCTTCACACCTGTATATGCTCTGAAGGACAGAGCCCAGGTTCCCAGGATCGCCCACAAAGAACCTTCGAAAAGCAAAAATGGAGCAGAGAAGGAGGGAGAGAAAGTGTCTGTAGCCCAGGTTGGCCTTGAACTTGCAATTCTCCTATCTCAGCCTCCCCAGTAGCTCAGTCTGTGCACTTGCAAGCCTGGATGGGTCACTCTGGAGACAGGGACTTACCAATTGGAAGAGAGATACCACCCTTGGTGCTCGGTTCACTTTTGACAAAGACAGAGATGGTGGTTGGAGTTTGGCTGGGCTCTGGCTCTGGCTCCAGGGGGTGGGATCTTGTGGCCTCTGGCTGAGGCATGTAGACTATTCCTGAGACGGTGCTTGGGGATGGGGACTCAGGTGCACAGACTGCATCTGTGCTTGCATTTCCAGGAATGGCAAGGATGCTACATCTGAGGGAGGAAGGGTTTGGTCAGGAGGCCACAGAGGACAGTGAGAGCTTACTCCAGGGAGCCAGGCCGAGGACAAGGTGTCAACAGCCAAGCAGTGAGTATGAGCCATGCCTTCTTAGCAGTACTCCCTCCCACCCCCCACCTACCCCCTCCCACACCCTCCCATGTCCTCCCACCCCCCACCCATCCCCACCCAGTCACCCTAGCCAGCCTTGCCTCCATGCTCCTGTCATGTCAGAATCCAGCCCCAGAGACAATGGGTGACAAGCTGTCCTATACCCTGGTCCCCAGTCACCCAGGGGTCACCCTCCCTACTCTTTCAGAACCCAGGAAATCAACACTCACATGCGGTGGGGCCTGCACACATCTGTGGATGATGTGATGTCAGAGAATGTCCCTGGGGCACAGGCCCTGCACACCACGTTTCCATTTGCAGATCCTTGAAGAGAAAATCCAGAGCTTGTCAACAACATGAATACTTCATGCAACCACATGAGGAGTGTCCTAGCACTGGGGGCGCAAGAGAGGCCTGTTTGCAACTCTCTCTCTTAACATATATACACATGTAGCCATATCTGTATACACACACATGCAATATATATAAACACATATACACATGCATGTACACACATGCCCGTACATGTACATGGGCCTGCTTTCTGGGGTTACCTTCCTGCCTCATCTGGTTTCCTACCAGCTTAGGGCTAATTATGACTCATGTCTGGACCTATGTTAGACCCTAATGTGCAGCAGGTGCCTAGCCAGGGGTGCTGGTTAGACAGCATCTAACAGATGCATCTTGACAGCCACTGGGTAGGCTCCTAGGTGAGGCTGAGAGGTCAATCAATGCCTGTGACAGGGATGTTCACGTGGGGAAGGAAGAGGGGTCCTTACTTGTACTGGCCACTCCAAATCCAGGACCACACTTGCTCAGCCTCATGCACTGTCGACAGCTGTCAGTATTGGTTTGCAAGGCACAGTACATGTCAGCTTTGCAGGCACATACTCGGTTCTGTTGTTTAGTACACGCACGGGTCTTCACCTGGTCTGGAGGAGGGAAGGACAGACAGCCAGGGTCATTTCTACCTCCACTCACCTGCTCTGCCTTCCCTGACAGAGCAGGTCGTTTGCTCAGCATAGGCCCAAAGGACCTGTCCACATTGTCCCTTGGGCTGTTGTCTGTACCCCAGCTCCACCACAATGTGAACAAACACAATCTGCTTTCCTATGTTCTACATCTTCAACTCTGACATAGAGATGGCCCCTCCTCGCCCCTCCACCCACCTCAGAGATCAAATGAAGATGTGGTGGGATCAAGAAGGAAAATGCCATCTGTAAGTCGCCAGGAAAAGTGTTACACACATGTAATCCCAACACTGGGGAAGCTAAGGCAAAAGGATGATTGTAAATTTAAAGTTAGCCTGGGCCTAGTAGAACATTCTAGGCCAACTTGGACAACTTAGTAAAAACCCATCTCCAAAAAACACAAAAACAGCCAGGTGGTGGTGGCACACACCTCTAATCCTAACACTTGGGAGGCAGAGGCAGGTGGATCTCTGTGAATTTGAGGCTAGTTCAGTTCCAGGACAGCCAAGGCTACACAGAGAAACCCTGTCTTGAAAAAACAAAAACAAACAACAACAATAAAACAAAAACAAAAACAAACAAACAAACGAATTGAGCCGGGCAGTGGTGGCGTACCCCTGTAATCCCCGCACTCAGGAGGCAGAGCAAGGTGGCTCTCAGTGATTTCGAGGCCATCCTGGTCTACAAAGTGAGTTCCAGGAAAGCCTCCAAAGCTACAGAGAAACCCTGTCTTGAAAAAACCAAAACCAAACCAAACCAAACAAAAACAACAAATTGAAAGCTGCTTCTAGGGGCTCAGGCCTGTAATCCCAGAAAGCTAAAGCAGGCAGT
Organism: Onychomys torridus; assembly: GCF_903995425.1. Classification (NCBI taxonomy): domain Eukaryota; kingdom Metazoa; phylum Chordata; class Mammalia; order Rodentia; family Cricetidae; genus Onychomys; species Onychomys torridus. Next base: position 159,014,788 of record NC_050444.1, read on the forward strand.
TCATACAAAGCCAGCCTGGGCCATTGAGAAAGGTCTTGTCTCAAGAGGAAAGGACTCTGAAAGGATGTAGCCTAGTGACAGAGCACCACAAAACCTTATGTTCAATTCCCAAAACCTGCAAATGAAATTGAAGCTAGAGGCTGGAAAGACGGCTTGCCAGTTAAGAACACTGGCTGCTCTTGCAGAGGACCCACATAGTGTCTGACAAAGATCTGTAACTCATTCCAGAAGATCTGATGCCCTGTTTTGGCTTTCATGGGTACTACATGCAGCAAAAATACCCATACATATAGAATAAAATAAACAATCCTTTATAAAAGTTTTTAAAGGTCTGGGGATTGGTATGGCTCAGTTAAAAAGCACTTGTATTGCCTACATGAAACCCCAGGTTCCAACCACATAAATGCATACATGTGGGAAAGAGCAGTCCCCAGCCACTCAGGTCCCACAAGATGAAAACAACTGGCTCAGGGTAACACTTTCCACCTTCCTAGGCTGGAGGGCTAGTGACCAGGGAAGATGTTAGGACCATCCTGCTCAGGCCACTCACCATAGCCACAGCGAGAACCACAACTCAGGCACGTGGAGAGCCTGTTCCAGAGCTTGGTGTACGTGCCGTCCTCACAGTCGGAGCACACTGTGTCTGAGGTTTTGGTGCAGAAGTGTTTCACATGCTGGCCTGAGAAAACAAGGACCAAGGGTCTCAGTGGAAGACAGGTCTCCAGCAAGACTTTAGATTCCAGGGTTCTGAACCCAGCCAGGATTGATGAAGCATCTGTGTCTCCACAGGTCATCCCACATCTGTTGGGCTCTCGCCATCTCCACCTCTGAACATAGGTTCCTCTCTGCTCTCTCTGAGTAGCTGAAACACCACACTAGAAAGATCTACTGTCAGCCAATAACGCTTCAGAAAGAATTGGTTTGCTAACTCCTGTCTTCTTGATGGTTGGTTAAAATTCTCTATCCTGGTGTATGAACCATAGGGAAAAGGTGGCAACAAGGATGTTGGACCTGGAAGCCTGTCAGAGCCAAGGGCACAGGATCCCTAAAAGTCTGGAGGATGGAAGAACAACAGGGCAAACCTTTTTTTTTTTTTTTTTTGTTTTTTTGTTTTTTTGTTTTTCGAGACAGGGTTTCTCTGTGCAGCTTTGCACCTTTCCTGGAACTCACTTGGTAGCCCAGGCTGGCCTTGAACTCACAGAGATCCGCCTGCCTCTGCCTCCCGAGTGCTGGGATTAAAGGCGTGTGTCACCACGGCCCGGCAGGGCAAACCTTTAAGGTGTTTATTTTTTTTTTTCTGAAGTAAGCTCCTCTCCCTTATTCCTTTCCTGCCAAATTCACTGCTATTCTAAGCTCATAACTTCTTAAAGACTCTCTGCTAGTCAACAGAAAAACCACTGTTCCCTGACAGCTCTCAAAGTGACTGTGGAGGGTGACATGTACACATGCTCCTGTGTTCCTACTCACTGGGTCTCAAGCAAATGGCACAGAGCCTCCAGTAAGTAAAAATCTGAATTCTTCATGGTGACTCTGCTCATCTTAATCAAGTGTTTATTATTATTATTATTATTATTATTATTATTACTATTATTATTAATAGTGTGTGTGTAAAACCTGTTTTCTACTTCCTCCATCGGTTCAGTGTGTGTGTGTGTGTGTGTGTGTGTGTGTGTGTGTGTGTGTGTGTGTGTGTGTTTTCTACTTCCACCATCAGTTCAGGGCATCAAACTCAGGTCATCAGGCTAGCACAACAAGTGCCTTTACACACTGAGCCATCTCACCAGCCCTCATCATCCCTGTCTCCCATCACACTCTCTTCTTTTACTCTGGACTACACACAGCAACCTCCAGGTCCCTTGAGCTCACTAAACAGGCTCCTACTTTGAGGCTTTCCACTGACTTCCTTGCATCTCTTGTATGCTTGTGTGGCTTGCTCTTGTCCCTTTTGCAGGGCTCAGAGAGACCTTCCTGGACCACTCAGTGTCATCTGGAGCACATAACCTTGTCTGTCTGTCTGTCTCCATCAGCCAGTACAGCCTTCTCTCCATCAGAGCACCTCCTGGCAGGCAGCACCACATTATCTCTTAGGTAATCTGTCTGTCCTCCATTAGAAAGCAGACATGGGCTGGAGAGGTGGCACAGCAGTTAAGAGCACTGGCTGCTCTTCCAGAGGACCTGGGTTCAATTCCCAGCACCCACATGATAACTAACAACCATCCCTACTGCTAGTTCGAGGGTTCTAACACCCTCTTCTGACCTCCAAGGGGCACTGTGTGAATGTGGTGCACAAAAGTACATGCAGGCAAAACACCCATACATATAAAATACAAATAAATCTTACTTTTTAAAAAAAGAAATAAAGTAGACTCCATGAGGATGAAGATCAGGAATATCTTCCCAGCAGACTGAACACACAGTAGATGCATTATGTATACTACTCAAGTGAATGTATATACTTGACTGGCTACACAGCACTGAAGGTTAGCTACTCAGGCCTCCCCACTGGGCTAGGGCTCAGATCTACCATCTATTAAATGGGTACACATTCATTCACTTGATAATTAGGTACAGGACACCTATATGGGCCAGTCATGTGCTGGGAATTCCACAGGGACCAAGTTATAGTCTTTACTCTAGAGGAGCCCACAGCGAGGCTAAGGGAAGAACCAGTCCACCATTGCAGAATGGAGCAGACTTCTTGGTCCTGGAGACCAGGTCTAAAATGTAAGTAAGTATCTGTTAACGGAGAGGAGGTATTGAGAAATGTGCTGAGCAGAGGGGACAGCATATGCAAAAGCCCAGGGCAAGATGATTTACTGCCCTAGAAAGGATATCCCTAGAAGCAGCTCAGTGAGAATTTAAGGCTTTCTTCCCCATTCCTGGACAAGCATTCCCTCCATGACATCACCGTCCAAACACCCAGCATCTGCCTCTCACCGGGAGGACATGCGGCACAGCACATCTGAACGTTGTTGTTATAGTATTCCTTTGGGTCCTGGCACGTGACTCCAGGTTCTGGCATGTAGGGTGTCAAGGTAATCTGGAAGAGAGCAAGTAAGGCAGCCATCAGCACAGTGACTCTGGGCTCCAGGATGAGTCATCAGGTGGGTCATCAGGTCTCATGACGGGTTCTTGTTTTGGAGGAGGAGGAAGGCTTGAGCAAGTAGAGTCCTGGCCTTTTCCCTTCTTGACCTCCCTCTTCAGTGGGGCACACTTGTGTCTGCAGATGGAGGTGCTGGGCCAGGGAGTGGATTACTTTAGGCCTTCCCTCTTGCTGGGTGAGACCCAGGAGGGTTCAGAGAAGATGCAGCTTTTGAAGACAGTGGCTTTGGTCACCAAGAAAAGGTCCTCCATACAAAGCTGCTCTCTTTCTAAAATGCCTGCCTGTCTGTCCCTCTGTCCTTCTGGCTGAGGTTTGCCTCCTCCCAGAAGCACCCCCTGACTCCCCTGAATCCAATGCAGGTTTTTCCTCCTCTGGGCTCTCTCTACATAGATATGGCCTTTCCAATATCTATGTCATTGTTCTGATAGGGCATGTGTCTCCTTTTACTCACATCCATACATATGCATGCAGGTGTACATACACATGCTCACATGCTAACACCTATGATGCAAAGAAGCAGTAGCCTTATTGTTAGGATCCTGCCCTCACTCCTATACATGCGCAGCTCGGGGCCTTGCCTCTTACGTCATCAGGGGGCGCTGGCAACTACCTATGCATGGCATGATCACACAATCTGCACCTTAATAGCTGGATGCAGACCCCACGCTCTCTCTGCTCTCTGCTCTCTGCTCTGCTTTGCTCCCCTCTTCCCCCCCCCCCACCATCTTTCTCTCTCACCAGACCTGGTCCCCCTCCTCTCCACTTTTTCCTCCAATAAAGCTCTGAATATTGATACTGGGGTCTGTTGTGACTGTGACCTTTCCACGTTGCAGCCAGCACCACCAATTATCATCCTTTGTCCCTAGACCCAAGCTTCTGACACAGGCCATGGCAAAGCTGCCTCAGGAAGTTAATACAGGATGGGAACAAGCCTGTGTGCTTCCTCACACAGGTGTTGCAGTACTATGGGTTGACCCTTGCAGGGTCCTGGGCCTACTCAGACTCCCACTACCAGGAGGAAGGCCTCAGCATTGGCTGACAAGTTTCCAACTGAGAGGCAATACCTTGACCTCAAACCAAGATCAACGCCCAACCTCTTGGCTGGCAACCATGTGGCCCTGTTGCCACATCCTGCTTCCCCACCCTCTTGCCTGAGAGCCTTCTGTCACAAGAAGCCGGGCCTCAGGCTCTGCTTCCAGACACTGAACCTGAGATGGGTGTATTATTGCAGTTCTCCAACAACCAGCCAAGATGGACTATGACCGTTGTATAGAAAGAAAACAGGAGTGTAAGGAGGGCTCATCACCCACCTAAGGTCCCAGAGCCAGTGACCTGGGTCCTGTCTGCCTCTCTTGCCTATGTTTTCAATGACTGTGCCAAGTAGCTTCACTGAGAGAGCAGCAAAGTCAGGAATGATGGGGAGGAGAAGCGCAGGAGATGGCTCAGTGGTTGAAAGCACTTGTTACTCTTGGAGAGGACCTGGGTTCAGTTCCAGCACACGCATGGCTGCTCACAACTGCCTGCAACTCCAGTCCCAAGGGATCTGACTCTACCTCTAAGTTCTGCTGGCTCCTGCATGCATGTGGTGCACATACATCATGCTCACATTTTTTTAAATAAATAATTGTGAAAGACAGACAGACAGACAAGAGAGACAGGGAGGAGAGAAAAGGAAAACAGCAGCCACATGGCACAGAACCATCAGAGAGAAACACAGGGCCCTCCCTCAAATCTCCAAGTGGCCCTGGGAAATGTACAGCAACAGCTGTCATCACTGTGCCTGTCCCAGGACCCTGGACACCTGAGCTCCGGCCTTCCTTCCGAAAGATGGGATGGCAATCTGAGCCTTCAGGGACAAGCATGAGTTAGCCACTTCTGCAAGGATGTGAGCTCAGGAGCAAACACGGGAGCGGATGCACAAGCACAAAGAGGGTGTGCACACACACCCAAAGTCCTTGAAGTTCCTGCTGACGTCACCTGAAAATGACCAGGGGGTGGTTCTGGGTTAAAGTTGAGGGCTGGCTTATACTTTTTATTGTACCAACAGCTTCTATCACATGGTCACTAGGAGCTCAATGAACGTTTATTGAACCAGTAACCGTGACAAGTCCCCTGACTTCTCAGATAAAGGTAGAGAGTTAGAAAGTCATGGTTTCATTCCTTATTCTACCGCTTATCAGCTGTATGTCAGGCAAGTGTCTCTACCTCTCTGGACTTCTGGTTCCTGACTGAACTCCATGGGAGCAAGAGAGATTACAAAATATCTAACAACTATCACAGCAAAGGCACTGAGCAGTTCCTTTGAACAGCAGCTATAAACAAGTCCATCAGAGAAGGTGCTGGCTATAACACTAGCCTCATCTGGTGTGTATCGACTGGAAAAATTCCCAGAATCTGTGGGCGGTGGCTCTGCCCTCCGCCTTCCCTCCCCACCCCCAGCACTGTCTGGGGAGCATTACTACCCTGCCCAATGGCATGGTCTCAGCATCAGGTAACAAGTGAGCTACTCCCTCAGTGTTCTTCCCTGTTCAGTCACCAAGCCACTCAGTGATAACAGCTGGAAGCCACCAGGGGCCATGACTCAAGGGACTAGAGTTCCCTGATGTGGACAGTCTGGCTTTTCTGGTCCTGCCCCTGTGCCCTGTATCATGCTCCCTCCGGCCAAAATCCACACATGCCTTCAAAGACCACTGTCCAGGCCCTGCCCTCGGCGAACAACCTAATGCAGACACCTACCTTGTTTTCATGCTCACCCAGACAGAAAAGGAATATCAGCAGTACTGTCCTGAACAGGGGAATGATTCCAATGTCATTTCCAGGAGGAGAGGGCCTCACCCTCGGCACTAGGGCCAAGAAGCATGAGCAGAAATGCACCTGCTATCCTGGCCTCTCTCTGAGTCCCCCAAAAGAGCCATCTGCTCCAGGGAGGTCATTCAGGTAGCTGGGTGAGGGAAGTCTCAGAGCCAGCCATGCTGGGTACACAGTCTGAAAAAGTCACTGCAGCTCCTTCTAGACAGGGACACACATCCAAGTACATGCACACACATGTACGCACACTGTCCTGGCACCTCCCCCTTCCATTTCACGACAAAAGGATCCATTGGGGCTGAGCACCCACTAAAAGGGCGTTCCACACTGCCTGTGTCCAAGGCAAAAGGTGACAGTGGTGCTGGTTGCCCCCTCCACACCAAGGGGGGCGTCTCTGGGCTAGGGAGTCATACTGTTCAAAAAGAGAAAAGGAAAAATAAGAAAGAGCTCCCCAGGCATCAGAGAATCCTCTGCTGAACTCACACAGTCTGATTTCTCACCCCGTGGACAAAGCAAGAGAAGCTGGGGGAAGGGAGTGAGGAAGGACACACAGAGTGGACCCAGGGGAGCCCTGACCCCAGAGATCAGAGGTGCCATGGATCCTTTTGCACCTATCATTCCACAGAATGCTAACTGACACAGAGGGCCTGAGTGTCCCCCACAAACCTCCCGGACTAGCCTTCCTGGAGAAACTGTCTCATTAATTAAGGACCTTCTCCCTTCACCCCACCCTCTCCACTTCCTCAAACAGCAGCCTCCCTCCCCACAAACCCAGGCTGTATGTGGCCTGGATCTCATGGGAACCCTATCCCTGCCAGCCCAGAGTTTATCCCCTCAAGTATCCTGGGTGGTGGTAGTAACCAGGGGAGGCCCAAACTCATCTGGGGCCTGGGCAGCTTCTAATGGCCCAGAGAAACATTGCTCTGGCTAGGGGACAACTTCCTGCCAGACCCAGAGGGCCTGATGGGAAAGGGCCTTGCCTCAGCCAAATTGGACTGTCTCACTGTCCCGCCCATGAACAAGGGCTCCTGGTAGCCAGCTGGACCCCATGGCCTTCTGCTTCCGCCTTCCAGGGCCCTCCTTGTCCCCAGCTTCACTATGAATAAGCTCTCTGGTGCCTTCTCCTCAGCTATGTGTGACCCCAGTTCCAGCAGCTAGCAAAGGGGCCCAGCCAAACTTCAACAAGTTTGAGGCCTGTTTATTCTCTTGGACAGAGAAAAAACAAACAAACAAAAAACCAAACCACGACCTCATCAGGGCTAAACAATGAGGAAGAGAAAGCCCCTGCACAATGCAGAAGGAAAGGTCACTCCTGCAGGGGGAGGTCCCCAGAGCTCCAAAGCACAGTCCCAGGCGCTGGGCCTCAGGGCCACGGCAGAGACCATGCAAACTGGGAAGGGGTGAGAGAGGGGTTGGACAAGTCCTGAGGTTCACAGGGCTGGGGAGGACTCCACTCTTCTGCTTTGAACTGGAGAGATGCAGATTCGCCCCCACCTGCAGTCGTGGGGATCTGACACTGAGAAATGAGGAAATGAAAAACGGCTCTCGGTGTGTCAGCATGTTGACTTGAGCTGGTCGTTCAAAAGACAAAACCCCAAACAGGGAGTGAGGGGGGGGGGGTGGCCCGTGTCTTTAATCCCAGCACTCAGGAGGCAGAAGCAGGAGGATTTCTATGAGTTCAAGACCAACCTGGTTTACAGAGAGAGTTCCAGGAGAGTCAGGGCTACAGAGATTCTGCCAAAAAAAGGCAAGTCATGTCCCGTCCTGTGTCCACCACCACCACCACCACTACCACCACCACCACGCCACCCCAACTTCCCACCCCCCAACCCTTCCCAACCCCCCCCAACCCCCGTCCAGGTCAGAACTGGAAATGTATGGTAAGGATTAAGCACCCACTGAACAGATGTGAATTAACCACCTGGTAGACAGAGACTGCAGAAAAGATAAATGGATGGAGGTGGATAAAGAAATGGATAGAAGCCAGGCAGTGGTGATGCACGCCTTTAATCCCAGCACTCAGGAGGCAGAGGCAGACAGATCTCTGTGAGTTCGAGGCCAACCTGGTCTACAAAGCGAGTTCCAGGGAAGGCGCAAAGCTACACAGAGAAACCCTGTCTCGAAAAACCAAAAAGAAAAAGAAAAAAAAATGGATAGATGGAAAAAATGGAGGGAGGAAGAGATGGAGATGGAAGGAAGGAAAGAAGGAAGGAAGGAAGGAAGGAAGGAAGGAAGGAAGGAAGGAAGGATGAAAAGAGATGAATGGGAGAGTAGATAGCTGGATGGGTGGATGATGGATAAATAGATGCATGGATAGATGGATAGATGGACAGACTGAGAGATGAACAGATGATAGATGGCAAGACCCCTGGGCATGGATCTGCCACTGAGGCAGGAATGGGACAGGATGGAGAAGGTGACATGGAAGAGCTTCCAGCTTGTGGTAAAGAGTGTGCACCCACCTGCACTACCCTTTGTAAGATCTAGAAGGACTGGTATGGCTTAGAGCTAGGATAAGTACCCACTGTGTAAGGTGCCAGTCTGGGCACACTTACATGAATTTCCACAGTTTTCTCTTTGAACCAAACATTGAGGTCAGTATAAGTCTTTGGCGGCTTGAATGGGAATGGCTCCCTAAGTTCATATGTTTGAGTCCCTAGTTAGTGGAACTGTTCTGGGAAGGATTTGGAGGTGTGGCTTTGTGGAAGGAAGTGTAACATGGTGGGGGCAGCTTCAAAAGCCCATGTCAAGAGGCTCTCTCTCTCTCTCTCTCTCTCTATCTCTCTCTCCCCCCCCCCCATGCTTATGAATCAAAATAAGCTCTCAGCTACTGCTCTGGTGCCATGCCTGCCTGTCTGTCATGCTCCCCTCCATGGACTTACCCCCTGAAATTGTAAGTCAGCCCCCAATTAAATGCTTTCTTTTATAAATTGCCTAAGTCATGGTGTCTCCTCACAGCAATCAGGAAAGTAACTAAGATGAAGCCCAATTCACAATGCAGAAATGGAGGATCCATGAGGTTCAACACAGTTGAGGACTGGGAGCTCATTATATCTACATCCACCTCCACGGTTTTATATCCTGTGGTGTGTGTGTGTGTGTGTGTGTGTGTGTGTGTGTGTGTGTGTGTACGCGCACATGCGCATGGCTGTTTGTATATGTGCAGGAGCACATGTATGTGGCTACACAGGGAGGGTGAACATGAATCTGTACCTCTCCATGTATGTGCAGGTACACGTGTATGTGTGGGTGCACATGTAGCTGTATTCTGTGTGCATATGGGAGTGTATATATGGGGGTGCATGTGTGTGTGTGTGTGTGTGTGTGTGTGTGTGTGCGTGCGTGTGTGTGTGTGTGTGTGTATGTGTGTGTGTGTGTGTGTGTGTGTGTGTGTGTGTGTGTGTATGCCAGAGGGCAACCTGTGTGGTCTCTTCTCAGTGCACTGTCCACCTTGGTTTCATAACAAGGTTTCTCTTTGGCCTGGGGCACACGAATTTGGCTAGGCTGGCCACTCAGTGAACCCAGAATCTGCCTAGCTCCACCGCCCCAACACTGGGAGTCCATGCATGTGCTACACCTGATATTTTTACATGGGTTCTAGAGATCAAACTCAGGTCCTCACGTTCGTGCAGCAAGCGCCTCACACCCGTGGTCTTGTCTTGCTTCACAGGGTGGTGAACAATTCAATGATGTTTCCAGACAACAGGGCCACCACATCCCAGGGTAAATGAGGTATCGACCCAAAGACCCCCCACACAACCGGAAGCTACCTTCAAATGCTGGAGAGGCCACATCATTTGCATGGTGGGGTGGGGGTGGGCATTTCAGTCTTGACCTTGGAGGTTTACAGGAGCCCCATGGACTATGAAGGCACAGCCACATCAAGCCAGACTGTCACGGCGACATAAGGCCTAGGCAGCCAGGCCTGTCAACCATCATGGAAACAAAGAGCACTGGCGTCAGGTAGGACCAACCACATCACAGGTGGGTAGCCCAGGGGTGACACATCCCTCCTCCAAGCTGCCGCCTGTGATGTGCTTCAGAAGTGAGCTGCAGCAGACAGGAAACCCATGCTGGGATCCGGTTCTTAGGGCCAGGCTCTGAGCTGCATGCCTAGGTCTCTGCCTCCAAGTAGTACTCGGTTTGGTGACAGAGAATGCCCCACTCTCTCCGTTATCACCTCCTTGAGGCCTTTTGGTACAGCTTTCTCCATCTCCTGGTGGCTCTCTTCCACACCTGGGCAACTCATGTCAGCTTCACTGTTGGTCCCCAGCATATGCACACAGACCTAAGCCACCTTCCTACTTCCAAGACTGGCCCTCCTTAAAAGTATTCAGCAGTTACTGAATATCCTCAGTTATCCTGCTGCCCTCAGGCTGGAACAGAAATCTCTGCAGCTCACCTGTCACCTGCTGCCCTCAGCTCACCTGTCACCTGACACAGATACAGAGCCTCTAACTCCCACACCCCTCTTCCACACCCTGACCCTGCTGCTACCTCTGGCCACACATTCTGCAGAGCAGACCCCTCAGATTCTTCAGAGTCACCCCCACCAACATCTTACTCTCATGTAAACCTCTGAACCCCAGATGGGAGTCAGATCCCTCCAGAGGCTCCTGTGACAACCTGGGGCTATTTCTATGTTCCCCAGGTTAGACCATACTTAGGTTAATTCTTTGTTTCTCTTGTCACTCCTGACACCCTACTGTGATCTCTCCTTGAGCCAGGGCCTGGTCAGACTCCCCTTCTCTTATTCTCCCACCTTTATTTTGGCATCTACAAAATAAGAACAGAGCCATGCGCACCCTACCAAGTGTTGTGATTCACTGAGCCAGTGGGTGTGAAGAGCTGGATGCCGTACATGGCTGGGGCAGGTGTCTAAGAGATGCAGCGCTTGTCAACAAAAGCCAAAGATTTAATTTCTGATTCACTGAGCTGAGTTTGGCTCACACGAGAACTGGACAAGGAATGGACAAGGTAGTGTCCCTAGAAACTGAAGGGTGGTATTCAGATCACAGTCCATGTAGTGGCCTCAACCAACCGCCATCACATCTGGGTGGTAGCCAAAGTGTGATTCCGCATCCCTAAGGACGGAAGCTGGGCTTTGGCTGGGGAGAGCAGTAGGCCCATGAGCAAGCCTGGCTCTCTCACCTCTGCTAGCAAGAGCAGTGGCCTGCCACCCTGCTGGATGCAGATGGAAGGGCTCCATGCATTCGATGCATTACACCCATGCCTGGCTCTCAGGAGACACTGCAGACACCAGCTTCAAGTCCACCCCAATCAGAGTGGGTGGCCAGGGTTGACTGTGGCAAAGCTGTTCCTGTGGCTGACCATGAAAGACCCAGAAAAGGTTGGGATGCAGCTTAGTTGGTAGAGTGTATGCCTAGCACATGTGAAAGCTTGGGTTCCATGCTCAGCACTGCATGAAAAAGCCAGGTATGGTGATGCACATCTGTAATCCCAGCAACTGAGACGGGGTCCAGGAGGATCAGAAAGAAGTTCATCCTCTGATACACAGTGAGTTCAAGGCCAGCCAACTACAATGACCCACCTGAGTCACCACTCCAGCCTCCTAACTGTGTCTCCTGCCTCTAGCCTTTCCGCCCCTTCTGCCCTTCACACTAAGGCCAGAATGACCAGCTCATCTACTCTCTGCCCTAGGTCACCTCCAAACTATTAGTGGCTCCCATTGCCTCATCTCCTGATGGGGAGAGAGTGTGGTAGTTGGCAACAGGCACTGAGGAAGGAAGCTTGGCTTTGAACTCAGACTACATCCCTAATTAGCAGACATCTTGAAGGAATTATTTTCCTGTGGGTTTATTTTTAACTAATTAATTTAATTATTAATTTATTATACACACTAAGCATGACTTCTTTCTTGCAGAGTTGTATCCCCAGACCCTATTTGTTGTGTTTTTGTTTGTATATTTGTTACCTTTTTAAAAGATGAATTTATTTTTATTTTATGTATATAAATGCTTTGCCTACATGTTTGTCTGTGGACCATGTGTGTGCATGCCTGACTCTGCAGAGATCAGAATGGGCATCGGATCCCCTGGAACTGGAGTTACAGTTAACTGCCATGTGGGTACTGGAAGTAGAACCCGGGACCTCTGCAAGAGCAGCAAGTACTTCTGATCACTGAATCACCTCCCTAGCCCATTGGTTGTTGTTGTTTTTTTGTTGTTCTTGGGGTTTTTTGTTTGTTTGGTTGGTGGTTGGTTTGGGTTTGGTTTTCTGAGACAGATTTTCTCTGTGTAGCCCTGGCTGTCCTGGAACTGACTTTGTAGACCAGGCTGGCCTCGAACTCACAGAGATTCACCTGCCTCTACCTTCCCAGTGCTGGGATCAAAGGCATCTGACACTACCATCTCACATATTGTTTCTAATTTTATGTGTATGAGAGTTTTTCCTGAATGTATGTGTGCCTGATGCCCCAGAAAAACTCTTGGAACTGGAGTTACAGATGGTTGTAAGCCACTATGTAGATGCTGGGAATCAAACCAAGGTCCTTGGAAGAGCAGAAAGTGCCCTTAACTGCTGAACCATCTCCCCAGGCCCAGCCTGTTTATTGTATTTTCAAATATATAAAGGTCTTTTTCTCTGTAGAATGAACCAGACAACAGTACACGCTTCCTGGGTCTGATACAATAAGGTGTTTTGCAAATTCCTGCAGAATTACAGTTACTTTTTTTTTTTTTTTTTTTTTTTAAAGACATACTGGCCTGGAATTCTCCATCTTCCTGATTCCACCTCCCAAAGGATTTCATATGCAATCCACCACAGCTGGCCCAACAATTGTTTAATTTAACTGGTATTACTTCTTGCACACAAACTGACCCCAGACACACAGCCTCATGTGTCATTGACTCTTGCAAACTTCCTGCCCCAGCTAGATGATGGTCTAGCCCTGTCCCCAGTCCCTCCAGCCTCCAGCTGGTATCCACTCACCTCCAGTCTGCTATGTTCTGGGACTCAAGGCTGGGAAAGTGTTCCCAGAGTTCTTGCAGGAGGGCAGAATGTGGGGAGAATCAAAAGGCTGACAAGAGAAGGTGAGGAGGGTGTGACCGTAGGCCCAAGCCCTAGGGAGGCAAGCATGGAGGCTCCTGGGTGGAGAGGGGAGGGCTGGCCTCCTGCCAGAGAGGGCAGGAAGGAGCAGAGCCCAAGCTCAGGGCCAGAGGCAATCTGAGAGGGAGCAGCCAGTGGTAGGCTCATTCGGAACCTTGCCTGTCAGGGCTGTAGGTCAGCTGGGGAGGCTGGGCACTGGCAGGGGTTCTGCTAACTGAGTCAACTTGCCAGAGCCCTTCCCCATAGATTCACTGTCCTGTCCAGAGCTACACTCCACCCTCTGCTCAAGCTACTGAGCCCCCCACCACCACCTCCTAACAGCTGCAGGCCTAGATTCCAATGCTGGCTCTGAGAGGTCCTTGTGACCTGGTCAGGACTGGGGCAACAGAGATTCAGAACAGAGAAGACCACTGGTGAGCCAACTCCTGCCCAAAATGGAAGCTACACCAAGCCTGGGTCCCAGACCCCAGAACTCAGGCTCCACAACTCTGTCCTGTCCCGAGAGGACAGAAAATGTCTTTGTGCATGGCCTGTAAAACTACCTACATATCTCTTCCCACCTCTCAACCTCAAACCAACTCAATTTCCTGAACCTCAGGTCACTATGGTCCCAAGGCTAAGGTCAGATGAAACCCACACTGACCAAACTGACAAACAGTACCCCCAGGTAGTGGGAGTCTCCCCATGTCTTGACAGAGGGGCTGTGTTAACCCAGGGCCCCGAGGCCCAAAGAGAACACACTGTGGTGGTTCCCTAGGCCTCTCAAGGACCCAGCACTCCTGAGCAGCTCATCGGATGCTCGGTTTCAGCAGTAGAACTTACTCACTCGGGCTGCAATGCCCTCTTATAGCCTCCCATGCTGAACGTGCTGGCTGGGAGGAGGCCCTTCTTAAATGAGGAACAGCAGAGCATCCACAAACTTAACCCCTCCAGCTCTATAAAGAAGAAAGGGAACCCAGTGTGGTAGCACTAATCTTTAATTCCAGCATTTGGGAAGCAGAGACCTGTGGATCTCTGTGAGTTTGAGGTCAGCCTCAAGTCACAAAGTGAGATTCTGTTTCAGAAACCAAGAAGAAACAGGGTGGGTGGGGAAGACCTTAGAGAGGACAGGGTGACTGTCTCATCCTACTTAAGTGGGCAAGAGTCAGACAGAGCTACAGGTGGGAACATACTACTTACCTTCTCACCAGAGCCCTAGGACGGCTCACATTCCGGGTATAAGAAACTCTCTCCCCCAGCCTCCCGCCAGTGAGCTAAGTAGATTTCCTCTTCCCCGGCTCACAACCAAGCAGCCCAAACCACAACAGTGTCAGCTATGACATCACACGAGATCGAGGTGGAAAAAAAGATGTGAGCCCCAGAGGGGTGGGTCCTGGAGCTGCAGAGACCCTGTCCCTCAGGAGGGGTGGGCCCTAAACCCCAAAGCCCCCAACCTGCATCCCAGAACAAGGAGACACTGTCAGGCCAGAATCGGCACCAAAGAACGTGTGCGCTTTATGGGTGACAAGGAGCTTCTTCGAGGAAACACCCTCCTCACTCAGGCTTCCTTGAACCTGCCCACTCCCATACAGTCCTCACTGTTACGAAACTCTGACTTCCTCAGAGTCTGGGGACACACCTCACTGCTGACACATAAAAGGTGTTAAGTTCTAGGGAACGAGGGACAGGAAACCCATGACTTCCAGGCCTGTCTTCAGGCAAGCTGACTGACGGGCAGCCATGAAATCTTGACGCCAATGGGGCCTGAGACAGGGAAATAATTGTAGCCAAAACAAAAGGAAATAAGGTGAACAAGAAGGGCTGGAGAGACGGCTCAGCGGATAAACACTTGCCTACAAGCCAGAGGACCAGATCTGGGCTCCTCGGAGCCCACATGAATGTGGCAGCTAACTAGAAACCCGGCTGGCATAAGGGAGGCAGCAGCAGAGATCCCAGAACAAACTGGATAGCTAGAGTAACTCCATCAATGAGCTCCAGGTCCAGCGAGAGATCCAGCCTCAATAAATAAAGTGGATATTGAGCAATTGAGGAAGACAATTTGGGCACCCACACACAGAGACATGCACCTACACACATGTAAACACACTTACATGTGCAGGCACACCACTCACACATACATACGTATATACAAAAAAAGTGAGAAAAGGATGTCAGCTCTTTTCTCTGGTGATTCGTGTAGCTACCATCCCCCACCCCAGTCTTCTGAGACTGGAGACTGGTGCTGTTGGAAGGTTTGGGCTCAGAGAGGTCAAATAACTTGAGCAAGGACACACAGTAAGCCAGTAAATTGTTCTGCTAACACTCAGGCCAGGCTCTTTCCTCAAGGCTGTGCTGTCTTAGAAGTCACTTGGGTATTGGGAACTGGGCAGCATCAGTTCAGAAGAGGGCTTCTCCATCTTGGGTCATAAGTAAACAGAATCTCAGAAACACGCATGCACGCACGCACAGATGGAAGAGAGTTTAGAGAAAACCTAGGATCTACTGACATGTATTATGTAGTGGTTCTCAACCTTCCTCATACTGCAATCCTTTAATACAGTTCCTCATGTTGTGGTGCTCTCCAATCATAAAATATTTCGTTGCTACTTCATAACTGTGATTTTGCTACTGTTATGAATCATAATGTAAATATCTGGCATGCAGGATGGTCTTAAGCTACTTCTGTGAAAAGGTTGTTCATTCCACAAAGGGATCGTGACCCACACAGGTTGAGAACCACAGAGCTAGGGCCTTCTGTACCCCTAATGTCTTCAGCAAACATACTCTTCATCGCCCACAAATGTCATTTAGCACCTGCCGCTGAAAGGGTGGGGCGGTGACTTCCTGACCACATCGCCTTTGCTACTACATGGGGTCCTAGACCCCAGACAGGCAGGCAAATGATCTGAGGGGCCCAACTAGGGGGCACGGGGCAGGAAGTACGGCAGGACAAGGTGACAGGAAGGAAGCTGGTCTTGGAGTGCCAGGCAGCAAAGTCACTGAGGCAGGAACTCGGGGCAACTGGATATCTGACACCTGAGCTTTGGGGTCCCACAGATCCCAGAGATGGGGGTCTGAGCATATGTGGTCCCCCGCCTAGCTATGAGTGCTGCATATAACCTAGTCAGGACAGACTACCTGTGGCTCAAACAGCCACCAGTGGCTTCCAAGCCTATGGACACCTTAGTCCTGGCCACCAGCAGGGGAGTGCTTCCACTGTAGCGGGTTGGGGGAGGGAGACACACACACCACAGCCACTGGACAGCAGAGTAAGGCTGTGAGCTGGCATCTGTGTGACTCAGGCCTTGAACCCTGACTGAGGGAGCTGGTGCCTGGTGGTGTCGGAAACAAAGATTGCATGCAGCATGTTCATTCACTTCTGCTCACTGGGTCCTCTCCCAGCACCAACCCCCAATTTCCCTCCTTGCCAGCTCCAGAACCTGAGCCAACACTAGTGGGATGGCCCAATCATAACTGTAGGTATGGTAGGTAGGGGTAGGGAGTATGTGCTATTTAGGGAGACAGTCCCCACCTCAACCGATCTGCCACAGCAGTGGGGAGGAGCCCTGAGACACTTTGAAAGAGGAAGGCCGCCAGAACCTGGATCTACCCACCAACCATTTGGCCATAAAATGGGGTCACGAATCACTACAAAGGTCAGCCAATTATCTTTGACATTTAGTCAAACGTTTTGGGTTTGGGGCTTTTTTTTTGTTTTTTGAGTTTTTTTGTTTGTTTGTTTGTTTGTTTACAGTTTCATGAAACCTAGGGTTGTCTCAGATTCCACATGTACTCAAGGATGGCCTTGAATTAATAATTCTGTCTTACCAGACATGGTGACCAACCTCTCCCTTCCCCCACAAAGACACCCTGGCTAAACTCGCCCTTTTCCTAACAAAGCCACCCTGGCTACTGCCCTGGATCTGGATAGCAAGGGCCATAAAGTGTCAAAGTGTCACCCAGCCCTGGGGATGGACAACTGCTTCAGGAGCTACTGGGACAGGCATCAGGACAATAGTCCAGGCCATTCTTCAACCCAAGAGTGCCAGGCAAGCACTCAGGGTATAACTCAGCTGGTAGAGTTCCTTTTTGGCACGCAGGAACACATGTCCCAAGCTACATAAGTCAGGTGTTGATGACACAGATGGAATCTCAGCACTGGAGATGTGGAAGGAGGGTCAGGAATTCAAGGTCGTCCTAACCAACAATGAACTGCAGGCCAGCCTGGGCTACATTAGACACTGTCTAAAAAAAAAAAAAAAAAAAAAAAATCCAAGCAAATTCTCTCTCCCCACAAACAGGGGGTAAACAACAGCTAACTGGACCCAGGCCACAAGGGCAGTTCTGAGCAAAACCTATGTCTATAAGTTATGTGACCTTCTGGCAGTGTGGCTCTTGTTGTTCTGGAGGTGGCTTCCTAGAACTAGACAGTGAGTAGTGTGTGAAGCAGGTATCCATGAACACTGAGAGAGTTGATGAATGGATGGCACCGAATCAGGGTGCCTGGTCACCGGCCCACAGCCATCCGAAAGTCCCAATCACATTCTCAGTCACAATACAGATGCCCTAGAAGGACGTCAGTCAGTAAACAAAAGACGAAGGTATGAGGAAAGAGCCCTCAGGCTCAGCAGTACTACAGGTACCAAACTTCACTCCAGTGCCAACTAGAGATCCTACAGACTCAGGCCCAGCCAGCAAACAGCGGCCCTCAGCCCCAAGACTCCCAGGGGTAGGGATGCTCTATCCCAGCTCAGAAAAAGTATCCACCTATCCTGCCTTCACATGCATTTATTTGCCGACTAAATTATTAGGTGAATGGTGGGTTCCCCATCAAAGGGGACAAGAGCCTCAAGGATAAAGTGAATCTGCTGCCCCCTAAGACCTGCTCCAATGTCCTAAGGGCTGCCCAATCCAGCTACACACAACATCTCTGAGTCCCATAATAGGGGTAGGAGTTGGGAGACAGGTAAGGGAGGGTCTGGGGAAGTAACATTAGGAGTGAGGCCAACTTGCCTTCAATCCCACCTCATCACCTCCCAGTTGTGTGGTCCTGGGAAATGCCCCAGCTTGTCACCCATTTTCACATCTTTCAGTGGAACAGAGGAAACCACCTTGTAGAAACAGCTGGAAGGGAAGTTTCAGTGCCAGTCTGTGACAAAGTATCCAACATGGTGTCTGGCATTTGACTGTCCCAACCAGGAGCTGTTAATCATGAGAAGGAGGATGGTACAGTTCTTAGCTCTAGGTCTGTCCCATCTTTAAGGCAGATAAGACACACAAAGAATTAAAGGTAGCACGGAACCTGTGCTCCAAAGAGCAGGTCACAACTAAGTGGGGGGATGTGGACAGGCCTTTCTGGAGAACTGGTATTTACAAAAGGTTTGGAAGAGTTAAGTAGAGTGGACAAAATGTGTACAGGGCTCACACATGCCCGATGGCAGGCACCTAGTCATCAGCTTCTCAGGGCACAGGTGCATGTGAGCAGGTAGGGCAGATACCTCCCTCTGGCCTGGGATACATGGAAGGTAAGAGGCTTCCCAGACAGGCAGAGAAGGACGGTCTCTCTGACAAAGAAGGATTTGTGGGAGTGGGAACAAGCAGACAAGCTAGGAGTCCATGACAATAGTCGCAGAAGTTAGGAGGAGTTGTGCGGCCCCTCCTCCAGAAGTTCATATGCTCTGGTTCCAGGGACAGGCCCAAGCTCGGAGCCCAAAGACCTACTCTTCCTTGGAGTTCAAAGAACAGTCCCCAGTCAGGCTGGTGACTGCCGCCATACACATTCACACTCAGCCCTCAGAACTGGGACTGTCCTCATCCAGAGTCCAGCTCTGACAACCTCCCCGAGGACAAACATCCATCATGGATGAGTCCATTCCTTTCCACCCTGAGCCATTGAGTCACTTCATGACACCACAGAAGCCACCTCTTACTTTTCTTTCCTGCAGACAAGTAAACACAGTCTGTCCATCAAGGTGGGCTCAGGAGGCAGAAAGCATATCTAACTGCCCAACTGTGGAGCCAAGCAAAGGCATGTCCTGTGTAGCAAGCTCCCCCGATGCCCTTCAGAAGAGGAGATTTCTCTGGGCCTCGCTTTCCACACCCGGAATCTGTGTTCTCTTTACCCTGTCTTACCAACAATGGAGACAGGAAGGAAAAATAAAATAAAAAGACCACACTGTAGACTTGCCCTTTTCTTGTGAGGGTAATGCGAATACGGAATTCTGGGGTCTTTACTCTCTCCGTTTTCCCGGGGCTCTTTGGGTAGCTCCTCTCGCCTCCACTGTCCCCAGCACACAGAGATCATTCTGAAATGGCCCCTGAACACAACAGGCGGATCCTTGGAAGGGATCTGGGTAAGTGGCAGAGAGTGACTCACTACCCAACTGACTCTTACATTAAGGCGCCTCCTTAGACTCCTGGCCCCAACGACAACTAGCACCCCGGTGTTTCTAAGAAAGAGGTAAATCATGGCGCAGAGAAGGAAGAATAGGCAACGCACTCGGGCAGTGGGGCAGTGGCCCAAGTAGGGTCCTTCCGCTTCAAGCAAGCAGGACAGAAGGGACTTCGCAGCGTCACAGGGATGAACAGTATTCCTGAGCCTTGGCTGGGTGTTACCCAAGCCTTGGCCGTGCTCGTGGAGAGAGCCACAGCGCATTTCTGGAACATGAGGCTGCCGGGACCCCAGTTCCACCCCAGGTTCCCAATGTGCCAGGTTTCGAGTTCCCCGCTGCTCCCTAGAGGCGCGTGGCGCATGTCGGCTGAGGATGGGATGGCCTCTCGCGCTGTCCCGGAATTGTGCTGTAGCCATGATGGGCACGGTGTGATGCGGCTGTTCCCCCGTTACCCTAAGAGTCACCCACCTGGGTAGGCACGGTGTGCCCGGTGGCCCATAGCTGCAGTCCGATGACCAGAGCGACCCAGAGGGTGGCGGGCGCCATAGGGGCGGTGGTGGCTCCCGCCGTTGCGCCTGGAGATCTAGTGGCTCCCCTGCGCTCTAGCTGGTGACTGAAAGCGAAAGCCCCAGGCCAGAGCTAGGGCAGACCTTGGGGGTAGGGGAGGGTTGGAGGCGGGAAGGGGCGGGACCACTGACTGAAGACACGCCCCCTCACACCGAATCCTCTGCTCTCCCTGGGCACATCCACCTGGACTCCCCCAGGCAGCTCTGGGTCTCTTTCTCCAGCATCTCTTCCAGCCTTGAGTGACTCAGTCTCTCTCCATCGCTTCTTCCCCTTCGGGTCACCTTTCCAGTGAAGGGAAAGAGACTGGCACTGGAAATAGATGCCCACTGTATTTGTGACTGGCTGCCCAGGTTGGGCCTTCCCTCAGCTGACCTGCCTCCAGCTTCTCTTCTCAAATCTCACGGACTTTCTGCTTGACTCCGGGAAAAACAGTCCCAAAGTTGACATCTGCTCTGGAGAACCAAAGGCCCTAGATCACTCACTCACTTAGACCCTAGAGCACTGTGACCCTTTAATACATTTCTTCATGTTGCGGTGACCCCCAACCATAAAATTATTTTCATTGCTACTTCATAACTGTAAATTTGCTACTGTTATGAATCATAAGGTAAATATCTGATATGCAGCATATCTGATATATGACCCCAAACGGGGTGTGACCCTCAGGTTGAGAACCACTGCCCTAGAACCAGGCTAACTACATGTGACTGTTTGCACTTTTCCACGGAGCTTATTAATATAAGCTACGTACTATGGTCCCACTAACATATGGCATGTGTCTGCTTACTCCGAGTACACAGCCACAGCTCACAGCATTGCATAGGTACAGCTCTTGTTAATGCGTTCCATTTGTTCGAGCTCCTTTGAACATGCTTGGAGCCTTCAGTGAGTACAGACCGTCCTCTCGTTCTGAGTCCCTTGGCTGACAAGCAAACAGAGGCGGAGGGAGAAAGCCATCCAGGAAGTCTTGCTTTCTAGAACTGACCTCATCAGAGCACTCACTCTAGCTGCCATCTGAGTGCCAGCCCCAAGGCCAGCGTTTATTTCTCCAGCCCTGCACAATCGGCACTTGGAGAGGTGGGATGGGCAAGGAGACAGGTGACTATTCTGCCCTCCTTCTTATCCACACACACTCTCTCACTGTAGGCTGATAGGAGGAAGCCTTGTAGCCACCCGCCCTTGGGAGAGCAATCGCAAGGTTGATACTTCTAGGTGCTGAGGGAGAAACTGGGAAGTGACCCTTCATAGGATGGAAAATCCCACCTGATAGTCAGGAGCCTGGGAAATCACCTGGTTCCCACATGTTTCTGAGACATGGGACACAGCCCACAGCCTTAACCCTAGAGGGATAGCCACTGAGCAGGCAAGGAGAGTTCTGGTCCCTATGCCTCCTGTGGAACACATCTCAGGGGTGCTCTGGTCTATCTGAGATAGCTGAAAGCCAGGAATGAGTGTCACCTGTCAGAAGCAAGAGTCAGTGGTCTGCCCTGAACCCTGCTCAGTGGGTCCAACTGACTCATCCTGTCCAGCCAGGGAACAATGCCCCCCAGGGACCGCACATGGGAGACCACAGGCTAGTTCCTATCTTAGTCTGTATTCTGTGGCTAATAACTCAGCACCACATACTGGGTACATTATGAAGAGAAAGGGATGATTTCAACTCATGGTTCTGGTCCAAGATCAAGGAGTCACAGTCAAAAATGATGACCTTACTGGCAAGATCCACATAGCAAGAGGCAAGGGGTAAACGTGAAGAGTGTGTGTGTGTGTGTGTGTGTGTGTGTGTGTGTGTGTGTGTGTGTGTTTCTCTTAAAGCCACCAATTCCAATCATGGGGGCCCTACCCTGACTTCAATTCTAGTCACTGTTTTTTATAGTATCAGCTGTTATTCTGTGAAAACACTGCAGCCTGCCTCCACCCCAGCCCTGTCCTCTGTCAGCTACCCTAGCATCTATGCAGGTGCCTAGCAAATGCTCACCAGGGATCACTTGCGGTTCAAACTAATAATGATTAGTAATTGTGAAACTAGCAGTTACTGGAGGCTACTCTGGGTCACCAGCATATGTCTTTTGGTACACGTGGTCTTGCAGTTTTGTAGGACCTTACAGAGCTAGGAGGGGAGCACCTTAGATTCAAACCCAGTTTAGTTGCCTTTGTAGCCGAGGAGCTCCTGAGCAGCCAGCACAGTCGCTGCACACGCTGCTGCATTGCACAGTCCTCTGCCATACAGGTATGCATGCCATCCTGTCCTGGCTATTGCCTTGGTACCCAGGAAACAAGCAGAAGTGAATAAGAAATTCTAAGTATACCCAGGAGTCAATAAAGAGATGAAAACCAGCCAGACATGGTGGTGCATGCCTTTAATGACAGCACTAGGGAGGCAGAGGTAGGACTATTTCAGTGAGTTCAAGGCCAGCTTGTTCTATACAATGAACACAAGGACATCCAGGGCTACATAGAGAAACCCTGTCTCAAAACACCAAGAGGAGGGCACATGAATGAATGAATGAATTAATGAATGAATGAATGAGTACATACCAGGGTTGGAATCCAGTCTAACCAAGTCAATCCTTGGCTCTAATCACCCCACCAGGCATCTTTCAGCCCATAAGCCCTATGGTGCAGAAAAGGCCCCATTGTTCTTACATTGGATGGGCAGAGATAGGATGGCGGCCTGCTTGGGGGCTGCAGACAAAGCCTATGAACCTGATGATGGGGTTCCTCAGCCTCTCCCCACTTCCCAGGGCAGCCTCAGACCTCAGAGATCCCCCTGTCATCTCACACCCCAAAAGCTGGTAGCTCTGTTTCTGTAAACAGAAGACTCGCCTTTGCAGGATTGCCCAGGCTGTTGACTGAGCACTTACTGTATTCCAGGTATCTTGGCAAGCCTCTAGGAGGAAGCACTTCAGCTTCAGCCAGAGCAGCTTTCAGCCTCCAAGACACCCATCCATATGCTCCCAGAGAGACTGAGCCAGAAACTGTGTCCCAAAGGCCCCAGTGCCAGGATCCCATGACTTTTTGTTTATGTGTGTGTGGTGTGCCTGTGTTGGCCTACTCCCTCCAATTATGATTCTACCCAGGTTCACCCCGGGGAACCAATGAGTTCATTGGACTTCCTTACACAGCATGGGTAACCCTGGTGCAAAGTCTTCACCCAGCATGGATAATGACTTCCACATAGCTGCATAGAGAGTTCCTCTTCTAGGCTTCTACGACCAAATACTCTCACACCCAGGCCTCCAGGAGCAATTCCGACAGAACTGTGTACAAATGTCTTGGAGGAGTTGCTGGAATGTCAATGAGGATCGCCTTCTCCAACCCCTTCTCCTCTGAGGGAAATTTAACAGTCCAAAGGCCCTGATGTAATTAGGTTCTTTTTCGGCACAGCAGAACTAAGAAAGAGGGCACTGTTTTCTAGGAAGAATGCCTTCTGCAACAGCGCGTGTGTGTGTGGTGGTGGTGGTGTGTATGTGCACACTCGGGAGCACACACATGTGTGCACAAGCATTGAGACCTGAAATTAACGTCGTGTCTTCCTCAGTTCCCTGTATATGTGGAGGTAGGGTCTCTCACTTGATTCCAATGCTCACCTATTTGGCTGGTCTAGCTAGCTTGCTCTTTGGATCCCGTCTCTACCTCCTGAGTGTAAGATTACAAGAGGGCCACCATAGCTACTGTGCTCCCCCTACTCCTTTGGAAGCTGGGGATCCAAACAGTGGCTTTCAGGCTTCATGCTTGCCTGGCAAGTACTCACTGGACCATCTCCCCAGGCCCTTGATGGTCTGACTGATTTTTTTAATGAGCCCCCACACACACACCTGGGACAGACAGACACCATCAGAGGCTTAGGTGCCGCATGCAGTGGCTCAAGGTATGCTGGGAGAAGCAGCTTCCAGAGGGAGAATCTCTGATATACTTGTCTATGTGAACTCCTAGAAAAAGTCACAGAGCAAGCTCCTTCCAATGTGGCCTCTAGAGGTCCAGGGACTCCGGTCATATAGAGCTGCTTCTGGACAAGGGGATCCCTTGTCCTTCCCTATTTCCCCCTTAGTGGTCACAGCCAGGACATTTCTTGGCTTATCACCACACTCTGAATGTGCTGGGCCAGCCCCTGGGTGAATCACAGTCTAAAATCACGAACAGGAAGCTGTGCCTGGTGTTAGCCACAGGCTCACAACTGTCTCCACTGGCTGTCTTCCCACCTGTAACCCCCACCCCCCACCCCACAACACAGAAAAATAAGAATTAAATATCTAGATGGGGGTGGAAAGATGGCTCAGAGGTTAGGAGTGCTCACTGCTCTTACAGAGGACCCGATTTAAGATTTATTTTTATTAATGTGTACGGTCTGTGGGTGCCCTCAGAGGCCAGAAGAGGACATCAGATGCCCTAGAGCTTGTGTTACAGGTGGTTCTGAGCAGCCTGCCATGGATTCTGGGAACTGAACTCGGGTCCTTTGAAAGAGCGGCAAGCACTCATAACCGCTGAGCCTACTCTCCAGCCTCTTTCTTCAAACTCTTTGTCATTGAACTAGAGGTTCTTGACTCTGCATACCAGTTCCTACTCATACAATCTCTTCCCAGGGAAAACTGCTTTGAGTCTACTGTTTCTCTAGTCTATTTTGGGGCTTCATATGAAAACAAACAACACAGAAGACTCCAGTGAACATTCAGATCCGTGGGCTCCACATCCTAGGATCTACCCAATCAGGGATCAGGAATGTTCTAGAAATCAAACAAGCAAAAACACTGTGTGTGCATACTGAATTTATTTATTCTCTAAGCTCATTTAAGTGTGCTATATAAAGATAATTTATAGAGATATAAAGGTACTATATAAAAATGGCTCGAAATCTATAGGCAAATGTGTGTGTTATCCGCAAGCACCACGCTCTTTGACGTAAGGCACCATAACTAGAGCATGCATGGTGTGGGTATCCTGAAAAGCAGGGATCCTGAATGTGAGCATCCATGGGTTTGGGTATCTGCAAGAAGGGATTCCTGGAAGCCATCCCAGGAGATGCTGAAGGACAACTCTGTTTCATGTGATATGCACACATATTTATTCACCTGTACAAACCCAAACAGCAGGAGCATTGTCCTACCTGAATGACAGTACTCATTGCTGAAAACATTCCCACATTGCTGAGTTGAGTTCTCATTTCCTTCTCTTCCTCTGCTGTGTGGAGTTGGGCTGTGTGCACAGTGTTCACCAGTGTTTCACTGCTCTCTAGTTGTGGACTTTGGGGGATGAATAGTAACCATCTCGAGTACTGCCAAGCAGAGGCACAGGAGAGTTTCCCCGGGTGGTAAACATAGAAAGTAGGGCTTCTGGAAAGAGACAGTGCACATTTTCATTTTCACTGGGTCCTGTACTGCCAACTCCAGACTCCCAGCACCCACATCTGAGTGGCATTTCAGCTCCATGAGCGTGTATATATATATATTTTTCTTCTCCTCTTTCTCTTTCACCTTTTTTAAGATTTCTTTTTGAGGCAGGGTCTCCTGCAGCCCAGGCTGGCCTCAAACTTACTGTGTAGCTAAGGATGACTTTGAACTCCCAATCCTCCTGCCTCCACCTCCCTAGTGCTAAGGAATACCAGGATGTTCCCCAGGGTGTCCATTCATGCCGTGCTAGGAATGGTACCTGAGGCTTCATGAGTGCTGAGTTCTCTCTCTCTCTCTCTCTCTCTCTCTCTCTCTCTCTCTCTCTCTCTCTCATGCATGGACTAGAATCCGGAGCTCTGTAAACCCTCAAAAGGGGCTCTACCGGAGTCACCTCCAGACCTGCCCCTTCATCTTTAAATTGCTTTCAATTCTGCCTCCCTCAGCCCCTCCCCGCCCCCAGCCTGACCCTCTCACCTGATATCTGAGAGGGCCCTTCCCAGGGCCAGGCCCCTAGCCCTCACTCCTCTATCTCCACACTCACTTCTCCTTTCCCCCATGTTCACTCTCTCTCCAAACCACCTGCTCCCTCTGCCCCTCCGTGTCTCTCTCCCTCTGTCTCTAAGGGAGTTAGGGAGATGCTGGTCCCATCTGTGGACAGCAATGGCTGCCCTCACCCTTACATACACTATCAACTCTGGCCTCAGTTTTCTTGTTTCCTCTATAAATGGCCTCTCTGCCCTCTACTATTTTCTTGTATTTCTAAGGCATTTCATAATTCTGTGGCTGATCTGAGCATAATTTTTTAAAATACAACTCCTCTCGATCACTGGTTTATTGGATTTTGAATCTAGAGGGTAGAGTGAATGATATGCAGATCTTACCATACGAGGCTCGTGTGTGTGTGTGTGTGTGTGTGTGTGTGTGTCTGTGTGTCTGTGTGTGTGTGTGTGTGTGTCTGTGTGTGTTGAGTCTGACCTCGAGCCTCTTTCAAAGCATCCCTACTGCTACAATCCATCCATCCTTGTAAACAAATCTGGCGTGGCTTATGGGTGTTGGAGTGTCTCAGGAGTGGACTGTGGGACCCCAGGGTACTGGGTACATGTGCACCTATTTCCCTAACGCTGCCTGATTCCTCTGTGCCGCCCACGCTGTCACACCCCACCAGCAGGGCCAGAGGGTTCCTATTTCTGCACGTTTTCCCCTGAACTTGCCATTAGCCAGCTTTCTTCCTAGGGCCCATGGGGTGAGTGTGAGGTGGAACCCACTGGGGCCTCATTTGCATTTCTCTGAACTTCTTAGGTCTAAGCACCTCTTCGTTGCTGCTGAGTCATCCGGGTTTCCCCTTCTGTGAACTGCTTTTCAACATCCTTTCATCCGATCGTTATTATTTCCTGTCTTCTTGTAGATGTGCTCTAATTCCTTGTATCGTCTAGATATTAATCCCGTGTCCTTTTCGGATTTCATAAATACCTCCTCCGTTCTGGTGTGTGTTTGCTGTCCTTATTCATGCTTCCCCTTACCATTTAAAAATTGCTTAACTGGACAGCCAATATGGCTCAGCAGGTAGAAAGTGTGTGCCACCGACAGCCAGAGTTCGATCCCCAGGAACCATACAGTGGAAGGAAGGAACCAACTCCTGAAAGTTGTTCACGTACATAGTCCACCCCCAAACACACATCAGTAAATAAATGTAACTTTCAAAAAGAGACTAAGGTAACCCCAAGTGTTTTTAAAGTCCATTTAAAAAGTCCATGTGTCTGTGTGTCCGTGTGTCCGTGTGTCCGTGTGTGTGTGTGTGTGTGTGTGTGTGTGTGTGTGTGTAGCCCTGGCTGTCCTGGAACTTCATCTGTAAACCAGGCTGGCCTCCAACTAGGAGATTCTCCTGCCTCTGACTCCTAAGTGCTGGGATTAAAGGGGTGTGCCACCACTGCTGGGCTTAAAAATTCCTTAATTTTAATGTAACAAAAATCCATCAATATTCTTCATTAATTGGGTCATGGTTGAAAGGGTCTTCCTTAGCTGGAAGTCATGGAGATACTTTTCTCTACTTTTTCCTTTTGTTAGCTTTATAATTTTGGCCATCACAGCTGGGCCAGTCAAGCATCTGAATTACATATAGTATGTAAGGTCTAAAGACCCAACTTTATTTCTGCCAGCCTGTCTTTCTCACACCACCAGCCAAACGTTCCATCCTTCCGTCATTTATTGCATGTCTGTGGGTCTGTTGCTGAGAGAGTTCATCTCCAGTCTTGTGATTTCTGGACGGGTTCCACATTGTTGTCAGTAGAGCCTTGAAGAATGCTTAGTAGACAGGGTGAATTCTCTTTGTTTGCTGTTCTTTGTTATGATTGGCTAAGGTAAGGCTACCCCCCCAACAACAACAACAACAATAGTAATAATGACCAAGGAGATGACTCAGTGGGTAAGAGTGCTTGCTGCAGAAGCATGAGGACCTGAGTTCCAATCCCCAGAACCCACATAAACAAACAAACAAAAAAACAGGTTTGGTCATGCAGGCCTGTAATCCTTGTGCCATAGAGGGCAGAGAGTTAAAATTAAGTGTCCAGAGGATTTCCGGGGCTTGTTGGCTGCCAACCTAGCTCCAGATTTGGTGAGAGATCCTGTCTCAAGGGAAGAAGTCAGAGAGTGATGGTACAGGACACTGCATGTCCTTGCCTATCCTCTGGACACACACTCTTGGGCATATGCACCATCGCCCCTCACTGCCGCCCCCTAACTAAATCCATTTGCCAAATTCCCCAAACACCAACTGTGCTTCAGCTGAGATTTATTTCATGGCCAGTGAGATGGCTCAGCGGGTAAAGGCACTTGATGCAAAGCCTAAGGACCCGAGTTCAGTCTCCAAGAGGCACACGGTGGAAGGAAAGAAGCAACTCCATGAAGCTGCCCTCTGACCTCCACACATGAGCACCATGCATGCCATGTGTGCTTGTACACATACACACAAATAACTAAACGTAGAAATATTTGAATTGAGATTTCACTGAACGGATGGTGAGTTGGGGGGGGGGGCACAAATTTACTCCATCCATGAGCACAGTTCACCTGTGTGTTCCCTTCATGTCTTCCCATAGTTTCCTTTTCTCTCTGGCCATTTGGATGTGGCTGGGGCCAAAAGACTATACCTCCCTGACTCCCCCACCCACTTCACATCTGGGTTCCCAGTTGATAATCTGCAGCAGCTCCAGAACAGCCAAATGGCAGGGCATCATGATCTCATCTTTTACTCTCATCAACTCCCATGAGTCCTTATGGCCAGTATATCATGGGCACCTGACACAGAGGGAATCTCATTATAATCTCAAGTCTGTGTAGTGCAGTTTACCAGGCAATGGCTGCTTGTTATGTTGTACCAGGCACTCTAAAGAGGCTCCAGTTCACAGACAGAGAACTTAAAGTTCTTCAGGTGCCTTGAACATAAGGGATGTAGAACACATTGGTGCAAAACCACCATCTTCACCAAATCAGTGGCACTTCTTGCAAGGCTCCTTCATGATCTGGCTTGTTGACTCCGACCTCCACACATGAGTGCCATGTTGACTGTTGACATCCCCTTACAGAAAGAAGATGGGAGTGCGAAGGATCATTGGACCCTCATTTGAGTTTCCAGTCACTCAATTCTGCCCTAACTGCATGTGGCCTGTGGTCTCAGGAGATGCTCGAGTACCCAGACTGGGGAACACTAATTAAGAGGGGCTCTTCTATGGGGTTACAGGGAAGCCACCATCCATGTGGTGTGAAAACTTTTCCAGTGTGGCAGCTTTGGGGTCATCTAAGCTCCTGCAAGTAGTCCCTCATTCATGCTTGTAAGGAAGCCCAGTAAACTCATTAGTTCCCTGGGGTGAACTTTGGTAAAATCATAAGGTCCTTGGGACCTTATCAAGGGGGTACACATTGTTTTTGTCTCCCTCTGGGAAGAAATCCTCAAGACCATATGGCTTCTTCCAGGAGAGGTTGAGTGACAGACCCATCTTGCTCTATGGCCACTGATTTTGTGTGGCCTCAGCATGTCTTACTCCTCCCTGTGCCTCGGTTTCCCAATCTGTACACTGAGAAGAAAAAGTAATGGGGGTGTGGGCCTCAAAGTTCCAAAGCCCTTGTGCAGCTCAGCTCAGCCCTGTACCCTCTGCCTCCTGCAGGTTAGGCCACCACACTACCTCTTCCTAGGCCACCACACCACCTCTCCCTAGGCCACCACACCACCTCTTCCTAGGCCACCACACCACCTCTCCCTAGGCCACCACACCACCTCTTCCTAGGCCACCACACCACCTCTCCCTAGGCCACCACACCACCTCTTCCTAGGCCACCACACCACCTCTCCCTAGGCCACCACACCACCTCTCCCTAGGCCACCACACCACCTCTCCCTAGGACTACTATGCACCAGCATGGAGTGTTTGTATTCTAAATTGCTAAGCCTTCAGTTTAGAGCCAGAGTAAACAGAAGATGAAGGGGGAGTGATGGACATGGGGTCAGTTCCCTGGCAGGCTGGACACAGGATGGCTCTAGTCCCATTTCATGAGCCAGCACTCAGCCTCCCCCTCCATGCTCTGAGGGAGCTGGCTCCTAAGAATGAGCCACAGCCTGTGCTCATTAGCAAGGAGCTGGGTAAGCACACAGTCCCCATGTCACAGACCACGGTTTCCTCACCACTTTCCCCTTCCTCTATTCAAAAGGGAAAAGAAAGAAAGAATTTTCCCTGGTTCAGTTTCTCAAGCTTCACTCAGTCATAGGTTTATGAGTCTGTACCCTGTAGTAGCCTTGGCTAGAGTGGAACACAGTGACTCAGTGTGGACCGGCTCCTTGCAGACTGACCAAAGGGAAGATTCTGGTTGAGGAGGAGCCCTGGAACTTCTCAAAGGGACAGTGACTAAGCTATCTCTAATTGGTCCTCAGGGTGAAGTCTTTCCCTTCTTCCTCCCCAGGCCTGTCTGCCTGCCCTGAAAATTCAACATATATTGAGCACCTACTGTATTCCAGGCAGAATAGCTGTACCTCTTTGCTCTCATTCAACTGAAATACAGCCCTGTGCCCCAATGGAGGACCCAGGAACCTTTAGCTCTAGAACCACATGGCATTTCAGATGTCAAGGAGCTTCCCAATGAGGCTGTTTTAGGAGATACTAGGCATACATGCATGAAAATACAAAGAAAACTATTATTTTGTGCATTAACTAAAATAAATAATGAAATTAAGAAAGAGAGAGAGAGAAAGCTATTTTAGGTAGCTCTGCTAACAATTTAGCCATCCCCTAGACTTGAGATCAAGCCCTAGCTCAGGCCATTTACTGGTATGTGACCTTGACCATGGACCAATCTCTTCACCTTCCTGAGCCCAACTTCCCTCACCTACCGGATAGAGGTGGCAGGCTTCTATGTGGTGGGGATTCTGTCCACACCAGAGTTGACAGCACCTGATATCTACTGGGTAGGGTGCTGCAAGTTGCAAGAATATATTATAGAGATTCAGCTGTATATAATAAAGCTATACCTAGAAAGGTCAAGGAATCTTTCTAGAGGGAAGCCATTTATCAGGGAATATTTGGTGTTATTCAGCCTTTAGTATATAGTCTTCTGCTATAGAATTCTTGTGTACTACTAGGCCATATGGCAAACAGTTAAGCTTCTCAGACCTACTGCTGATCTACTAGGTAACACCCCTACAGTGCCTAGGAGACAGGTGGACTGTATATACATAGCTTTGTTTCTTATGCAAATGAAACTCAGACCATCCCTTTGCTTCAGGCCTAGTGGCATTCCAGAACTATTGACTCAGGACAAAAGAGTTTGTTTTTGGTTTTTGTTTTTTTTTGTGTGTGTGTGTGTGTGTTTGTTTTTTTTTTGTTGCTTGTTTGTTTGTTTTTGTTTTTGTTTTTGTTTTTGTTTTTGCATAACCAGGTGCAGTAAAGACTGGAGCAGAATTCCTGGTCCGGTCAGAGTCGCATGGACAGAGAGAGGAGAACAAGGCAGAGTTTCTATAGATGAGAAGGCAGACTAGCTCAGGTCAAGGAGTAAGGAGCAAGAAAAAGTTCTGCAGACTGTAGGTGGATTTGAACCAGGTCAGGAGAAGACAAGAAGAAGGAAAAATGGAGGATGAAAGAACAGAGGATGAAGATGAAATCAAAAGAGTAAGAGCTTAGTTATTACTAGGGCTATGAGAGGACAGAAAAAGAAGGGACAGAGAGGAACTGAGTGTCAGAACAGAACTGAAGCTATGTAGCTAGAAGTTCGTTATAGAGAAATAAAGTAAATGGACGTAAGAAACTGGTGTACATAGATTCTTTTCCCTCAGATAACTCCACGCTGGACGTAGCATCTTCCCAGGACTTCTTCAGGACTCTGGGAAGGATTTTCTCAAGACAGGCCCCTGGGAAAATTCCAATAACTGGGTGCTCAGCAAATGCAGACTCAGAAAGGCTGGTAATGTGGCTCAGTTGACAGAGTGCTTGCCTAGGAGGCACATGGTCTTGGGTTCCATTCCTAACAGCACATACACCAGGTGTAATGTTTAGGCACATGCCTATAATCCCTGCTATAAATAAGTAAATACATGCAGACTCAGAACTTAATGATGCAGGAAAGAGTTTCCTGAAATGCCAGCTCTGCTCTTCCCCTTCAGACTAGAAGGAAAACCCCATGCCCAGTTTCCTCAGCCCCTCCTGAGGCCAGGACAACTTCCGGCTGATTGCTTGCACAGCACTTCCAGCCTCTCTTCACAGAGCACATAAGGGAAAACTCAGCCCCACATCATTTCACTCCCTTTCCCCTTCAGCAACCTGGACAAGCACATGCAGAGGGGCAGTGTGCACCCCAGCTCACAAACTACTCATTCTTTCATCCTGCCAACCATCCACTTCCTTCCGATGTTCTATCCATCACCCCCTTCTCCAGATCCCCCTGTGGTGGTTAATAGTGAAGATCAAGTTGATAGGAGCCAAACCTCTGGGCTCGCCTGGGAGGGAGTTCCTAAATTGAGTTAATGAGGTGGGAAGACCCACCCTCAATGTGGCAGATCCCTTCCAAGGGCTAGGGTCCTGAGCTGAATAAAAAGAGGCAAGCAAGCTAAGCATGAGCACTCATCTCTGTTCCTAACTGCAGATGCTGACTGCAGATGCAATGTGACCAGCTGCCTCAAGCACTTATCTCCATGCCTTCCCCACCACGATGAATCCAAAGTGTGAACCAAAGTAAATCCTTTCTTCCTGAACTTGCTTCTGTTAGCTATGTGTCACAACATTGAGAAAAAGAACTAAAACACATCCCCATAGCTTGGGCCACATCCTCAAGTCCTATGTGACTCTGACCCACCCTGAGGTTCCACTGTGCCACAGTCTCATCTGTCAGCTGTACCAGGTAGAGGTAGCTCAAATTCTCAGCGGGCTGTGAGGACATGGTCTATGCCCTCAGCACCATAAGCCTGCAGTTTGGGCTTGATAAATATCTACTTACCAAATTAAGATAAGAACTTCAGGCTGGGCAGTGGTGCTACACTCCAACACTCCAGAGGCAGAAGCAGGCAGACCTCTGTGAGTTCACGGCCAGCCTGGTCTACAAAGCAAGTTCCAGGACAGCCAGGACTGTTACACAGAGAAACCCTGTCTTGAAAAAACAAAACAAAACAAACAAACAAAAAAGAGCTTCATCCTTACTGCACCCTTCTGGTGCAGGCAGGCTGATTAGAAGCACTCCATAGAAGCTCCAAGTTCCCCAAGGTCAAAGCCCAACTCCAGGCTGCCCTTCCCAGGTGGACTGCATACCCAAATCCTCATCTCCTATCCTCACAAAGCTCCTCAACACCCAGCTCCCTACCTGACAGGATACTTGATAGGTGTTCTACTGAATGAGTGAATGAATGGGTAGTGGTTTGAGAATGCCGCCCACCATGGGCTCATATACTTGCATGCTAAGTCCTCTGTTGACAAACTGTTTGGAAAGATTAGAAGGTGTAGCCTTGTTGAAGGAGGTGTGCCACTGGGAGTGGGCTTTAAGGTTTCAAACACCCACACCAACCCCAGTGTCTCTCTGTTTTTCTCTGGCTCTGTTTTTCTGGATCAAGATGTAAAGCTCTCAGCTACTTCTCCAGCACCATGCCTGCCTGCCTGCCTGCCACCACAGTCTGCCATGATGACAATGGACTCACCCTCTGAAACTGTAAGCAAGTCTCAATTAAACGCTTCCTTTTATAAGCCTTGGTCATGGTATCTCTTTCCAGCAATAAAACAGTAAGACAGAATGAATTCATCTCTTTCCAGATTTCTGAAACTTGCCCTCCATTCCTCTGGCAGTCAGTGCTACAGGAGATCAGAAGGCATGCAAGTCCTGCCCTGGGTGACCTGGAAGGTCTCCCGGAAGAGAAAGGAGTTAGTGAAGTTTGGGATGGCACCACTAAGCACAGACGTCATGCTGGGGATGTGTCCTCCACGTCTGGCCCCTCAAGGGACACAGTTGGGGCTCAGAGACAGGATGGGGAGCTATGGAAGATAGCAAGGCCAGATTGGTAGACTGTGGCTCTAGGGAGCCACTGAAGGTTCTGGGAGAGAGCAGCTTGACCAGCGCTTGGCTTTGGAAAGGAACAGTAGAGTGGAAGCCAGGAGGCAATCCATTATCTGGGTGTCTTCCGAGCCCCTGGGTGCCAGCATGTTTTATCCAGGGCCTAACATTCTAACTGTGGTCAGGTAAACTTGTCACTGTAGCATGTGACTTAACTCCCTGCAGCCAACTCTAGGACACTGGTAAAAGTATTAGATAAAATAAGGCAGCTACTGACAGAGGTCAGTGGTGACCCATGCCTCAGCCACAGTGGATCACAGTCAAGGGACTGGGAACTAGAGTCCTGGCCAGGTGACCTGGGTTCAAATCCTGTCTGCACCATTTAGTAGCTGTGTGTCATTGACCAAGTGACTTAATTATTCTGTGCATAGGTTTCCTCACCAGTAGCACAGGGATATCTAATGTTACCATTTCCAAGCACTCTGCAAGGTTTATGGGAGACAGTACAAGAAGACTCAGAGGAGTTGGTACTCTCTCTCTCCTCCTAACACATGTGAATTCCTGGAGGGCAGGAATGAGGTCCCTTTATCTGACTCATGACTGACCCTGGACCAGAGGACCCTGATTCATCTTGTGAGTGCCCAGCATTTGCAGAAGGCCTCTGCTCAAGGTGGGGCCTTCCCTGATGTGTGTTGAGGGTGCTGGCATTTCCCAAGTGATACAAGACAGCAAATAAAAAACCACGACCTGTGACATCCTGCTCTTGAGTAATCTGCCCACAACTCTGACTTCCTGACTAGGCTCCTTGCAGCTTGATGGGCCAGAGGTTGCCAGAGAGGGGTCCTATGCAAGAAGGTACCAGATCCAGTCCCCTGCTCAGGAGGCCAGGCAGGAACACTGAGAGCCTCAGTTTCCCCTTCTAAAAAGAAACAGAATGGAGCCACCAATGCTCTTAAGTCAGTCAAGGAAATATGAAGCTTAGCCCTGCCCGCTTGTGCGTGCAGTGGCCGTAGGGTGCTCAAGCAATCCCTTAGGATTACAGAGCACATGCTGGAGACAGAAAGACTTGAATCTGGGACTAGAGACTGGCTTGTGGTTACAGCACTTCCACATAAGTGTGAGGACTGGAGTACAGGCCCCCAGAAACCCCATAAAAGTCCAGTGGAAGTAAAGGCCCACCTATAATCCCCACAGAGATGGGGGACCCCCAGAGTAAGCAGGCTAGCAAGATTAGCCACATCAGTGAGATCTGGGTTTGACTGAAAGACCCTGCCTTAAAGAATAAAGTGGAAGAACAATAGAGAATGATTCTTCAGTCTCGGGTGTTCAAGAGCACACATGTGGACACACACACACACACACACACACACACACACACGCACGCACGCACGCACGCACACGCACACGTACACGTACACATACACACATGCATACCATACACACGAAAAGTCTAAAAAGAAAATAGTTCAGGGAAAGTGTGTGGAAACAAAAGCAGAGACTCCTTTCCAAAGCAACATATCCTTATATACAAATTTTGAAGTCAAGGTACCTTTAAAATTTACATATTTGTTTAACTCAACAGCTTTTACGATCAAATCTTTTTCTGCAGTTAAAAATCCCAAAGACAAGGCAAACCAGATTCTCTGTGTAATATCCATCTTTGTAAGACTGAAACGCTGCTGTGGCTGCTGGCTCTGCCCACCTCAGCTTCCCAACATGGCGGTGGTTCAGTTTACCGCCAGCTCTGTGTCTGGAGCCATGTGTACCATCAACTATCAGAAGCAGTTCTATCAAAGCAGTGCATAGCCCAGAAACCTTTTTTTTTTCTTTTTTTTAAACTAGCAAAGACTAAATCTACCACGCAGCAGAGTAAAGTGCCGCTTGTAGACTCCTCATTCCCGCCACACTGCAGGTCAGACGCACACGCCAGGAACCCGCCATAGTAGCTCAAACTGGCAGGCTGCCGCTAACTTGAGAGAAACAACTAGGAAGCTGTTTTTAGCTCTGTTTTAGAATCTTTTTTCTCAGGTTTTAGGTGGAAATTCTTGCCAACACGTTGGACGCCATTTGTAGTTAGAGTTTTCCTGCCTGGCCCAGTCAGGACAAATCCCTACTTGGATAACTGTGGTAATTCTAGAGCTAATACATGCCGACGGGCGCTGACCCCCCTCGCGGGGGGGATGCGTGCATTTATCAGATCAACTTTTATAACTGTGGGCCTGGCGGGTAAGAGAGATTTGTCCTGACTGGGCCAGGCAGGAAAATCTAACTACAAAAGTGTTATGTGGAAGGGCCGGCCTGACACAGGAAGGTCTCAAAAGTCATCCCGCACACCTGGAGTCCAGGCTCTGTGTCTACTTGCCTAGTGATAGGGTGAACATGATGCACGCCAAGTTTGAAGACCCTGGCTCTTTCCATTGCTGCACCTGGAGCCATGGGACTTGCGATCCCGACACTACCACTGAGCAGTGAGGCCTGGGCCACTCACTCTAGGAGTAGATGGCTGCATATCAACCACCACCTTGCCAGGCCTCTGGGAAATGGAACCTCCACTCCCATC
The DNA here is from genome assembly GCF_903995425.1 of Onychomys torridus. Classification (NCBI taxonomy): domain Eukaryota; kingdom Metazoa; phylum Chordata; class Mammalia; order Rodentia; family Cricetidae; genus Onychomys; species Onychomys torridus. The sequence goes on from NC_050444.1 coordinate 159,051,166, forward strand.
TATTCCCATCTGGAACAGCTGTGGGTAGAGATGCGCTTCATGGCTCAGCCTGGGACCAAGCTGCAGAACTATGGGCAAACCTTGCCATCTTTGTTGGTTTAAGCCACTCAGTTCTGACACTCGTGGTTTTTTTGGTTTTGTTTTGTTTTTTCTTTGGGGGGGCTGTTTTTAAGACAGGGTCTCACATAGTCCAGGTTGGCCTCAAACCCACTTAGTAGCCAAAGGTGACCTTGGGCTTCTCATCCCCTCCTTCCACCTTCCAGGGGCTAGGATTACAGACATGAGCCACCATGCCTGTTTTTTCCTGTGCTGGGAATTGAACTCATGGCTTTGTGCATGTTAGGCACTCATTTTACCAACTGAGCTACACTCCCAGACCTTTCTGTGATATTCTGTCCCCTCTGATTATGGAGGATGGCTTGGATCTTATAAATAAGAACTCTGAGGCCAGAGAGATAGCTCAGAGCCTAAAGGTACTTGCTGCCAAGCTTGGTGACCTGAATTCAATACCTGACTCCCATAAGGTAGGGGAGAACCAACTCCTCTTTCCTACACACACACACACACACACACACACACACACACGCACACGCACACGCACACGCACACGCACACGCACACACACCATTCAAAATAAATAAATGTAAACACTTATATTCACAATTCTTACCAGCTACTTTTTTCTTTCTTTTTTAAGATTGTGTTATGCTGTCTTGAACTCCTGGGTTCAAGTCATCCTCCTGTCTCAGCCTTCTGAGTGTTGGGACCACAGGCATGGACCTCCACACCCTGACCTTACTGTCTACTTACAATGTCAACATGTTTGTAAAGCAAGCATGGGAACCAGCAAGTGTTTGTGTTGCTCACTTGGGCTAGCCAACTCCCCAACCTAGCCATAGCTCCCTCCACACAGTGCCCTGGGGGCTCTGTGAGGCACAACCTCCCAAATGTGAAATGGAGAGACATGCTCTAGATCTTGTTTCATTTGGGGGGCCCTGGAATGATGGGGAGAGCAGGACACAAGGTGTCTCTGTCCCAGTAGATTCCCCTGCCAGGCAACTGTCCCACATACATGTTCTAGACCTTGGTCTACCTGAATCTCAGAACACCCTCCTTCAAGGAATGTGACTCTGGCTGGCTTAGCTGTGTCCTTAGTGCCTAGCCAGAGAGATCAGAAAAAACCAAACCAAAACAAAAAACTACAGCTGACCCAGCCTCTTGATGCTATCCCTGTCTGTCCAGTAAAGAAGGAATTCACGGGCTGGGGTGATGGCTCAGTGTGTAAGAGTGTGAACTGGATAGTTTATGTCAACTTGACACAGGCTAGAGTCATTTGAAGGGAGGGAACCCCAACTGAGAAAACGCCTCCATAAGATCAGGCTGTAGGCAAGCCAGTAAGCATTTTCTAAATTAGTGATGGATGGGAGAGGATCCAGCCCATTGTGGGCGTGCCATACTGGGCTGGTGGTCCTGAGTTCTGTAATAAAGCAGCTGAGCCAGCCATGTGGAGCAGGGCAGGAAGCAGCATCCCTCGATGGCCTCTCCATCCACTCCTGCTTCCAGGTTCCTGCCTTGTCAGAGTCCCTGTCCTGGCTTCCTTCAATGATGGACTACAATGTGGAAGTGTAAGACGAATAAACATTTTCCTCCCAAACTTGTTTTTGATCATAGTGTTTCCCTGCAACAATAGAAACCCCAAGACAGAATACTTGGTAAACAAGCATTAGGACCTGGCTGGGTTCGAATCCCCAGCACCCATGTAAAAAGCAGGATGTGGCTATAAACACCTATAACCCAGAGCTGTGGGGGTGGAGACAGGAGGCTCATTGGGGCTTGCTGGTTGCCAGCCTAATTCCAGACTAAGTGAGAGTCCCCATCTCCAGGGAGTAAGATAAAAAGAGACAGAGAAGAACACCTGGCCTCCATGTGCAACACACAGACATACACAGACACAGACAGACAGACAGACAGACAGACAGACACACACACACACACACACACACACACACACACACCAAATCCACCTCCTTCTTAATTCCCACAGCACTGTGACCACAATCTAACTGAATCAATGTAAAGAAGGAAAGACGGATCTTTGGCTTGTGGTCTCACAGGGTTTCAGTCCATCAAGGCAGGGGAGTGTGTGGTGAAGGCTGTTCACATGACATGGAGGTAGTGACTCACAGCTGAAACTTGCCTCAAGACAGCTTATAACGTACACAGCATCAACGTTTACCCCTCACCACAGAGACAGCTAGGCCACCTGGATGCGGGGCGGGAACTGGAATCAGGAGGTGAGAGGTTGAGAGCATGGACTCCAATCTGGAACATTCCAGCGGTGGGCTGCTGAGCCATGACCCAGAGCCCAGCTTAGTGGTCATGGCTGTTCGTAGGAAGCATGGACACAGACTGCAGGAGGGTTTGGGGAAGTCAAATGCTCTTAAAAGGCAGCGACTATGGAGACGGCCAGTTGAGCTAGACGCTTCATCCCCATCACCTCTCAGCCTTTTGCCAGGTGAGAAGTCAGAGCACTCTGTCAATCAGGAAGCTAGGTGCAGGAGTGAGGCTGTGTGGCTAGGCATCGGCTGAGCCTGAACCTGAAGGCCTGTCTTGCCCATAGCCACAACCTCCACTATCTCCATCCATGACAAAGTGTCCCCAGAATTCGCTAGGCCCACTGATAACTCCTGTGATGCTCAGGTGACAGGAGTTATGCCCAGGGACCTGCGGCCTTCCCTAGACTTCTCCATCCACGTTTGGAAGACACCAGAAGAAAGAGGAACCTGATTCCCCAGCTCCCTCCTCCACTGTCTCCCCAGCAGTACCTAGGAGTGTTGTCTGGATGCCTGCTCAACTGCTTCCTGTTCCCAGCATCCCTAGCTTCCCCCTGAAATCTGCTCTTGGGACTTTTGATGCCATGTGATTTGGCTTTTGTTACTCACTCTGAAATGTTAATTATACTTACAAGACAATAAAACTAAGCCTGGAATTGTGTTCTTCTGATAAAATCTCAGTGCCTTGTGATGGCTCACCAAGCCTCCTTGGGCAAACTTCTCTCTGCCCACCTTTCTCTCCCCACCCTGGGCTTCCTCTATGGCTATATTCTTCCTGAATCTCGAGTTCAGGAGCTTTTCCACATCAGGGCCTTTTCACAGGCTAGTCTTGCCTTCTGATACTTGCTGACTTATTTCACTCAGATGGAGCAAGTGGGCATTTCCCCAGGGAAGCTGTCCCCAACCTCTTCCTTGTAGACACTCTGTCCCAGAGCCCAGATCAGGCTAATTCAGACTATGTACACCAGGTTGGATTTGAACTCACAGAGATCCACCTGGGAATAAAAGGCATTTGCCATCACATCACAGACTGGATCTTGAGCCACTACTGGACACAGGATCCCTGGGAGGAAAGCTGTGTGCCAGGAACTCTTTGCTAGCCTGGGCCTGGCTCAGATTGGGTGCTTTGGGGAGGGGCCACTATGAAGAAATACCTTGAACGGTGTGATCTGGAAGACCCTAGAACCACGAGGGACCTCAAAAATACACCCAGAGTTTTAGATGTCTAGCACATAGCAAGTCCTGACTAACGCAAAGGGCTCCCAAGGCACCTCACACAACAAGTAACCTGCCCATTGTGGGGGCAACTCAACTAGCATCAGGCTAGTCCAAACGTAGGTTTTGGAGCACCAGCCTTGGAACCAACCATCACTACGAACACTTATTTTTTTCTGAAACATGTGTCGAGTCTAATGCCCTCTGAGAAGAGACCCTCTCTCGTAAGAGGAAGAAAGCCTAAGAGCACAGGAAGAGCTCACTCTGGACAAGTGGCCACTGGTGTGGAATAAAAACCCAAGTCACTAGTCATAAGTGACACCCATGGGAAGCCCCACTGCGCTCTCAGGTTGAGACCAATACCCATTTCACAGATGAGGAAATAGAGCTGTGGGGTGAGTATGGTGAGGCCCCTCAAAGGGTCATGCTGAGATTCAACCACCATTGTAGCAAGAGTAGGAGGCAGGGACCCTAGGAATGCTGGGTCACTCAGGGCACTCACAGTCCATAAGACTGTAGGCCCCTCAGGAGTGAGTCCACACTGTCTGAGGACTGGAAGTTACAATGAGAACAGGTTGACCTACGTTTTACCTACTTGCCCTGGTTTCTGCTCCATAGTTGAGTCAATGTGAGAGCCTCTTTAGATGAGGCTGCCCAGGGTGGGTTTCCTATCTGCCAGGACCATGAGCCAAAATAAACCTTCTTTCTTAATACATTTCCCAGTCTCAAGTGTTGTGTCATAGTAACAGGTGATGATAGCCTTCAAGTGATCAAGCAAGCTCCTGGTTGGTCAGTGGGAGAGCTAGGATTTTAACCCGAGTCTGAGCACCAGTTCCCTAGGAGATCCATGGAGAACTGCAGCTGGAGACTGCAATACTGCCCGGTGTGAAGATGACCAAGAACCAGTCCTTGCATACTCACTGTTGGGAAGGAAGAACAAGAGGGAGAGGGAGGAGTTTGGGGGACTTAGCCCCCTTGTCCCATCACAGGGACCGGTGCCAAGTCTTGGAGATTCTACAGGACTGCCTCAGGAAGCAACAGCATCCAAGGACTGAGCACTTACCAACTGCAGACAACTGTTCAGAAAGAGGTGTGGGGGGGAGTTCCTCACCACACAGGGCTCCCCCCCTGAGAACAAGGGCCCATCTCTTCACTATCCTGGACATCATAGAGCTTAGGAAGGTCCCATCGGGAGCGCTCTGTCTCCTGACCTGACTACATGGCCAACCAGCATCTGGTTCAGTGTCAGGCTGAGGGGAGGCACAGGTGTGGGCGACGGTCCTAGGAACGGAGAGACAGGAGCCAGCGAGGAGAGACTCTGGGCTAAATTGCCTGTAGCTGGAGCTCTGCCCTGCTGTATGTGCAGGGTGGCAGGGCCTTTCCTGCTCAGCCATAGAAGCCCTGGGTTCCACAGACCCCCAGCTCTCCTAGCAACATGGAGTTTGCCCTTTTGCAAAGCTGTGTGGTCCAAACCTGCCCGTAGGAAGAAAGTCCTAGAGAGGCCAAGGATTTCTTCCTACAAATACCAAAGGGAGCCTTGTGAACAGAGACATTTATTTTCAACATCCTCAGAGGACAAGCCTTTATCAGGAAGACACTGCCTGGATGGACAAGGAAAGAGTTAAGGGGCACACAGCTGGTCACAGGCTCCTGTCCTCAGCTGTGGGTGCCCATGCACATGGGAGAAGAGAGACAACTGCCAGCCTCTGTGCTCAGGGGTCCCTCATCACTCATTTCTGCAGTAACCAGTCTGTAGCCTCACACTTCTACATTTTTGCAGGCCCTTCTGGATTTTTAGAGGGTCAAAAACTGAGTGAAGGGTCACTCTGCAAAGGAATATGTCACTTTGTTGAAGTGTGTGGCAGTCTGGCGTGGTGGCTCAAGCCTGAAATCACTCAGGAAGCAAATATAGGAGGGTCAAAGATTCAGGGTCAGCCTGGGCTACATATCGAGTTTGAGTGAATACAGAAAAAGATCCTATCTCAAAGAGAGAGAGAGAGAGAGAGAGAGAGAGAGAGAGAGAGAGAGAGAGAGAGTTAGTTTAGCAATATCTTCCACTCAGGAGTGTGGCATCCATGCATCCATGTGGTCATCATGACATGGCTTTAGGGTCACTGTGTATGTCCACACATCCACTGTGTACTTGCACAAGGCAACTGGGCAACTATCCAGCCCCCACACACATCCCTTCTGGCCAGTATCCAGACCCTGGTATAAGGCCTCTGATGGAACCCTGGTGGCACCCAGCTGCTCCAACTTTCCCCCAAAGATCCAGGCAGTTTCAGAAACTCCCCTCGTGATTCCTCACAGGGCCCCAGCTTCCTCCAGAAGTGAGCAGCTGGTGAGTAAACAGAACTCTCCCTGCCTGGCCCAAGGGTAAGTCCAGAGTCCCTAGGCTGCAACAGACGTGTCATCCAGTCAGCTACTTGTTTGTTTTAAGAGGCTGCAGGTCACTGGGAGTGAGCCAGGCTGGGAGTCACAGCAGCTTTAGTGCTTAGTGTGAAATGCTGGGGTTGAGGATATAAATCAGCCCTGCGACATTTGCCTGGAATGTGCAAGGCCATGGGTTCAATCCCCAGCGCCTCAAAAGGAATTAAAAAAACAACTAAGAGCAGAGCTCCAGGCATGTCCACCAGTGTTGCCTCCTCACAATGGGTACAGAGTACAACAAGCAATGTGACCAGGCTGCCTCCAACATCCAGGCTCCAACCTGCTAAAGCAGGGAAGCTAGATGCCAGGCCCGATCCTGGTGGCTTAAGGACAATGCTTCTTCATTTCCAGGGTGGAATCGAGGGTGGTGCAGAGAAGGGAGGACCCCCAGGACGGCAGTGCTCCCACCTCCAGGTGACAGGAAGTCCCTGGGCAAAGCAGAGCCTCTAGCAGCGCTGGGTTGGGGAGGGAGGTAACTGCAGCTGCCTGGGGGTCCAAAGATACCTGAGCCCCAAAAGGCTGCATGGTAGGGTCATCCAAGGACAATGAGTTGTATCTAGCCCATGCTGTAGGCTTCAGAACGGGGAGGTTGGGCCAAGAGAGTCTCACTGTGCACTCCCTGGGGTGCAGTCTTGTGTCCCACGGGTGCAGGCTGTCACGGTGCCAGTGGTGACGCGGGTTTGTCCTTTAACTTCCCTTTGCCTCAGGAGCAGGGCAATAGGTGCTGGTTCTGTTCCCCACAGGGAGCCGTGTGTACAGCAACTGGAGCCTGGTAGCATGCCAGTAAAGCCATCCCTTGAGACCCAGGGAGAGAAGGCAGGGCACAAGGGTGTGGGCAAGGAGGCTTGGAACCAGCCCCTGGCTTCTCCCTTAGCAGACACTAGCCTGGCACAGGAGCCATGTTCTTGATAGCAGCTGAAGGCTTCATCCTGGGCTATCCCACTGGATGCTGGAGCTTTAGTTCGGGCCACAATAGCTTCCCAGCTTGGAGCTAACCTGATCTCCAGGGTACACTCAGCTGCTCTCTAGCCCCAGCTAACACTGGGTGTCACTTCTCGGAGACAGTCGTGGGCCGGTGGTCCTCTTTTCCTCCTTCTTCTACTGAGAACATGACCTCAGTGCAGCTGCCCAGAGGTGGTTCTGTCTCCTGCTCCGGGTAGTGAGGGGCATGGTCCACTTCCAATTCAGCTTCTGACTCAGGTTCGGGTGATCCTGCTGGAGCCCGGCCTTCAGGAACTTCGGTCTTCACGGAGCCCACAATCACCGTGTCTGCCTTCATGATGTAGATTTTCTCTGTAAAGTAAGAGGATGGATGAGGGAAGCCATACCAGGGCCTCAGCCCACTTACACCTCACTTGCTGGGTGACTTCAGACAGATAAGTCCACCTCTCCTGCACAGAGAGATTTTGGGGGGCCGCTCATAATTTCCTAGGCATTTCATCAGAGACGAGCAGGGAAAGAACGCAATCAGTCCAAGAAATAAGCAGTAAAAGAGGCCAGGATAAAAAGAATACTAGGAGACACAGCAGAGCCACACATGTCCCTGGCTCTTCTCAAGTGCCAGCTCTAAGGCCCATTATTCCCATGAACTGCCCTTCACTACCACTACCATTAATCTAATCCACAGCATGGCTTCTTTAAGAACCAGAGGCTGTGTTTCTGTGGGCCAGCTCCTGAGCCTCACTGCCAGCCAGCAGGGTGGATGGTGAGTGACAAGGGGATGGATAACCCAGTTCTCAGCACTAGGGCATGCTACAGTCCTTAGCACAGCTGATACAGGGGAATTGCTGGAATGGCCTTTCCATGGGGGGAGTCAGGGAACCTTGGGGAAACAAAGCCTTTTGCACTGGGAAGCAGAAGAAGTCTGGATTCACAGGAGCAGCTGGCTCTGCTCACTGGGCATGGCACCTATGGCTTCAGCCAGGGGCTGCACCCCACCCATGCCCCATCCTGCAATGGACCCTGCAGATGGAATGGGGAAGCTCAAAAAGGAACTTAAGAGTGAGGGTGGGTGGAGGCAGGGGGCACATGGACCCCTGCCTCGGGTTACACCCTCAGATTCAGGAAGCCCAGAAGTCTCCCAGATGCCCTGGCATGCCTAAGAGCATTGCACCATGCCAGCTCTTCTATTTTGGTTTCTCACACACCCAGGAAAGAGAGAAGTAGAGGAAACAACAAGAAGTGGTGGGAAGGGCATCAAAAAAACACCAACTGTGTCCCCCATGGGTCCCACAGAAAGAGCAGGCCTCAGCCCACACCCCACATCCTCCATCGAAGCTTGATGGAACCTTCAGCTGAGGGGCTGGCCAAAGATGGGAGCCAGGCTGTAAATCTGGAGAAGCTGAGATAGGAAGACAGCAAGTTCAAGGCCAGCTTGGGCTACAAAGAGAGTGGGTTCAAGGCCAGCCTGGGAAACTCAGTCAGATTCTGTCTCAAGGAAAAATGTAAAAGGAGAGCTGGGGGCATGTGCAGAATTGCAAGCTCGGAACAGCAGCAATTGGCCGAGGCCTGAGGACAGGAAGTTCCAAGGTCATCTGCGAAAAGCAAGCTCAAGGTTAGCCTGAACTACTTGAGACCCTATCTTAAACAAACAAACAAACAAACAAAAACCAAAAAACAGACAAATCCAGAAAACAGACAAAGGTCAGGGAGGCAGCCTAGCAGGCAAAGTCCTGGTCATACAAGATAAAGACAATAGTTCAGATCCCCAGCAGCCATGTAATGCTTGGGTGGGTGTGGCAGCAGCCTGTAACAATAACATGTGGGAGGCAGAGACAGGGGATCCCTGAGCAAGCTGGCTAGCTGGCCTAAGAACCAGCAAGTTCTCAGTGCCAGTGAGAGACCATGCTGGAAGACGTAAGGTGGAGTGTGATCAAGATAACCAAGGTCAACCTCTGGCTTCTGCATACACACACACACACACACACACACACACACACACACACACAAACCAATGAATAAATAAATATTTAAGAGAGAGAGGAGGTATTGGAAAGTAATGTGGGGAGAGAGGTGCTTGGAGGGCAGAGGAAGCCAAGACTAGACTCAGGCTGTTGCCCTCTCACGTGCCCACCCTCTGGCTCCACCCATCACAGGCTGTCTCCCCCCCCCCCCCCCCCCCCCCCCCCCCAGCTGCTCAGATCCCAGCTCCAGGGAAAGTGTCCTATTCAGGTGAAGGAAAGGAGAGGGGGAGCACACAGGCAAAGAAAAAGGCTTAACCCCCTTTGTTCTTATTGGGAACGGAGTGGGGAGGCTGAGCTTCTGGTGTGTCCTAGAGGATCTCCAAGACCTTCCCTCAGCAGCCCCACCCTACCCCCAGCCCTTGCCACCTCCCCCCCTGCACAGGCTCTGGCTCTGTCTCCAAGTTCCAAGCCCTTCAGTCTTCTTGGACTCAAAGGCCAGAAGGACTTCTTGGGAAACGGAAAACCTTGGCAGTGTTTTCTCAAACACATTCTTTTCAAATAGTTACCGAAAGCTGCGCAGCAAACATTTCTTTGAGACAATGACAGCTGGAGAGCTCTCACCTCCACAGAGGGCCATGGACACGTGAAGAGCCCTCACCAATGCCCTTCCAGCCACACAGAGTAGGTGACAGGGCCCAGGGAGCATGGGCTCTGGAGAGCTGGGGGCCGGGACACTGGCTGGAGCAGCTCAGCAGAGAGCTTTGGCTCGTTGAGGGTAGACAGTGAGAAGGCCGTCTCCAGGACAGGAGATAACCAGGCTTCAAGGAGGGGAGATGCCTGCTGTGGGTGAGGAAACAGCCCTGTAGAGCAGCTTAGGGTGAGAGGGAGGGAGGGAGGAGGGAGGGAGAGAGAGAGCTGAAAATCAAAAAACCACTCCTAAGGAGAGCAGATGTGTTGGGTGTGATGGAGCAGAGGGCGAAGACCAGCCTTGGATGCCAGAGTGAGAATGGAATACTCTATCCTGAGATGGTGAGGACAATCTACATCAGGGGTTCTCGACCTCCCTAATGCTGCAACCCTTTAATAAAGTTCCTCATGTTGTGGTGACCCCCAATCGTAAAATTATTTTCATTGCTACTTTATAACTGTAATGTTGCTACTGTTATAAATCATAATGTCAATAAGTTTTGGAGATAGAGGCTTGCTAAAAGGGTCACAACCCACAGGTTGAGAACCACTGATGTCTATGTTCTGGGGTGGTAGGAAGGGAGGAAGGAGGCAGGGCCCACAGGAGCCACGGCAGATGTTTGTCCTGGCCTCTGGGCTCCTGCTGAGACCCATGGGTGGTATGGACAAACCCGTGCTTCCGGGCCCATCATGTGACTCAGCAATTCAACAAGAAAACTCACTCACTCCCCAGGCCTCAGTTGCCCCAGCCATGAAAGAGAAGTAAAGTCATCATTCCCAGAAATATGTGACAGACATGAAGAGATGTTGCCAGATAACTGTCTGAGGCCACCAGCCTGCTTCCCTTCCCCTGGCCCCTCAGGCTCTGTATTAGGCTAGTGAGGAAGGATTCTCTTTCTCTTTAATAATGACAAACACTGCACTCACTCAGTGAATGTCACTGAGTGAATGTCCCCTGTAGTCCCCATGAAGTGACACTCCTGTCATTCTTCCTGGACGGAAGCTTGACCTGGGGCAGAGTGAGGGGGGGGTGTATACCTCCCCCAGCCCCATCCATAGCTCAGCATCCATCTCCCTCTGCACACTTGATTAGACCAGGACCTCCCAACAGGAGGACTCACCAATCCTGTTATTCGTATGTTCCGTGGATACTCGGGGTTCTGGAGGTTCCCTGGGGGTCAAAGGATTCCCAGCTGTGCCTTCATCCAGCAGCGGCAGGCTCTCCAGGCAGGCTGCCGAAACATTGGTACAAGTCTCCACAGCCGGAGGGTTCACCGGGCTCAACGCGTGTCCTGTGATGGGGTCTGTCACTGACTCACTTCTCTTCAGCTGCTGTGAATAGGAGTAAGAGCTGAGGCAGGGTTCCCCGACTCCAACAAACTGCCAGGGAGCTTTAAAGCTGCCTCAAGCCACGTGACAGCATGAGGTACCTGTGTGTGGCATTCTCAAGAATGTCCAGGGTTTTGTTTTGTTTTTTTTTTCATGGTTTTGTTTGTTTTTTAATTGAGATAGATAGCATCTCACCATATAGCTATGACTGACCTAGAACTTAATATATAAATCAGGCTGGCCCATGGCCTCACAGAGATCCATCTGCTTCTCAAGTGCTGGGATTAAAGGTGTGCACCTGGCTATTGCTTTGTCTTTGTGTGACAGTCCCCTGTAGTCCATCCAGGCTGGCCTCAAACTTGCTATACAGCTGAGGATGACCTTGAACTTTTGATCCTCCTGCCTTCATCTCCCCAGCACTGACATTACAAGGGGGTGGGGAGAGTAGGGGGTGGAGGTGCTATCACGCCCAGTTTATGAAGGGCCGGGGCTCCAGCTTAGTGTTTTGTGCTTAATAGGCAAGCACTCTACCCACTGAGCCACATCCTCAACTCACACTATGCTGAGCAGCAGTCAGTGACTCACACACTCTGCTTCTAAGAGTGATGTGCCACCCTCACACCCACCCTGCACAGTACTAATATTAGCACCTGCCTCTCTTCCAGATGGAGAAACTGAGGCCTGGAGGAGTGGAGTAACTAACTCACCCAGGGCCATACAGACAGGAAGTTTCTAGCCAAGATCTAAATGCTGAAGTCTTCTCTGGCTCACCACCTTCTGGTACCTCTCCACTCCCAAATTCTGGGGAGAGAAGTTTTAACTGCATCCTAATACAGTTTTTAAAGAAGCACATCTTTAGACATGTGTTGGTTTCTCAAGTTTACGAGTTCAGTACAAAGGGAAATGAAATATCTGGTATGTGACATTCACCTTCTGTCTTCAAAAGGACCCAGGTTGAGGGATTCAAAGAACAGAGCTATGTAATCTTGATTATTCTTTTATGATAATTTGAAGGCTGGGGCTGATGATCTAGCTCAAAATTGTAGTGTTTGCCTAGCACTCTGATTTGATTCTGAGAACAGGAAAAACCAAACCAAACCAACAAGCCTCACTAATTTTAGCCAGGCATGGTGCAAGCCTGTAATCCTCACACTTTAGGAAGTGAAGGCAGGAGGATCAGAAGTTCAAGGTCATCCTCAGCTGCGTAATGAATTTTCAGCCAGCCTGGGCTACATTAAGACTGTCTCAAAAGTAAACAAATAAGGAATTGGAAATTCAAAACCAAACAAAACCCAGTGGTTGAAAGCATTAGCCGCCCTTCTAGAGGACCATGATTTGGTTCTCAGCACCTACAAAATGACTCACAACCATCTGTAACTCCAGTTTCAGGGGATCTGATGCCCCTTTCTGACTTCTGTGGGTACCAGAATTGTACGTGGTGCAGAGACATACACGCAGGCAAAACATTCATACACATAAAATAAAAATTTTTAAAAAAAGAGTAAACTGGAAAAAAAAAGTAGCTGTTATGAAAGAGAGAAAGGGCGGGGTAGAAAGAGAAAGAGAGATAAGCGATTCGCTCAATGGAAAAAAGGCAAAAACTGGGTGAGCCATAAGCACTTACCACATGGCCACATGCAGGTGCCTCATCTTGAACCCCTCTCCCCTCCCCCCTCAGCTTCACCCCACCATCACATGTCCCTGGGCAGCCTGACAATGGACAGGTCTCCAGAACAAGCTTAAAGAGGGGCAGTGGTGGTGGTGCACGCCTTTAATCCCAGCACTCACTCTGTGAGTTCAAGTCCAGCCTGATCTACAGAGCGAGGTCCAGGACAGGCACCAAAACTACATAGAGAAACCCTGTCTTGAAAAACAGAAAAAATAAAAATAAAGTAAGAGGGTTCAGCAAATGCACAGCCTCTGCCCCTGCAAAGGCCTGCACCTGGCACATATAGAGCACTCTGTAAGAAGTGATGCAAGTGTCCCCAAAGGAGACTGCTAGGGGACCAGGGTCCAGCACCACTTCTGAAGTCCCACAGTACAGGCTGGGGTTCTGATAGAGCCACCAACTGGGTAACCCCTAACTTGTCTGATTGCCATTTCCTCTTTAATCAAATGTGAGAAGACTACCAACTCCTGAAAGTCAGGACTCTCTGAGCTAACTTCTAGAAAGCACAAAGGTGTCTAGCAAGCCAGATGTGGTGGTGCACACCTGGACTTCAAGGTCAGTGTGGGCTACAAGGGAAAGGCTGAAGAGAGGGCAGGGGAGGGAGTATGCGTGCCTAGCAGATAGTAATTGCTCAATGCATGCAGCTAGCTTGGTAAGCCTTTGCTGCTGGTGTCTGTCATCCAGCTCGGAGGGCAAGCCTCCCAGAGTAAAAGGAGAGAAATAATCACAGCCTCCCTCCAGACCAGACTTAGTACCTCAAAGTGGCCCAAACCAAATTGCTGTGTGCAATCCCTGCTGGAAATCCCCTGGGGCTGAGCCAGGAGCTGGAGGTTGCTGTGGGAGGTGGGGCTCTCTGTCCCTGGCCAAACCCTACTATGGGGCCCCAGGTCAAACCCCTGGGCTCCTAGCTCCTCGACCTGGAACCCTGGGTGCCAGGGAAGGAGCTAGTTCTGTCTTCCTATGACCCCAGCAGCCCTGAAAGCACAGATCTGTGAAGAAAGAAGTCAAACAAGGTGACAGAAGTGGGGGGGGGGGGGGTGGAGATGGCACTTACAGCGGGTTTTTCAGTAGGTCTGAAATCTGAAAAAAAAAAAAAAAATTAGTGATGTCACCAAGTCACCAACGAGAGTCTGACACCCCTCCAGCACTCCCCATCTGTTGACAGACAACACCCTAGGATCTCAGTGGGGCTGAGCCTTGCCCACCCCCGGGGCTCAAGCTTCCAGGCTGGCAGTAGCTAATTTCAGGATGAGCCCCTGGCATGCCTAAAGCCAATTTCTAGAGGAGGAGTGAGCTGGGGCCTCCCTTCCACAAGCCAAAGGAGCCCAGGCTGCAGCCCCCAAGGGCACTCCTGCTCTGTCTGCCTCACTTCTCTTTGTACCACCCTGAAGTGGCATCTGAGGGCTCTGGAGATGTCTGGGCCACAACTCTCAGGGCCTAACCTTTCTCTGCTTACCTCAGCCCCTGCCATTCACCCCAGTAAACTTTTGTTGGTTACCCAAGAACATGGTGACATTTAACCATAGCTCAGCAGCCACCTGAGAAAGGAGGAGGTAGCCACATTACCAATGCAAGCTAGCCCAGGCCCACCATGGAACATGTTATAGGGGGACAGAGCTGTTACTGAGTCCCAGGAGGCCACCTAGGGACCCTGCAATGCCCATCAGGTTCACACTGACAAGGTAACCACACCAGGGAAGGACAGCATGCCAGATGACCTGCTTCTAGAACATGCTTTCTGGCTTAGCAGCTTGAATCCTCTTTGACATGTGCGCAGCAGATTAACCGACAACACACTGAAATGTCATGAGGCCACTGCAGCTTGGGATGAGCGCGTCTTGCAGGGAAATGGGCTGAAGTGATGCTCAGAACAACTCTCTCATAAAATGACCTGACCAAGTCTCTGGTTAGTAACTATGCCTCGCTTATGTAACCTGGAAACCACTGTCCCCAGAAGAAGGGTCACTTCAGGAAGTCGTGGCTTGTTCTCTTGAGGTAGCCACTAGCCACCAATCCAAGCCACTGACACTTCAGGTACTCTCTGGCTTGAGACACAAGGAGTTCGGTTTGATGGGTTGGGTTTTCACTTTTTTTATTATTCTATATGAGTGCAGCACGCGCATGTCTGGTGCCCAAGGAGACCAGAAGAGGGTGTCAGATCTCCTGGAACTGGAATTACAGACAGTTGTGAGCCTCCATATGGGTCCTGGGAATGGAATCCCAGTCCTCTGGAAGAGCAGCCAGCGCTTTTCACCGCTGAGCCGCCTCTCCAGCCCATGGTTTGCTTGTTTTATTTGTCTGATTTTCATTTTGTGGGACAGGGTTTAACTGACAGTTTTAAAAGTGACATCAGTGAAACTAAATCTTTGTCCTTTGGAAGCAATCTTGAGTTTTGCAATCTGTCAACTGATATGTGGTGCCAAGTCACTGTGGGAACCTGGAGAAGAAAACAGCGGTGTGCGCCAGACCGCAAGAAAAGAAGCAAAAATGCTGAACTCCGTCTTGAGGAAGAAGCAGGTGAGCTAGGGCTGGGATGCTGTACAGAGGGAGGCGCCATCTCTTCACAGGGCTTTCTGGCTAGGACCCTTGGTGCCTTTGAACCAGGGTACACCCCCCACAGGGACCACACCCCTCAGGAAGTCACACTAATGAAGACAAAAGCAGGAGTGTTTATAATTACTTCAAAATTGAAAAGATGCCAAGTGTCAAACAATAATGTGGCTCAGCCAGCCAGCCCAACACCTCCTTGGAGGGAAACCAGCTCTACTTCACAGTTCTAAGCTACAAAGAGAAACCCTGTCTCGAAAAACCTAAATAAATAAACAAATAAATAAAACGATATATTACTGTTTATTTATTCAACTGTGGTAAATGTACCACTCTAATATAAGAGGTCAATAATAAAATCAGCTGGGCATGGGCACACTGGAACTCCATTATTTTCTCAGTTTGGGGAGGGAAGTAAGACTGATAACTAATTGAGGATGACCTTGAACTCCTGATCCTACTGTCTCACCTTGCAAGTGTGTACCGTCACATCTGGCTTTGAAATAGATTCTCACTATGTAGCCCGGGCTGTATGAATACACATACATCCACCTGCCTCTGCTGGGATTAAAGGCATATGTCACCTGCCTCTGCCTCTCAAGTGCTGGGGCTCCAGGTGTGTGCCACTACGCTCTGTTTTGAGGTGCTGACAACCGTCTTCTTTTCTAGAACCCTTCCAGGTCGTCTCTCCACCTAGGGGCCCACTGACTAAGCCTGCCTGGTTCCCAGTTACAAACTTCTACACTGGGGCTGTCCTGCCTCCCGCAGCTGCAGGGGGAATGACAGGGAGCGGCCAGGATGAGAGGAACAGAGCTCTATCCTAAAACTCTTCTAAAAAGTGAAGTATTGAGCTGGGCGTACGCTTTAATCCTAGCACTGGGAGGCAGAGGCAGGTGGATCTCTGTGAGTTTTATACCAGCCTGGTCTATAAAATGAGTTCCAGGACAGCCAAGGCTACACAGAGAAACTCTGTCTTGAAAAAACAAACAACAAAAAAAGTGAAGTCCCTTTAGAACTTTTTCAAGTTAAATTGCTGCCAACGGAAGGTGCTCAGGATACCTATATGAAGCCCCAGATGCTACCACAGCTTAGACACTCTATGACAGGAGAAAGAAAATATAGATTCCAGTTCTCAGAAACAAGCACACACTAACATCAAGGTCTAAAAAAAAAAAAAAAAGGCAGAATCTAATCCAGGAGGTGAGGACCCACACCTTTGATCCTAGCACTCAGGAGGCAGAGGCAGGCAGATTTTTTTAGTTTAAGGCCAGCTTGTTCTAAAAAGCAGTTTCAGGACAGCCAGGACTACACAGACAAACCCTGTCAAGAAAAGCCAAAACATAAATTAATTAAATTTTTAAAAATTTTAAAAAATTTTAAAGGCATCTATCAACAGCCCTTTACAACCCATGAGTTCCCTGAAGAAGACCCGAAGCAGATCCTGCCAAGGGCAGAGTTCAGATTGCCCAAGTGCACTTCCCCTAAAGCCCCAGCTTTAGCCTGCTGGTCGTCATCACAATATTCTTGTAAATCCATCCAGCACCCTAGGATCCAAGTCCAGGACATTCTGTACAGCGGTGGCCCCGGGGTGGCATCTCCTGAGTGTTCCAAAGGCTGCACTGAACTCTCCCTGCCAGTCCCACTACAGGTGCAGAGGCAGGACAGCCCCATATAGAAGTTTGCAACCGGGAACCCAGCAGGCATCGTCAACGGGCTCCCTGGGTGGGGAAGACAGCCTGGAAGGGCTGCAGAAAAGAGGACAATCCCCAACAATTCAAAATAGCGTGGTGGTACACATCTGGAGCCCCAGCAACTTGGAAGCAGGTGGGTCTCTGTATTCGTGCCAGCCATGGTTACAGAGTGAGAACCAGTCTCAAACAAACAAACAAAAAATATAAAAAAGATACAAGTTCAAGGCTAGTCTCAGTTACATGACATGTTTGAGGACACCTGAGCTAAGTGAGACCCTATCTCAAAAAATCAAAAACAAACAAACAAAAAAAGGTATTGCCAACTCAAGAGGACAAGGACGTGTCCTGAGGGATTCCTGCTTCCCAGCTCTGGGGTAGTGATCGAGAGTCTGCTACAATAATGGCAACATTAAAATAGTGGAAGAAACCCATGGAGCCACACAAATTAAATAAACTCACGGTGTTGGGGATTTAGCTCAGTATTAGAGCACTTGCCTAGCAAGCACAAGGCCCTGGGTTCCATCCTCAGTTCCAAAAAAAAAAAAAAAAAAAACCAAAAAACAAAACAAAAAAAAAAGAGAGAAAGAAAGAAAATGCTGGGCGGTGGTGGCACACGCCTTTAATCCCAGCACTCGGGAGCAGAGGCAGGTGGATCTTTGTGAGTTCAAGGTCAGCCTGGTCTACAGAGTGAGTTCCAGGAAAGGCACAAAGCTACACAGAGAAACCCTGTCTCGAGAAAAAAAAAAAAACAAAACCACACACTCACAAGGAAACAAAAGCATGATAGAAAGCAGAACAGGTTATTGACAGTCTCAAAACCCTCCTTTAAGAGTCAGTGCAGCCGAGTGGACGGATGTTCAAGAGTGTAGAGACTCACAGAGGTTTCCTTGTGAGAACTTACTCAGGGTCTGAGAATCTGAGTTTGCTTTACCCAGCAGAGCTGCATAAGGGAATGGTTGGACCAGGGGTTACATGTGTTTAGAAGGGTCTGCACTTGGCTGTGCAGTGAGCTTTGACCTAGGTCTTTTGCCCCGCCCCTTGGCACTGTTATAAAAAGCCCTTTTGAAGGGGCAGAAGGAGCCAGTGGATTTTGATCCAGGTCCTCCCAAAGCTATTCTGTGTTTCTGTATGTCTCCTCTCTGCTATCTTTCTATCTAAAAGTTTCTTTTTTTGTTTGTTTTTGTTTTGTTTTATTTTGTTTCAAGACAGGGTTTCTCTGTGTAGTTTTGGTGCCTGTCCTAGATCTCATTCCATAGACCAGGCTGGCCTCGAACTCACAGAGATCTGCCTGGCTCTGCCTCCCAAGTGCCGGGATTAAAGGCGTGCGCTACCACTGCCACCTGGCTTCTCTGAAAGTTTCTTATTCCTCTCTCCTCCTTATAGGAACCCTTTAAAGGTGGGAGCTGGCCTCCCACACAAGAACGCTCCAAGCACCAGGAAAGCCACAGATGGAAGCCTGACACGAAGCTCCCCAAAGAGCTCAGTGTCAAAGACTAACACCAAGTCCATTTTCAGTGAAATACTAGATTGAGCCAAGGTCAGGACCACAGGCCGTCTACCTGGTGTCAAGGCTGTGATACCAAAGGAAGAGCCTGGGAACTGACCCAGATGAGAGGGAACCCCACAGAGCTGCTTACTAATGGCAGCATGGGATCCAAGCCAAAGATATTATTGGGACACATTGAGAAACCCAGTCTGGTCGTGTGTGGTGGTACATACTTTTAATCCCAGCACTTGGGAAGCAGAAACAAGTGGATCTCTGTGAGTTCAAGGCCAGCCTAGTTTACAGAGTGAGTTCCAGGACAGCCAGAGTTATACAGAAACTTCTGTCTCAAAAACCAGGGGGAAAAAGAAGAAGAAGAAATATCAAGCAAGCAAGCAAACACAGTCTGGCCTGAGCACTGACTGGTGGTGACAGAACAGGCTGAATTCTCTGAGTCTGATGGTCTTATTACAGTGCGCTGGTTATTATGAAATGCACAGGGAGGTATTCAAAGGTGATAAGAACTGTTTTGGAAGAGGTAAGTTCTCCGTACTGTATTTACAACTTTTGGAAATCTGAAATTCCATCAGAGCAAAACAATTGTTTTAGCCTCCATCTTCCTGTGATAACAGCAAGGTAGAGGCTGGAGAGATGGCTCCATGGTTAAGAGCACTACTGCTTAGCCAGGCATGGTGGCGCACACCTTTAGTCCCAGCTCAGGAGGCAGAGGCAGGCGGATGTCTGTGAGTTCAAGGCCAACCTTGTCTACTAGGTGAGTTCTGAGATAGCCTGGGTTACATAGAGAAATGCTGCCTTTAAAAAAGAAAAAGAAGGGCTGGAGAGATGGCTCAGAGGTTAAGAGCACTGACTGCTCTTCCAGAGGTCCTGAGTTCAATTCCCAGCAACCACATAACCATCTGCAACCCTCTTCTGTGTACATAATAAGTAAATAAATCTTTTTAAAAAAAAGAAAAGAAAGAGAAAATGACAACAACAACAACAAGAGCACAAACTGGCCAAGAGGACCCTGGCTCAATCCCTAGCACCCGTGTCAAGTGGCTCACAACCACCTATAACCCCCTGAAGGCAACTGTACTCACACACACACACACACACACACATACCTGCCCCCATACACACATCCTTAATAATTTCAAAAAAACCGTCAAGGCATTCAGGTGTATACTAAAATGAGGACTGAGGGGAAGGACTGAAGGCTGTGGATGCGGCTCAGTTGAAGAGTGCTCGCCTAGCATGTATGAGGCCATAGGTTCGATCTCCAGCTACACATCAACATCCTGTCAGCAGGATTCCTGTAATCTGCGTACTTCAAAGGCAAGAAGTCCAAGGTCATCTCAGCCACAGCGCATTGAGGTCAGCCCGAGCTACACCAGGCCCTGTCTCAAAATTAATTAATTAAAAATAGAGTAAAATGATGGGCTGACTGCCTAGGTACACTCTGGGCTGTCACAGCTGAGGAGGGGTGCTCCTGGCATCTGGCAGGCTGCTAAACATCTTACAGTGCTGAGCTCAAGCTCTCTCCGGCAAACAAGTATCCACTGACAAAAGTCAGCAGTCTGAGACTGAGACACCCCGTCCATGGAAAGCCCGGTGACGGTAACGGCAGATCTCTACCCTATTGTCGGCTCCCGTGTGGCCTCTGTCAGCTGACCTCATCTTCCTGTGCCTCACACAGCTCATCTGGGAAACGAAGGCAGTGTAGGGTTCTGCAAAGGCCACCCCAGTAGTAAAATGAGATGCTGTCTGGCCTTTGCAAAGGTACAAAGGACACTTGCCGTAATTAATGTCGGGGCCAATTTGGGTGCCGGTGACAGGCACCTGACTGTACCTGTATAGACCATTGACCCCTGCTCTTATTCCTCCCATTCCTCCACTAGGGGAATAAGAGTCTCCCCGTATAGGAGGAGTGAGTCCCACTGGCTGTCCATTCTAACCAGCTGCCACACTTGTCTGGAAGGTTGGAAGATCTAGGACAGCCTATCCCCAGACAAAGCCTGTGCTGAAGATGTGCTCACGACAACAGCAATGAAGTGAATAAATTCTCCTTTATGATTCACTGCTCCAGGAAAGACCCACGCTGCCCAGGCCATGCCCACCCTACCCTTGCCATGCACACCCTGCTCAGGCCCCACGCTGCCCAGGCCATGCCCACCCTTGCCTAGGCTATGGTCACCTGGACCCTGTGTGCTCACCCTGACTTAAACCTCCTCTCATTTCAGCCCTTGAGGCCCAGACATCAAGGGACCCACTGGAAGCCAGCGGTCCAGAACCAGGCTCAGACACAATATTGACCCTAGACTCACTCAGTTGCCTACAAGCCTAGCCTCTTCAGGTGTTTTTTGGTTTTTTGTTTTGTTTTGTTTTGTTTTTTGTCTTTTTTTTCTTCTGTCTTTCTTGTTATAACAAAACTGTTTCTCACGAATGTTTAGAGAGAGAGAGAAAGAACTGACGGCAATGGAAACTCTAATACTAGAAAAATGTCAAGAAAGCAAACACCGGTTTCAATGAGCATGCCTGACAGCTCATGGAAACAAGCTTGAAACCATCAAAATACAAAAACCCCCTCGACTGGGGAGTGCTGAGGAGGTACGAGCATGTACTTCTGAAACTTCTCCAACCCCCAACCCCCTCAGTGGACAGTGTTTTGGTGTGAGTCGGCCCTTCCTCAGAGCCTACAATGGTCACGTCATGCACCTGTCTGTCCATCCTGGCCCAGGCAGCCCTTTGCACTACCAGATACTCACCCGCCTGCTCCATCTTTGGCTGGAAGGTCTGGGCTAGGTAGTCCAGGTGGAACTCTGCAAAGATACCAGGAGTGGGGCTTAGGGGGTGAGCAGCAGGGTAGGAACAAGCAGGGCAGACACTCAGACCAGGCCAGCATAAAGCAGCCCACCCTCCCCAGGACCCCAAGACACTTACTCTGCTGGATCTGCCTCCTGCAGGCCTTCCAGTAACACAGAAAGAAGCAGCTGGAGCCAATCAGCAGCATCACCATGGCCACCCAGAAGAGCATGGGCCCTGAAACACAGTGCCATCCTGTACTCTGTGGACACCTAGGAGCCAGGACCCTTCCCTGCAGGACAGCCCTAGGCACAGCCCACTTCCTCCTTCTCCAGGGACATGGGTCCCACTGAGGTGAGCAGTTCTGGACCTTCCCCAAGCTGGACCATCTATCTGATTCAGCCCTTACCTGCCTGCCTTCCCTCATCTGGCTCCAGGAAGCTGATCAGCTAACTCAGAAAGCGAGAGAGACAAGCCATTTAGAGGGTGAAAAATGGAGGCATCAAGGGATCTTACTGAACCGGGTATAAGTGGTGCACACCTGTAATCCTAGTAGCAGGGAAGCAAAGGTATGTGGATCTCTGTAAGTCTGAGGTTAGCCTGGTCTACACAGCTAGTTCCAGGCCAGTCAAGGCTACATAGTGAGACCCCCATATCAAAATAAAAGTAATAATAATTTTTTAAAAAGGAGCCAGAATAAAGAAGGAATTGAACCCAGAAGGCTGAGAGCCATGGCTAGCTGGGATAGGGAGGGTGGAGGCTGGTTAGAAAAACTCTCTGAGACCGTCAGCTCCTGAAGGAAGGCTCAGGGTCAGCTGTGCACAGAGCACGTACAGCATGTGTTCTCTCCGTTAAAATAGAGGGGAGGGTTGGTGGGACAGTTCAGAGGGTACAGCACTTGCTGCAAGCCTGAAGACCCGAGTTCAATATCCAGACCACATAAAGGTGGAGGGAGGGAACCCCACAGAAGTGGCCCTCTAACTTGTATGCATACACTATGGCATGGGCGCGCACGCGCACACGCGCACGCGCACGCACACACACACACACACACACACACACACACACACACACACACAAATGAATGGGTTCTTTTTCAAAGCCAAAGGAGAGAACTGAAGCTTGTCCAAAGTGACCCTGAGAGTCACCACCCAAGCCTGGCCAGGCCAAGTGACTTCAGTATCCCACATCCTTTTTACACAATAACAAGGATCAAACACAACCTAATACATACAAGTCTAGTACTCTCTACCTCTGAACCTAGCTTAGACCATGCCTGTGCCCTTACACAGCCTGCTCTTGTGATCTTAATTATTCAATTGCTAGTTGGGTACAGGTCTCAGGTGTTACTGCTCAAGTTCCTTTGTTTGATATTGGGTCAAGATCCAGGATAGCCTCAAATTTGCTGCGTAGCAAAGGATGATAGAGATCTCAGGATCACCTACCTCCACCTCCTCAGTGCTGGGATTACAGGTGTGTATTACCACATCCGGCTTATGAGGCTCTGAGGATGGAGCCCAGGCCCTCTGGCAAGCTAGGCAAGCACTCTGCCAACTGAGCCACAGCCCCAACCCTCAAAGAATTTTCTATGCCACACTGAGAACTGTTAACTTGAGAACTATCGCCATCTTGTGTCCATAACTAGTACTGCTAGTCCTAAAACCAATTGCCTGGTGTTAACCTCATTAGCACTAACAACTGCCTCTATCCAGCTCCGGTAATATGCAGACCATACATGTGCTATATGCTGACAACCCTGGGTGCCTACTTGCTTTCCATTTTACATCTGAGGAAACGGAGGATGAAAAGAATTAAGCTCCTGGGCTGGAGAGATGGCTCAGAGGTTAAAAGCACCGACTGCTCTTCCTGAGGTCCTGAGTTCAATTCCCAGCAACTACATGGTGGCTCACAACCATCTGCAATGAGATCTGGTGCCCTCTTCTGTATAAATAATAAATAAGTAAATCTTTTAAAAAATTAAGCTCCTAATCATTCAGCAACTCATTTAATAACTTCTTTTTAAATAGGGTTTCATGTGGCCCAGGCTGACCTTGAACTACATGGCAGAAGGTGACCTTTAACAACTATTTTTTTTTTCTTGAGACAGGATCTCACTATGTAGCCCTGACTGACCTGGAACTCGACATGTAGACCAGGCTGGCTCTGAACTCAGATCTGCCTGCCACTGCCACCTGAGTGCTTTTAACGCCACCATACTTAGAGATTCTTGTTTGGTTTTAAAGAATTTTCTCTCTCTCTCTCTGTGTGTGTGTGTGTGTGTGTGTGTGTGTGTGTGTGTGTGTGTGTGTGTGTGTTAGGCTGGGTGTGTGAAATCAGTTCTCTCCTTCCACCTCTACATAATTTATAATTTCTGGGAACCAAACTCAGGTCCTTGAATCCTTGGGCAGTTGGGCAGGGCAGATGGCAAAGTGAGCCATGTCACTGCCCAGCCTTGAACTTCCCCTACCTCCATCTCTCAGCACTGGGGTAATAGACGTACACTACAATACTCAGCACTGGGATTATGGACGTACAGCACTAAGCCCCATGTATACCCTGGTAGGGATCAAACCTAGGGTCTTGGGCATTCTAGATAAATACTCGGCCAACTGAGCCACACCCCCAGCCTAGCAACTATACTTTGGGTAGCAATTATAGGTCATGAGTATGTAGTCATGAAAAAGGTCCTGTCCCAAGAATGAAATAGTACTAGGAAGTGACAGAGCCACAGCTTCAGTTCTAGAAGCCAGAAGGCTGGGATCAATCTTTACTCCCATATCCTATTTCAGGCCACAGCCCTGGAAGGAACCCCCACCCCCCCCCCCACTCTGCCCCTGGCTTTGGACAATGAGCAATCAATACCTGGATCCAGAAATGGTGTTCCTGTGGACAAGGGAGAGGTAGGCTGCATCCTACTGCTGGTCTGGGCATCTACCAGGAGGCTCTGGGTAGAGGCAGTACTGTACCAAAGAAAACCCAGGACAGAGTGACAAACACAATTCCATGCAAAAGGGGCATATGTCTAATGAAGGGTGATTCTTCCTCTAGAGAGGTAAAGAGAGCCTGGGAACCCAGAACATCAGCACCATCTTTCAGGCATTTTGGGGGCAGGGATTAAGTTTCTAGACTTTCTGGCTTTACAATCCCATCATCATAGAGACAGACACACAGTCATGCCCCACACCCAACCTTACCTGATGCCCCTGCACCTCCAGCCCAGACTACCTCGGGCATCACCTGAGCACACTAGGGGCCATTCCATCCTGCCTACAGGAGGGGTTAGGAGTCACCTGGCAGGCTCCTCGCTGTTTCCTGAGGTGCTGAAGTCAGGGAGGGTCCCTGGAGGTGGCAGCTCCAAGGTCATATTCATCACTGCATTATCTATATGGATGATGACATATTAGAATCAGGGCCAGAGACTTTCAATCTCCAGAAAAGACTTGACTAGCATGCAGTGGGAGGCAGTGGGAAGCAGTGGGAGGCAACAGAAGGCAGTGAGGGGCAGTGGGAGGCAGTGGGAAGCAGTGGGAGGCAATGGAAGGCAGTGAGGGGCAGTGGGAAGCAGTGGGAGGCAATGGAAGGAAGGCAGTGAGGGGCAGTGGGAGGTAGTGGGAGGCAGTGGGAGGCAGTGAGGAGCAGTGGAAGGCAGTGGGAAGCAGTAGGGAGCATTAGGAGGCAGTGGGAGGCAGTGAGGGACAGTGAGAGGTAGTGGGAGGCAGTGGGAGGTAGTGAGGGGCAGTGGGAGGCAGTGGGAAGCATTAGGAGGCAGTGGGAGGTAGTGGGTGGTAGTCCTCTGTAACACACAAATCTTGGCTACAGCTGGCAAAGGCCATCAGGATTGTGTTCTAAAAAAATCAAATTGGAAAGGCTATGATTGCATGGGAATGTTACCCAGCAGCTTCTGCTTTTATTTAAAAGAAGCCTATGGGCCAGAGAGATGTCTTAGCAGGTAAAGATGCTTCCTGCCAGGCATGACAGAACTAAGTTGGATCCCTGGGACCCACATGGTGGGAGGAGATAACCAACTCCCACAAATCATCCTCTGGCCTCCAGATGCACACTGTGGCACATGCACCATGTGTGCACACACACACACACACACACACACACACACACACACACACAATGTGAAGGGAAGGGAAGGAACTCCGATGAATATTGCAGTTTCCCATCGTGCTACTGGGAAGCAGTGGAGCTTCAGAAGGTGGAGCCCAGTGGAAGGGAGAAAAGTCCTTAGAGGTACGTTCATGAAAGAGACCCTGCTTCTCTCTCCCTCTCTCTGTGCTTCCTGGCTGCCATGAGGTGAGCAGCTTCTTTGGAGATGAGCTGCCTCAGGCCCAAGCAGCCATAGACCAAGATCTCCCCAACTGACAGCTAGAAAGAACCCCTTCCCTTATAAAGTGGGTCAGATATGGTATTCTTGTTACACAGATGGGAAGCATGCTATGAGTCACTACATTTAAAAAAAAATCAACTGACTTTTGCATTGGCCATAAGAAATTACAGGTTGTTGTTTAGTGGGTTGGTTGGTTAGTTGGAGAGGTGGGTGAGTGGATGAGTGGGTGGTTGAAATAGGGTCTCTGCTGTGGATATCGCTCTGTGTAAATAAAGTTCTGATTGGCCAGTGGCCAGGCAGGAAGTATAGGCGGGACAAGAGAGAAGAGAATTCTGGGAGGTGGAAGGCTGGGTGGAGAAAGACACCGCCAGCCGCCACCATGAGAAGCAACATATAAAGACACTGGTAAGCCACAAGCCATGTGGCAAAGTATAGACTAACAGAAATGGGTTAATTTAAGATAGAAGAAGTAGATAACAAGAAGCCTGCCACGGCCATACAGTTTGTAAGTAATATAAGTCTCTGTGTGCTTACTTGGTTGGGTCTGAGCGACTGTGGGCCTGGCGAATGAGAGAGATTTGTCCTGACTCTGGGCCAGGTAGGAAAACTCCAACTACAGGTCTCACTGTGTAGTCCTGGTTGGCCTAGAACTCACTATGTAGACCAGACTGGTCTCGAACTCACTGAGACCCACCTGCATCTGCTTCCTAAGTGCTGGGATTAAAGGTGTGCACCATCAGACCTGGTAAAGTTACAGGTTTGTTTTTTTTTTTTTTTTAAGATTTTTAACCCTAAAAAAAAAAAAAGCTAGGCATGATGGGCAGGTGGGCAGGGTACACCTTTAATCAAGAAAATGTCCCACAGCCTTGCTTGTTCACAGGCCAATCTGGTGGGGGCATTTTCTCAATTAAGGTGCCCTCTTTTCAAATGAATCTAGCTTATAACAAGTTGATTTAAAAAAACAAAAAAAAAAACCTAACAGAAGGGCTGGAGAGATGGCTCAGAGGTTAAGAGCACCGACTGTTCTTCCAGAGGACCTGAGTTCAATTCCCAGCATCCACATAGTGGCTCACAACCATCTGTAGTGAGATCTGGTGCCCTCTTCTGTATATATAATAAATAAATAAATCTTTTTTTAAAAAAAGATTTCTTTAAAACAAACAAAACAAAAAAACAAAAAAACGAGACACCGGGGTTATATATGAATTATGAGCCAGCTAGCACTATATAGCAAGCCTTCCCTCAAAAAAACAAAGACAAACTAAGATCAAAACCACCAACGACAAAGGCACCATAAAAAGTAACACTTCCCTCAAAGGCCAAGAGGGTGCTCTGAGCACAGCCGCAGAGGAAGGGCCTGAAGCCAGACTCAAGAGCCATCCTGTGACTGAAAGACAAACACAAGGAGTGTACAATTGTTCCATTCCCGTGAAGTTTGCCATCTCCCTGAGGAGATGGCTCCATCCAGAAAGTGCCTACCACACAAGTCCGAGGACCCAAGTTCACCGCCAGCAGCCAGATACAAAGCCAGGCACGGTGGAGCGCACTTGTAACCTCAGTGCTGGGGAGAAGACAGGTGGGTCCTGAGGACTCACTGGCCAGCCAGCCTAACTTAATTGCGAAGTCCCGGGCCAATGGGAGGTCCTGTCTCAAAACACAAGACAGATGGCTCCTACAGACTCTCAAGGTTGACCTCTGACCCCATGTACAGGGCAGGCAGGAGCACCTGTATACACACACACAGATTTATTTCTCACTAGTCACCCGGAGCGCCAGGGTGGAAACGTCCCCAACCTCTAAAAACCACTTGAATGAGCCATCGTGGTGAATCTGTACAGCACATGCTGTTCAATTTCTCAGAGGGGGAAGCAGCAGCAGGCTCCTCCATCAGGGGAGCCATGAGGAGGACATTTAGGAGCCACAGGCAGAGCCCACCTATTCTACCACAAGCACCCTGGGTACAGGGCAGGGACACCCAGCACCTGTCCCAGACCCTAGCACGCAGGACACTCAAGACATTCTGAGAATGAAATAGGTTTTGCAAGACCTCTGGCCTCAGGGGCTGTGTCCTAGAGATGTCCTTGTGTCCCAGTGGGTACCTATCAGACAGCACCACCCTGGGAGACCGCCACAGCTTCAAGTAAACAGTACCTGGGTCTGGGTTGGGCTCCCTTGCCCGGGAAGAGGGAGACTCTGGAACATGTCCAGCAGGATCTTCCTGCACAAGGCGGGTGCTCCTCATACTGTCAGTGGGTGGGGACTTCAGAGTAGGCATGGCCTGAGGAGCGGGATGGCTGGAGAAGAAGCCAGACATAGGTCTGATGACTCCACAAGCCACGAAAGTCTGGGCTTGGGGCTTAGTGTCTGTGGAGAAAGGCTCCTGCCTCAGCACCCACCAGCCCTGCTATGAGCTCCTGAGGGCAAGAGCTGTGTTCACTAGGCCTCCTGGGTCTCTCATGTACAACGGGCAGGGCTGGACACACACAGCAGCGTCTCCAGTGACTGGTGAGCTTGGCAGTGGACCATCCTGGAGCCCTGTCAGCCTGGGCAGACCCCACCCCTGCACCCTATGTGTCCCCAAGACAGAGTTGTCCATCCAAAGGTCACCTGGAGGGGGACAGAAGGGAGGCCAGAAGTCACCTAGTAAGCGTCTTGCACTCATCTGGATTGGAGCACTCAGGGTCGGATCCGGGGGAAGGAAACTCACAGACGGTGTCCTTCTCCGCTGTGCCTGCAATGGGACCACAATGGCTTGAGAACAGACACTGAGGAACCCAGAGTCCCCAGGAGCAGAGCTGTGACCTCCATAAGCAAAGTCATAGATGAGGTACTGGGCAAACACAGCGGCCATCCAGAGATGGTGCCTTTCCCAGCCTCTGCTCACTCTGGAGTGAGGAGACCCTATTCCTCCACTTGGGTTGGTCAGGGGGCAGACCTATGGTTGCTGGTTACTTACCGGTTCACAGACAAAACAACACAGATATAAAGGAGAAGTGGGAAAAGACAGAGTCCCTGGCTTCAGCCACACCTCCAGCCACTCAGCACCATTCTCCATACTTTCATTATAGGTACCCCAAAGCTGGAAATTTTAGTTGAGAGCCAAGGAGTCCCAAGGAACACTGGGTAAGAATAGAATGCAAAGTCACACACACACACACACACACACACACACACACACACACACACACACACGCCCCTGAGCTTGTCCTCCACCTCTACCACATCCTCACTAGGCCAGGTAGTCAAGTGGTCATAACACAAACCCTACAGGCCTGTAAATGAGTCTGTCATACTCTGTAATAAACAGTAAGTGCTCAACAAACAGAAGGTCCTTTTCCACACCTCAGCTCCAGTCTCACCACTGAGCAATGGAACCACATGGGTTAGAAGAAGCCCCACGGCTTCAGTGGAGGTGACCACAGCAAGGTCAGCTGTGGGACGAAGTTGACGAAGCTCAGCAGAGCGCACCCTGTCATGACCAGAAGTGGACGTTCTCTGTGTTCTTGGGCTACTCAACTGCCACCTCGGGGTGTCAAACACCCAGTTACGGAGAGAGGGGCTGCTGGGGTCTGCCTTGCAAACACCGTATACTTGTGGAGAAAGTCTATGATAGCTTGAGCGGGTGGTCGGCTGCGGTGTTGAAGCCAACCTCACTACAGTGACATCCTGGGATACAGAACAAGATCCGATCTCAAAAAGCCATCACCTAACAATGTAATGATCTATGCCAGTCAGTAATCGATATAAATATAATGAGATACATTACATTCTCCCTTACATATTAGGTCTTTGAAACCCTCTGAAATACACTGAACATCTCAACCTAGACCAGCCACAATTTCTTTTCAAGACAGGGTTTCTTTGTGTAGCCTTGGCTGTAGCTCTGTAGACCAGGCTGTCCTTGAACTCAGATATCCACCAGCCAATGCCTCCAGAATGCTGGGACTAAAGGAGTGCGCCCTCTCCTGGCTCCACGTGACATTTTAAGCATTCCTTGTCACGTGTGATCAAAGACAAGCGCTTCAGAGACAGGCCTCTGTCGCCCCCACGTGGCAGTCCCAGGAACATCACTCAGAGAGCCTGGCTCTGCTTGCGGGACGACGAGACCCTGCCCCACCTGACAAGCTAAACAGACCGTATTTTCAAAAAAAAAAAAAAAAAAGAGTTTCTGGGCTGGGAAAGCTCCAGAAGCCTCTAAGTCACAGCTCATCACATGGGTGGGGAGAAAGAGCAGAAGGAACCAGCCCCACCCACAGGTGCAAGCTTTGCTAAAGCCGGAGGCCCACCTGAGCCTTCAGGCTCCCTGCTCTTGCTTGCAGACAGTGGGATCTGTGTCCCTCGGTCTGGAGCATTCCATGATGCAGGCAGTCAGACAGAGCCCACAAAGCCAGAAACCAGAAATGCCAAGGACACCAGTTACCGAACATGGTCCCCACAGGGCCTGCAATGTCAGCCCTTACCATCAGTTCGCCTCACGTGCATGCTGTGCTGCTGTGGTGGCCTTTTTGCTCAGCCCCTTCCCCCTGTGTCTCCCTTCTGAAGAGCATATCACCACCCCATATTCTGAGAACAGAGTCTCACTATGTAGCCTAGGCTGGCCCCCTAAACAGCATTTTAATGATAACCAGAGAGAATCCACGATCCTTATCCCTTCATTGACCATGAGCTTCTCCTTCATATCATCAAGAAATTAGAAGCTTGGAGATGGTAAGGCCTGAGGTCACAAGGCAAAAAGGTTTTCTCAGCCTTGAATCTGGTATCTAATGTTTCCCACCCAATGCCTGATTCTGAGGCAGGGAAGCCAGCTCTATTAGTCAGGGGACTCCCAGGGTAGACACTTGAGGCTTCCTATTGTTTGTGGGCCACCAGAGAATCTCCCCAACACCAAGTTTCAGGCGTGGGCATCAGCCAGCAGAGTGCCTCTGATGGGACACAGATGTGAGCAGCAGAACCCCTGGGTGCTGGGCACATGGCAGTGCTTGGAGAGAAGCTTTGACCTGTCTGTCCGACAGTGGGGGAAGGGAGCACTCGGGGGCCTGTGGCAGGTACAGCAGCAGTTGCAACTGGACTAGAGATGGGGACACTCACCTGGGAACTTGACCACCTTCCCGCCAGGACAGTGGGAGTGTGCAATACAGCGGGCGCAGGAACTGACAGCTGGGGTTTTGCAGAACATGCCAGGCTGACACTCACAGATGCGGGAAGAGTTCCTGGAGCATGGAGCCTTCTCCACGAGACCTGAGGGACACAGAGAGGGTCATGGAAGGGAAGAGGGAAGCCAAGGGCATGCATCCAGGGAACACATGGATAGTCTAGAATGAGGGTAAGATGCCACATGACCCTCTGCAACTCTCCTCAGATCTGATATGTGTGAGAGGACAGTGTGTGGGTGGCCTTCGCCTCTAGCCCATACCCTTCACACTACTACAGAGGTTACAGACAAGTAAATGTGGGGCTAAAGAGATGGCTTAGTGGGTAAAGTGCTTGCTCTTCAAGCATAAGGTCTCAAGTTCAGATCCCCAGAACCCATGTGAAAAACTGAACTGAGCAGGGCCCCACATGTCTGTTGCAGAAACAGGGCTCCTGGGGCTGGCTGGCTAGCCAATGTAGGTAAGTCAGTGAGCTCCAGTGAGAGTCTCTGTCTCAAAAAATTAGTTGGAGAGTGATTGAGGAAGACAGCTGACGTCTCTGGCCTCTTCATACACACACAACATGCATGTGTGCATACACAAACATGCATATATACAAAAATAAATGTCCCAGGACATGGGAGGAACTGAAGTACATGTCGCTGGGCCTCCTACAAATGATGAGGTTCTGATTATAGAGGAAGGAGGGCCATCAGTGGTTGCCGTGGTGAGGAGGATGGAAGAATAAACTCCAGAAGCACAAGGAGTTTTAGGAAGTGCACTGTATGTTCTGGGTGCAGACATACACTGTCCATTGCTAAAACCCGCAGCATGGGCACCCCAGCTGAATCAGGGGGAGGGATGGACTTGGCAACACTATATCCATACTAGCTCATCCCCTGTGCTGGGGTCTAAATATGAAAAGGGAGGTGGCTGAGTGAGCAAGCCGCTTGCTATAAGGACTTGAGTGTCATCTCTGGAACCCATATTTTAAGAGATCAGGAGCAGGGGGATGGAGAGATGGTTCAGTGGCTAGAGCACTGCTTGCTTACCATGCTCAAAGCCCTGCATACCATTCCCAGCCCTGCATGAATCAGGCATGCAGTGCACACCTATGATCCCAGCACTCAGAACATGGAGGTAGAAAGACACACATACACACACACAATTAAAAAAGAAAATATAACCTTACAAAAAGAACTTTGTATGCAAGAAACAAAATACAATTTTAAAAGACACTGAAAACTTTTTAAAATATGATTATTAGGTTTTGTGAAAATCTCAATACATCTTCCAACCTAACCAGACCCCCAAACCCCCACAAAATCAAAAGAAAATACCAAACCCCATCACTAAACATAAGCAATCAACATAAGAAGAACCTGTTTCAAAAACTTTTCTGGCCAGGCGGTGGTGACGCACGCATTTAATCCCAGCACTCGGGAGGCAGAGGCAGGCGGATCTCTGTGAGTTCGAGGCCAGCCTGGGCTACCAAGCGAGTTCCAGGAAAGGCGCAAAGCTACACAGGGAAACCCTGTCTCGGGAAAACTTTTCTGAAAGCATCATGGTCTCTGGAAAGGATGGTGAAGGTCTTGGGAAAGGTAGCTCTTGATGCCAGGCCACCTGCCAGGCCACCAGCTCAGACTCTACCTCTACTCTTCACCAAGTGTCCTAACTCCAGGAAGGCCCTTCACATCACAAATCCTCAGGTTCCTCACTACAGAAATGAGCTAAGAAAAGGGTCCTCCCTCCAGGGAGCATGCTAGGTCTCTCTGAAAAGTCTAGATGCAAAAGATGACCGCTGATAACAATTCTCAAATCCGGAGAGGTAAACGGAGGCACCAGGGGACCAAATCCTGACACTTCCTGCCTCTCAGATTCCCCTTTAGGACACACTCCAGGGAGAGAGACAGGTTCTTACCTTCCAAACAGGTCACACAGGCTGTACAGTACCCATCTTCATTCACATAGTGGTCGGGATCACATTGCTTCCTGCAGTGGGCAGGACCCTCTGGGCAAGGCTGTGTTGGAGACAAGCCTGGAAAACACAGCAGAGAAGTTCTAGACTAGGTCACCTTGATAATGAGCTGGTCTTTCCTTCCTCCATCTCTCATACCTAAACCCCACCCATGCCTACTTCAACCCATGGTTGCATCAGATGACTCTTGTGTTACAGATAGAGGAATTGGGCCTCACTAGAGGTCACTGACCAGCAAAAGGAGCGACCCATGTGGTGATATTTTGTTTGTGCTCTGACAAATAAAGCTTGCCTGGTGATCAGAGGGCGGAGCTAGCCACTAGTTAACCATGGAGGCCAGGCAGTGGTGGTGCACACCTTTAATCCCAGCACTTGGGAGGAGGAAGTAGGAAGACCAGAAGTTCAAGACCACTCTGTGCTACTCAAGATTGAACCAGTCTAAAAGAGAAACAGAGCTAGGCGATGGTGGCTCATACCTTTGACCCCAGCATTTGGGATATCACGCCTTTGATCCCAGCACATGGGAAGCTCACACCTTTAACTCCAGCACTAGGGAGGTGGAGATGGGCAATGACGTCATTCACACTAACAAGATCTGCTTCTCCTAGCACTGAAAGGGTTAAAGGGGCTGTGAAGGTCAGCATGCACAGGCTGAGTGCTAGCTGTCATTTGCAAGGGAGGGAGTCAAGACCATGAAGATCCTGACCTAAGCTGACTGAGAGGTCCTGGAATCACCCAGCAATCTTCCTCCCATTCTTTGAGGACGAGGACTGGAGATACACGATGATGACACTGAGACAGGGTATAAATGAGAAGTGGGCATCCCCCCATCCCCATCCTCCCACCTCCATATCTGCAAAAGGTTCTGTCTGCTCTGCCAGAGTCTGCCATGTTTGTTCAGGTATATTTCCCACACCTTGGTCACAGAATGAGCGCATGACCCCAGCGGACCAATCAGAACACTTCATTTTTTCATCGTTGTTGTCGACGCCAACAGACGGATCCAATCAGAGCTCGCCATTTTCCCCACCAACTGTGATAGGCTCAACCTGGGCACATGACCCCACCAGCCTCTAAGCCCCATCTCTGAGCGTTTTCACTACTAGAGGTTCTGGTTTTACCGCTGGATTTCTGGAAGAGCCTGACTTGGTGGCGTATCCTTTAATCACGACTGGGAGTTGGGTTGCAGTATCTGAATTCCCTGAAATGCTGCCAGACTCTCCAGGATGGTTGTCTCTGTTTCCAGCCACCATTGAGTCCCCGGTTGCAGGGCCTGGCTCATATTGAGGGATAAGGGTTCAGGACTCTTAGCCCAGGCTGAGCTTCCTAGCAGGTGATTGTGGGCAAATCTCAGAACCCTTTCATGTCCAAGCTCCCTCTCTGGGTTCCTACGAGGTTCAAGGGCTAACGCGGGTAAAGGACTAGGCCTCCATTGTAGTGCCCTGCACCATCGGTAAGCACTGTCGGTCATTGTGTGAGGCAGGGTGAGCTTGTCACCAAGGGTATGTAAGTCAAGAACTGGGGAGTGGCTGTCAGGAGTGTCGAAAGGCATTGTGGGCCTACGTAAGTAGAGACATGGGACGACCTCTCTAATTCAAAGGTCTCCCAGCTTCCTTCCTCCACCAGCCCACCCACGTGCAAACCCTGCCACACAGCTGAGCGCTGATTTGAGAGGGCAGGCAAAATGTCAGAAATTTCCCCAAAACACGGAAGGAGGGGGTTTTTTGGTTTTCCTTTGTGGCTTGCCCGGAAGCACAGGGTTAATAAAACTCCAGCAAAATGCCCCGCCCACTCCACAGACCTGAGGCTACTTTCAGCACTGGGCCTTAGAGAGGGGAAGTGGGAGGAAGGAGCAACCCCTCTTTGTAAGTCTCGGCTGTGGAGAAAGCGGAAGATGGAGGTGTCTTTCTTTCTGTGATGGAACTGTAGCGTGTCACAACTCACTGTGGCCACACCTCGCTGTGGGCAGAAGGGTGAAAACCGCCTAGAATAGAGAGGTGTGGGAGGCAGTCCCCTGCAGCAAAGAAAGGCTCCCAGAGGTGGGGTCTCCGCTGCAACAGGGTTGAGATGGCAGGAAGGGGCGTCCAGGGGTGAAGGAGACAGGCATAACTAGAGGACTAGAGGCCTGGAACTGGAGAAGGGGCTTGAAGGAGTGACCTCTTTCAAGAGCAGGCAATGAACTTGCTGTTGGCCTGAAGAGTGGGTGGGTGAAGGAAAGAGATGAGGAGGGAGAATAGGTGAGAGGATGGGGGAGGGAGATGCTGTGGACTAGGATTGTGCCCCCCCCCCATGAAATCCTTAGCTTCAATGTAATTATTTGGAAAGACAATGTAATTATTTAGGAACTCACTAAAGATAAAGGAGCCCTAGTCCTGTAGGATGGGGGGGCTCTATGAAAAGGGAGCACTCAGTTGCCTTTAGCCTACTGGCTATGGGTGGGTTAAGACTTCTGTTGGTCTTTTCTGTGTTGAACACACAGACTGCAAGCCCAGCGCCACTTAGAGATCTTTGGCAACAGTTAACTCTGCAGCTCTCACACGATTGAGCCTGTATGATAATGAGTATTCAGAGACAGGTAATGCCTGGGGGCGCTCACCAACCTAAGACAGAACGCCTGTGTGGCCTGGACAGGTGTCTCCATGACGGGTAAGGTGACCTGCTGACATCCCACGCAACCCAAGTCAGAAGCTCATTTTTTAGTAATAGGAGGGGACCTGTAGTTCCCTGGCCCCCATTTTGGGTAACTGTTGCCTTGCTTGCTGACCTTGACCTTGATATCCTCCCTATGCTAATTCCCTTTGAGATTTCACCCTCCTGAATGCTTTAGGGAAGCTCCTTGTCTGTGTATCCAGCATATTGGGCATTAACAGCTTAGATGCAAGATTGTGAAACATCAGAAGCAGGGTTGGGGATTTTGCTCAGTGGTAGAGCGCTTGTCTAGCAAGCGCAAGACCTGGAGTTCAATCCTCAGCTCCAAAAAACAAAACATCAGGAGTGAACTTCTGCCCTCCGGGGTTCTCCCATTGTGCTGTAAGCCTGTATTTTAGACCTCCTTCCTCCTTCAATAAATGGCATTCGGCATTAAAAAAAAGGGGGGGGGGATTGAAGACAGCGATGTTCTAAAAAAGGAAGTGATGATGATGTCATGGGCCTATGAGGATGCTGGACTAAAGTCTATCAAATTGTGCAAACAGGAAAATTGTATACTATGTGAATTATCTGTCAATAAAGATATTTTAAAAAAGAAAAAAAAGGGGGGGGGGAGCACACACCATTGGAAGGTGGGCAGGTTGGACTGCAAGCCAGGAAGATCGAAGAGCCCTCAACAGAAACCTAATCACCCTAGAACGTTGACCTTTGGCTCTCCATTTTCTAACCAGAGGAAAGTAATGGCCAGGAGGACCCCAAACAGTAATAGGAAGGAAGATAGGCTGGATGGGGGAGACCAGTGGGGGAGGGACCCAAGAGAAGCTGGGTATGGTGGTACAGGCCTGTAATCCCAGCATTCAGGAGGCAGAGGTAAAAGGATCAGGGGTTCAAGCCAACCTCTACTACACACAAAGTTCATAGCCAGCCTAGACTACATGAGGCCTTGTCAAGTTGTCGTAAGAGACTGGTCACGGGAACATTTAAATTTTGATTTTATTTCTGTGCATGTGTGTTTATGAGTGCATGTCATGTGTGTGGGTGTCCTTAGAGGCCAGAAGAGGGTGTCAGATCCCCTATCCCTGGACTTCACAGGCAGTTGTGAACTGCCTAATGAGGGTGTGGGAACTGAACCTGGGTCCTCTGGAAGAACAGGTAGTGCTCTTAACCACCAAGCCATCTCTCAAGACCCACAAAAACATTTTGAAATCATTTTTGGGAATAGACACAATTAAGTTCTTTCTCCAATACTTCCACTGGTGGCCTGTAAAAGGCTAGAGTCTCATCTTGTGGGTCGTTCAGAGAACATAGGTCTAAGAGCTGCTATCCAAGAATCTTACCCAGCCCAGACACATGCCCCAATGACCTTGTATAGTACTGCCTGTCTCCACCTCCAGACAGTGTGCCTAGGAAGATTCAATAGTGGGTACATAAGCCTGCTACTCCCTACCGACAGGAAGCCCTCCAGACACAGTGACCTACCTCAGATGCATTGCCGTCCTAAAAACAGGGGGCAGTTACACTGAGCCAGTAACAGACTTCCACCCACCCGAAACT
Organism: Onychomys torridus; assembly: GCF_903995425.1. NCBI lineage: Eukaryota > Metazoa > Chordata > Mammalia > Rodentia > Cricetidae > Onychomys > Onychomys torridus. The sequence continues at coordinate 159,087,901 of NC_050444.1, forward strand.
TTCATAGCTAATGTCTTCCAAATAGATATCTATTCCTGGAGCTCAGAGACTGCACCGCAGCGTCACCTCACACCAGCCACCAATAGCCCCCACATGTGTTTGGGACTTTTGACCATAGTTACAGGGGACCAGAATGCTTCATAACCCTTTTCTACTCTTCAGGCCTGAAGAACGTTCCAGAATTATTTCCTGATGTTCCACCAGAACTCATTCTGTGCTAGGGGTGGGTGAGCATTCCAGGAAGCCAGCAATGGTTAGGCAAGCCCTGTTCCCCAGAAAGTTTCAGCCTGGAGCACCCTGGGAAAAACACATGTTCTGGCTCGGAGCAGACAAGAATTGCAAAGGTCAGGGAGAGGTGATGTTCTGCAGTCCCGGCACTAACAATGCTGAGACAGAAGGACAGCAAGTTCAAGACCAACCTGAGCTACAGATTGAATTAAAGGCCAGCCTGGGAAATTTTATGAGACCCCATCACAAAAAAAGAAAGAAAGAAAGACTGCCATGGATATAACTCAGTGGTTAAGAGCAATTGCTGCTCTTGAAGAGGACCCAGGTTCGATTCCCAGCAACCACAAACACCGGTAACTCCAGTTCCAGGGCACCTGACACCCATTCTGATCTGTGCAAGAGCTGCCTGCACACAGCACACACATACAAGCAAGCCAAACTCATACACAAAAAATGAAAACAAAACTTCAAGTCGGGGAGAGGAAGGAGGCAGTGAGAAGAGAAGGAAATACATTGCAAAGGGTTTCCAAGCTCCAGAAATGACAGCTGGTCAGGGGAGGGGGGTGGGGTTGGCCGCTGGGATTCTGGGGTCACAAATTCCGGCGCTCCAACCACAGCCCGTGCTGCCAGTGCCTCAGCCCTGTGACCCTGGGCAAGTCGATGAACCCCAACGGCCTTAGCTGCAAAACAGAACCAGTGTCTAACAGGAACAATGTTAGGCTCTCAGACCCGGGACAATGGCTGAGGTGCCTACGAACCTATCAAAGCAAACCTGGCCGCCAGGTTTTCCCAGCATCCCTCAATCCCTGCCCCATCCTCTACCCTGAACTCTCCAGCCCAGGGGCTGGGCTACCCTTCCTCTGAGGCTCTTCCCTATGTAATCCAGCCATTTTAGTTACCTCCCCCCCTTTTTTCTTTACCTTTGCCCCCCCTGGCTGCTGCACCTGGTTCCCCTGTCTGTCCTCTCCCTTCCCCTCCCCCTCTCCTCACATGGCCGGGCTCAGAGTCATGTCCACTCTGGACTTTCCCAAATGTCTCTGTCTCTGGCTATGCTCTCCCTTTTATCCACAACAAGCGTTCCCCTCCACCACACCTAGGGGCAGTCAGGGCCTGTCCTTTCTGTTTCTTCTTTTCATTCAGACAGCAGTAAGTGAGGAGTTAGCTGAGACAAAGGAAGTCAGCACAGCCACTGGAGTCCAGCAACACCAAAGCTTAGAGGAGGTTGCGTCCTGTGGCAGCAGTGACCTAACCTGTTCCGTGGCCTGGCTCTTCCCTAGACCCTGTGGCATTGGGGATGGCCTTTGGAAACCTGTACTCCACCATGACCATGTTTACTAGCTTCTATCCAGCCCTCCCCAACCCCCACCTCATCACCAGGTGTATCACCCACGAGGGGCATTCATCAAAACAAGCAATCTGTGTCCCGCCCTCAGTACCCAACTCACCTGAGGGACAGCGGAAACAGCAGCTCCCAGCAGCCTCCCCAGGGGAGTAGCTGGGGTCTCCGGCACAGGTGGTCTTGAGTGGTCGATCCTGGAAGGTTGGAAAAACTGATGAGACAAGGCTAGACTTCTATCCTCAGTGCCCTGCAGTCCCAGGAGGCCTGGTGTCCGCTCACTGTCAAGGCCAGGGTGAGACATATTGTCTTGGAGGTCAGGAAGAGAATCCCCGACTCAACTTCTCCCCAAGGAGCTAATGGCAGCTTAGTTGTGGCTGCAGCACCCGGGAGTCTCCATTCCCTGCTCTGCTCAGTCACTCCCTCCCCCCCCACACACACCAGCCAGTTTTCTCAGCTACCTTTAAGCTACCAGCCATGGCTGCAGCTGGTCCCACCTGGCATACCCCTTCAGGGGACTGACAAGCCTCCCACCCCATTTCTGAAACAAGTCCAGCAGTAAAAACATCGGTAAAGTTACATATGAGTTGAAGTTCTGCATACCCAGGTGGATAAGTACTCAGATTCCTCAGGCAGGACCTCACCTGTACCCAGCATACTCTGAATACCTTCTCTGGAAAGAAAGCATTGACCCGCCTCTACATCCACTAATAAGTTCTCTCTGCTCTTGAATTTGACATCAGTCAAACTGTCCAGTCTTTTCCTTTACAACTGGCTTTTTAAATAGTTAGTGTACAAAATAATGAGTTTTGTTGGGTATGGTGGCACACACTTTACTCCCAGCACTCAGGAGGCAGAGGCAGGATGATCTTTGTGAGTCCAAGGTCAGCCTGGTGTACATACTGAGTTCCAGGACAGTCAGAGCTAACTCGTGAGACTCTGTCTCAAAAAAATAAAAATAAAAATAAAAATAAAAAAGTTTATATCATTGTGTTATGCTTGAATTCACTCCTATAGCCAGCTGCTCTTTAAAATCTCTCTCTCTCTCTCTCTCTCTCTCTGTGTGTGTGTGTGTGTGTGTGTGTATGTGTGTGTGTGTGTGTGTGTGTGTGTGCCTAGAAGCCAGAGGAAGACATCAGAGTCCTGCTCTGTCACTGTCCACCTTATTCCCTTGAAAAGGGGTCTCACTGAGCTCAGAGCCAGGCCAGCATCCGGCAGGTCTCAGCAATCTTCCTGTTTCTTCCTCACACAACACTGGAGCTACAGGCACTGTGACCACAGCAGGCTTTTAAGTGGGCTCTAGGGATCTGAACCCAGACTCTCGTGTTACGTAGCACACACTCTTCCCCACTGAGCCATCTCCCCAAGCCCCTGTGATCAGCCTCTTTAAGTCATTATTAATTTTTAGGAATCATTCACTTTTTTGGAAGCCACCGATGCCCATGGCCTTGCAATGGCTAACGGATGTCTGTTTTACTCTAGGTGGACACTGGGTTGTTTTCACCTTTGTCTCACACCTGAGACAGGGTTTCTTGGTGTAGTCTGGCTGTCCTGGTACTCGCTCTGTAGACCGGGCTGGCCTCGAACTCACAGAGATCCATGTGCTTCTGCCTCCCGAGTGCTGGAATTAAAGGCGTGTGCCACCACCACCCCAGCTTTTTTCTTTCTTTCTTTTATTTTTTCTAAGACAATGTCTCTATATGTAGCCCTGATGGTCTTAGAATGTCAGTTTTAATTATTATTATTTTTACTTACTCTTCTCTCATACAGTACATTCAGACTGAAGCTTCCCTACCTCCACTGCTCCCAGTCCCTCCCCTCCAGTGCCCCTGCTCCCAGAACTTCAACCAAACAGGGCACAAGATGTAACAAGACTGGGCACAAACTCTCACATTAAAGGAGGAAAGGGGTCCCGATGGCAGGCAGAAGAGCCAGAGACACCCCAACTCCCACTGTCCCAAAACACCAAGCCAATGGCCATAACATATATGCAGAGGGCCGAGCAAGGACACATGCAGGCTTTGCGATTACCTCTTCAGTCTCTATGAGCCCTGCTTAGTTGATTCTGGGGCGTGCTCTCCCTGTGTCCTCAACCCCTCTGGCTCCCACAATTCCTCCTTTCCCTCTTCTTTGGGGTTTCCCAATCTCCAAGGGGAGAGACCCAGTAGAGATCTCCAACCTGGACTCTTTTTCTGCCTAAAGTTTGACCGTGGGTCTCTGCATCTGCTCCCATCAGCTGCTGGAGGCAGCCTCTCTGATGATGACTGGACTAGACACCTATCTATGAGTATAACAGAACATCTGGGGGCCTGGAGAGATGGCTCAGAGGTTAAGAGCACTGGCTGCTCTTCCAAAGGTCCTGAGTTCAATTCCCAGCACCCACATGGTGGCTCACAACCATCTGTAATGAGATCTGGTGCCCTCTTCTGGCCTGCGGGGGTATGTGCAGACAGAACATTGTATACATAATAAATAAATAAATCTTTATTAAAAAAAAAAAAAAAGCCAGGCGGTGGTGGCCCACGCCTTTAATCCCAGCACTTGGGAGGCAGAGGCAGGCAGGCGGATCTCTGTGAGTTCGAGGCCAGCCTGGGCTACCAAGTGAGTTCCAGGAAAGGCGTAAAGCTACACAGGGAAACCCTGTCTCGAAAAACCAAAAAAAAAAAAAAAAAAAAAAAAAAAAAAAAAAAAAAACCAGAACATCTGTCTTAGAAGTTCTATGCAGACCAGGCTGGCCTAGAACTCACAGAGATCCACCTGCTTCTGCCTCCTGAGTTCTGGGATTAAAGGCAAGTGCTAGCCTATGTGCTTATTTCCAAATACAACTACAATGAAATGAGTGCCAGCTCTGATAGACTGGAATCCAATTTTCTTCCTTCTTTTCTTCCCCGACCCCCTTTCTTTTCTAGGTAGACTTTCATGTAGGTCTGCCTGCCTGGCCTCAAGTTCACCATCAACCAAGGATGATTTGATCTCCTGGTCCTCCTGCCCCTAGCTCCCAAGTTCTGGAATTACAGGCATGTGCCACTACACCCAGCATCAGCTGGAACCCAGGGTCCCAGGCAAGCTGGAAGCTGGGCAAGCACTGTACCAGTTGAGCCCCAACCCAGCCTGATTCTCCATCTGATGTTTTTCGAGCACCTACGCTTGTTGCCACTTAGCTGCAGTGTGTGAGGCTGCCACCCGTCCAGCATGCTTACTAGTACTTAGCGATGCATGACGGTTACCGAAGCGGGTTTTCAAGCAACAGGAGTAGCTTTGGTGGGGGTGCAGTGATATGGTTTCTCTGCATTTCTCTCATGAGTAACACCAGCCTCACTTATTCTTGGAAATAAACTCCTGCTTTCTAGAGTTCTTTGAACCATAAGCCCTGCTGTGAAACGGGCTTTGTCACCGTTAACACTGATTTTCAACTTGATAGATCTAGAATTGCCCTGGAGATAAGCCTCTGGGCACACCCCAAAGGAATTTTCTAGATTAGGTTAATTTTGACGTGGGAAGACACATCCTGAATATTGCCAGCCTGGGAATTGGGGGGGGGGGGGGGGCGCGTGAGGGTAGAGAGGGGGCGGGGAGAAGGGAGGATGGGAGAGAGAAAGAAAGATATTTCTGGAAACTTCAGAGAGCAACACCAAGGTCACTGTGGCTGGAAGTGGGTATGTGGGTGTTAATTACATCTTTTTTTTTTTTTTTTTTTTTGACACATCTGAAACCATGTTATACTCACTTGAAATGATAAATATAACCTAACATTGAGGGCTGGGGTGTAGCTCAGCAGAGGAGCATTTGCCTAGCAGGTATGGAGCCTGGGTTCCGACCGCAGCAGCTATGGACACCATTGGCAAACACAGTCAGGAGACACAGAGTGTCTCTGCTCTCATTTCGTTCGGGTTCCTTGGAGCAGCCTCTCTTTCTTCTCAGGTCACTGGGGCCCCCAGAAACCTCCAGGCAGCACCAGCTGTAGTTTGTATGAGTGTAGAAACCTGAGGTAGAGCTAGCTGAGCGGTCGGGACTCAGCCCTGTGGGGCCTTAGAGTGTGGGAAAGTTCTGTGTCCTTGCCCTGGGCTTTCCCTGCTCGCCTGCCCCATCATCTCACTGACCGCTAGAGTCTGAGTGAGTGTGGGCCTGGGACATCTGAGAGCCGTCTGTCTTCGTACCTCCCTGCTGTTCCCCGCCGGTCAATGGGGATGTGGTATCATTCCTTCAAACCGTCCTGGTTTCGTCCAACTCCTGCTTTACAGATAAGAAAACTGCAGCCCAGAAAGGCACAGCTGTCTGCCCAAACTCACACAGCAACCGGGAGCCAAAAGGAGAGTCGAGCCTTGCCCTGTCCCCATTTTCTCCCTTCTTAGCCACAGGCTATCTTTAAAAAGTCCAGTGTACCAGAAAGGACAACGTGTCACCCCATAATCCATATCACATCAATGACTCAAAATTAAGAGACTTTCTACAATTTACCATTTTTGGGGCATGGGTTTGTTTGTTTTTTGAGACAGGGTTTCTCTGTGTAGCTCTGGCTATCCTGGAACTCACTCTGTTAGACCAGGCTGGCTTGGAACTAACAGAAATCCTCCTGTCTCTGCCTCCCTTTGAGTGTGCCACCACCACCTGGCTCGATTTATGCTTTATTTATTTATTTATTTATTTATTTAGGTTTTTCTGAGACAGGGTTTCTCTGTGTAGCTATTTACACTTATTTTGGTTTTTCTAGAGAGGGTTTCTCTGTAGCTTTGGAGCCTGTCCTGGACTAACTCTGTAGCCCAGGCTGGTCTCGAACTCACAGAGATCCACCTGCCTCTGCCTCCCGAGTGCTGGGATTACAGGCGTGCACCACCACCGCCCGGCTATTTACACATTTTTAAATGTCAGTACAGATACTGAAGAGATGGTTCAGCTCAAGAGTGCTTACTGCTTACTGTTCAGCCCAGCAGTGGTGGCTCACACCTTTAATCTCAGCACTCGGAGGGAGGCAGAGGCAGGCAGATCTCTGCGTTAGAGGCTAGCCTGGTCTATAGAGTGAGTTCCAGGACAGCCAGGGCTACACAAAGAAACCCTGTCTCAGAAAAACCAAAAAAGAAAAAAAAAAGTGCTTCCTACTCTATGATGTGGACCAGAGTTCAAATCCTGGGCCCACATCAGTTGGCTCACATAAATAATAATAAAAATGTCAGCTCAGAGCTAGGCATGCCGACCCATACCGGCGACCCAGCTCTCTGAAGACAGACACTGCGAGATTAAGGGCTCAAGGTCTCCCTCAGCCCCATACCAAGTTTAAGGCCATTGTGGGCTACTGAGACCCTGTCTCAAAAGGTTAAAAAAAAATGTCTGTGAATATAGTTCCAGCACTCAGGAGACAGAGCGCAAGAGGATCATAAATTCAAGTCCAGCCTGGGTACCTGGTGGAGATAAGGTGAAATTTTATCTCAAAATAAAAGGACTTGGGATCAGGGGAAGAGGATATAGTCCAGTGGTAGACTACCTTTCTAGAATGAGTGAGGTCCTAAGTTTAAACCCCAGCAACAAACAAACCTCAGTGTTTGAATTACAGGCTGCTAAGGAATGTGAGGGCAGAGATCACCCTAATGGGCAATATTTGAATAGCCAGTAAAATTAGAACACAGGCTGTTTGTTTTGCTTTTCTTTGTTAACAAAGGGTCATGCTGTGTAGCCAAGGCTGCCTTCTGAGTAGCAGGGATTTGTATGGACGCAGTAAACCACGGCATGAGTGAGTTTACAGCCTGCCAGCAGGGTGTGCTGTCTTCTCACTATCCAGGGAAGCAATGGGAGCCTGCTACTCAGAGCCCCATGGAGGGAGCCCCAAATGGGGCTTAGGGAGAAAGGAGCAAAGGGACTGAACCACAGACCATGTGGAGGTCCATCTTAGCCCCAAAGCCCACCCTGAATGCTCCCAGGCCACAGAGCCAGCTTCTCCTGCACAGCCTCAAGGAATTTTTGTTGTTGTTTTGTTTTTTATTTTTTCGAGACACGATTTTTCTGTGTAGTTTTGGTGCCTGTCCTGGGTCTCGCTCTGTAGACCAGGCTGGCCTCGAACTCACAGAGAACCTCCTGGAGTGCTGGGATTAAAGGCATGCACTAATGCTGCCCAGCTCCTCAAGGAATTCTTACCCATTCTCATCACTTTGGAAGAGGCAGGAATACAGGTTAAGTGAACAAAGTCTTGTGATGGCTGATGAGATGGCTCGGGGTAAATGTGCTGCTTGCTGCTAAGTCTGACCACCTGACTTTGAAACCCCAGCACACACATGGTGGAACCAACTCCTAATCTGTCCTCTGACCTCCACCAGGGGCCCTGGCAGAGAGGTGGCATCAGCCTCAGTGTCTGTTTATGTCAGTCCTACCCTCTGAACTGTGAGGGCCCACCTCTGCCATTGGAGATGGGCTCAGACAGCCACTGGTCAACTCCAGTGTCCTTTACAGAGTTAGGAGGGAGGAGACTAAGCAGCTGGGCTCTAGCCTTTGCCTGAGAGGGAAGAGGGGGGTCAGAAGGGAAGAGTGGGTGGGGGAAGGCCAAGAACCAAGGGAAGGATGCTTTTAGGTGGGATTCCCCATAGATTCAAGGCAAAGCGACATGTCTACAGGGTGCTGAATTACACGACCAGAGGCTGAGCAGCCCTAGAATGAAAGAGTACCCCCAAACCTCACCATCTGCAGGACTATTTTCAAGTTGGTTTGGTTTTCGCTAGCAGACCTGGTAAATTTCATGTTTAGAAAGTCCCACCTGGCATCAGCCAATAGAGAGAAAGAGAACAGCTGGACCATACCTGTGGGAACTAAGTCACTAAGTCAAAGCAAAATCCCCAAACAAGCCAGCACTGGGCAGAACTGAAGAGGTGAGGCCCCTCACCACTACCTCTATGCACAACACCTAGTGCTCCCGAGGACCCATTTGGTTCCCAGTACCCACATTAGGCAACTTTCACCTGCCTGTAACTTCAATTCCAGGGGATCTGATGCCCTCTTCTGGCCTCCAGGACACCTACATACACATACATATACAAATACATATACATATACATATACATATACATACACATACACATACACATACACATACACATACACATACACATACACATACACATAAGGGTTTAGTTTTGTTTTTGTTTTTGAAAGAAAGTATGAGACAGGCTGGAAAGGAAGAATTTCAAATGCTGCCCCCTTCCCAGGAAAAGCCAACTTCACCCCATTTTAAAGATGGGGAAACTGAGATGCAGGGAAGATAAGAAACTGGGGCTGGGGATGTAGCTGAGTTAGTAGAGTGTCTGTATACAAAGCTCTGTGTTCTAGCCTCAGTACCACATAATCCAGGTGTGGCAGTCCATGCCCACAATCCCAGCACAATCCCAGCATCAGGGAGGTAAAGACAGGGGGATCAGAAGTGCACCCTTGGCTACTGATCTGGAGTTCAAGGCCAACCTGAGATATATGAGACCCTGTTTCTGAATGTTGTGGGCAGGACTTGAACCACCCTGGCCAATGCTCCCGCCCACAGGCTTGGCTGCTTTGGCTGCAGATGTGGCTGCACCCAGTGGTCTGAGACCCCCGTTCCTATCTCTACTGCCCCAGACTTGGGCTGCATTCTGAGATGCTTCCTTCCCCCTCATTCCCACCTGTCTCTGCCTCTACCTGAATTGTGTTTTTACCCCATCCCAGTCCACCAGCTCCTTTTCACCTTCCTGCCATCTGAGAGTCCCCGCACACTCACCCTGTCCCCACATCCCACTCACAACACAGCTGTCAGAAAAGTCTTTGTTTTTGGTTGTGAACCTAACCTGTTAACAGCTGAACCATTTCTCCAGCCCTGAAAGGTCTTGGTTTTATTGGCTTTGTTTCTGTGGTACTTGAGAAGAACCTACGTCCTGGTATGTGCTGGGCAAGCACTCTGTCACAGAACTACATCTCCAGCTCCTCTTGTTCATCCTCTATTTTTATTTCGAAGGTCTCACTAAATTGCCCAGGCCAGTCTTGAACTTGGATCCTCCTCAGCCTCCTGAGTAGTTGGGATTACAGGCCTGTACCAGTGGTTCTGGCCACCATCGGAAGCTTTTTTTTCTTTAGATGTATTCATTTTACTTTATGTGTGCGTGCTTTGTTTGCATGTAGTATGTGTACCACATGTGTGCTTGGTGCCTGTGGAGGTCAGAAGAGGGCACTGGATCCCCTGGAATTTGAGTTATGGATGGTTACGAACCACCACGTGGGTGTTGGAATCGAACCCTGGTCCTGTGCAAGAGCAACAGGTGCTCTTAACCACTGAGTATCTCTTCAGCCCCTGCCAAGGGATCTTTGAAACTGCATGTCTGAGTTTCTGTGCCACAGGGTGCTGGTACCAAACTGTTTAGACTTTCCAGACCCCATAATCAGGAGCCAAAGAAACCTCTTTTTTTGGTTGTGAGCCTAGCCTTTAATAGCTGACCTATCTCTCCATCCCAGAAGCCTTTTTTTAAAAAATGTTCCACATTTTAAATATTGATGATGATAATGCCTGTGTGTTTGAGTATGTGTATATGAGTGTGAGTGTGTGTATATATGAGAATATATGTGAGTGTGTGTGTATATGTGTGAGTGTGTGAATGTATGAGAGTGTATGTGAGTGTGTATATGTGTGTGTGTGTGAGTGAGTGAGTGAGTGAGTACATGTGCACACAGTCACATACATACCATAGTGCACTTGTGGAGGTAAGAAGACAGCTCTCAGGGGTCGGTTCTCTCCTTCCTTCTTCAAGTAGGGTCTTTCATTGTTTCTGCTGCATCGACCCATCCCCACCTCCCATCTCACCTGGGATTATAGGCGTATGCTTCTGTGTTGGTTCTAGGGCATCAGGCTTGTGCAATAAATGCTTTCACCCACGGAACCATCTTGCCAGCCCCAAATCAAACCTCTCTGAAGCACTCAGCCTCATGTATGTTATTACAAAAAGCACATACTACCAAGCCAGGCCACCTCTTCCATCTGCAAAGCCAGTGATAGCAGGCCAAGTCCTCAGAGTCATGTCTACTTCTTCTACATCTCTCCAAACTCTTTGCTGTAAGGACCCGTGACATTCGCCAGAGCCCACCCTCCCAACCCCCAGGGATCTCCCACTTGAGGACTCACACAGTCTTGGCATCACTCAAATCCTCAGTAGGTAAAGGTGCTGGCTGCCAAACCTGATGACTCCAAGCCCCAGGACCCACATGGTGAAGGAAGAGAACCAACCCTGTAAGTTGTCCTCTGACCTCCACATGCACACCATGACAGGCATGTTCACACAGACATATGCACAAACAAATGACTGCAATCATAAAGAAAGAGCTGGGGGGATGGAAAGGAAGGAGGGAGGGGATACTGGTCAGAATGTAAAATAGACTGATAAATTTAATTAAAAAAGAAAGAAAGAATTGGGATGGTGATACATGCCTGTGATCCCAGAACTTGGGAGGATTTGGATTTCAAGGCCAGCTTTGGCTGCACAGCATAGTGAGTTATCAGGCTGCATAGTGAGTTATCAGACTGTATAGTGAGTTATCAGACTGCATAGTGAGTTATCAAACACCATAGTGAGTTATCAGACACCATAGTGAGTTATCAGACTGCATAGTGAGTTATCAGACACCATAGTGAGTTATCAGACACCATAGTGAGTTATCAAACACCATAGTGAGTTATCAAACACCATAGTGAGTTATCAGACTGCATAGTGAGTCATCAGACACCATAGTGAGTTGTCAGACTGCATAGTGAGTTATCAGACACCATAGTGAGTTATCAGACTGCATAGTGAGTTATCAGACTGCATAGTGAGTTATCAGACACCATAGTGAGTTATCAGACTGCATAGTGAGTTATCAGACACCATAGTGAGTTATCAGACACCATAGTGAGTTATCAAACACCATAGTGAGTTATCAGACTGCATAGTAAGTTATCAGACTGCATAGTGAGTTATCAAACACCATAGTGAGTTATCAGACTGCATAGCGAGTTATCAGACACCATAGTGAGTTATCAGACTGCATAGTGAGTTATCAGGCAGCATAGTGAGTTATCAGACACCATAGTGAGTTATCAGGCAGCCTAGTGAGTTATCAGGCTGCATAGTGAGTTATCAGACACCATAGTGAGTTATCAGGCTGCATAGTGAGTTATCAGGCAGCATAGTGAGTTATCAGGCTGCATAGTGAGTTATCAGGCACCATAGTGAGTTATCAGACACCATAGTGAGTTATCAGGCTGCATAGTGAGTTATCAGGCAGCCTAGACTGTCAGTAGGGAGGAGGGGAGGGCGCAGAGGAATGTGGTAGGAAGTTGTCAGGTGTTAGAAGACACTGATGTAGTTCTCAAGGAACCTGGTCTCCATGTGAGTTTTAGTGAACATTTAGTTCGCCTCCATGGGACCCAGTGAGTCTGCAAAGTCTTTAGAAGACGCGGGCAGGTGGGCCAGAGCCCTGGAGAGATGCGGACGGAGGAAGGACAAGGGGCCCCTAGAGACTTCTGAGATCTCCCCTCAGCCTCCCAGCCTCCAGAGCCATCAAATTATATACCTGTGTTACCCCCGGCCACCAAATTTGTGACGGTTCATTACAGCAGCAAGAGGAAACTAATACAATGTCACCAGGCTAATGAAAGATCCTACCCCGGGCTGGAGAGATGGCTCAGCAGTTAGGAGCACTGGCTGCTCTTCCAGAGGACTCAGGTGCAGTGCTCAGCACTCAGATGGCAGCTCATGCCTGTCTGTAACTCCAGTTCCAGGTGATCTGACACCCTCACACAGACATACATGCAGGCAAAACACCAACACATACAAAACAAGTCATTAAAAGAAAGAGAGGGGCTACCCCTGGGCTGGCAAGAATCCTATTGAGGATGAAAGTCCCAAAATACATCTTAGGCTACCTTAAAAAGTAAGACAATTCTAGTGAGAAGGGTGGATGTCCCTCAGCGCTGACCCAGAATGCACCGGGAATTCTGTAGTCACTCTGATACTAGAGATCCAGAGCAGAAACTGAGTCCATACTTGAATACCCACTTGACACCTGAGCCTGGGCAAAAATAGACCATGTGTGTTCCTCCCAAACACCTGCTGTGTCTCCTCAGGCTTGCCCCACCATCCAGCCAGCTGTCCACCTCCAGATACAGCTGGAATACCCCACAACCCCACCTCTGCTTGCCCTGCTCCCAACAGCTGCAATGGCTGGCTTTGTTGGTAAGGAAGATGTGGCATCTGATGGGCTAACCAGTGATAGTGGGGCCACAGCCCACTGAGGTCTGCACCACTGGACTCCTCCCCTGCCTCCTCCTCACAGTGCTCCTTCCTTGCTCATTTTGGGGTGGCCACACTCACCCACCTTCTTCCCGTCCCCACTTCCTAGCCCTAGCTCTTCTGCTAATCTCTCTTGGACTGATCCCTCCCTTTGGGTGTGTGTGCGTGTGTGTGTTTGTGTGTGTGTGTGTGTGTGTGTGTGTGTGTGTGTGTGTGCGCAGTTGGTGTGTCCTCTGAGAGGCTGCCTCGTCTGCATGTCCAGCTAGGACTTCTACTTGGAAAACTACAGACTGAGGATCTTAGCTAGGCCATCCCCTAGGTCAGGGCACAGTTCAACAGAATTGCACAGGCCCAAACATGCTGCCCATGCAAGGACACCCCCCCTCCCGGCCTTAAGGGCTCCCCAACTTTCCCTCTGTCCTGAGATGCAGCAGATGCCACTTGCTGTGCACAGACCTAGAAAGAAATGAATCACATCTACTCACGAAGCCCTTGGGTCACATATGAGTGGGAGCCGCAGAAACTTCCAGGAAGGGTTGTTTTAGTCCCAGCAGACCTGCTCTCAAGCTGAGTAATGTGGCTGCCCTGCCTTGGCCTCCGAGTTCTGCTGCTGCATCCATCTCAACCAAGCAAGGCAACCTTTAACTAAGAGAAGCCATAGTCTCCTTTGGCCCACCTCTTCCCATATTGGTTTCTGGGGCATCGTATGGAATTCTGCCTCCAGGCAGGGTTTGACTGGTTTTAGAAGTCACTTTCCCACCGGAGTCCAAGAAAGCTCTCTTGCCCTCTATCATGTACCAGGGTCACCTTAATGGCCACTGGGCATGCTCCACCAGTGGGAGCCCAGCAGCAGGCTGCATGCTGCAGATTCATTCATGAGAATTCCCCTATGGGAACCTTGACCAAGCCAAAGCTGGAGGAGGAAACTCAGGCTGGAACTGGGGGCAAGACAGAGCTGGGAAGATGTGAGGGGAATTCTAAACCCATGGAATTCACCAGAAGTCAGGGCCCTATACCATCCCTGAGAGCCTGGAAGAAAAGAATGGAACCTGGGGGAACTGTCTCTCTGGACTTGTGCCACACGCGTCCCGGATAAAATTACAAAACAAGGCCCGTCTCTTTCTCAGAAACCATGCTGCCACTGAGTGACAACGGCTGAGAAAAAGCAGAAGGAGGTGGGAAAAAGATTTGAAATTCCAGACAAAAAAATTTTTAAAGACAGGAACTTTCTATGTAGCCCAGACTACCAGGGAACTTTAAAAAAAAAAAAAAAAATCTATTCTATTTTATTTTGTGTGCACGTGCATATGCATGAGCATTCTCACACATGAGCCACCGTGTACATATGGAGATCAGAGAACAACACCCAAGAGTTAGTTCTCTCCTTCCAACAAGTGAGTCCTGGGGATCAAACTCAGGTGGTCAGGCTTGGTGGTAAGCGCCTTTACCTGCTGAGCTGTCTTGCTGGCCCTCCCTTCAGACTTCGGATCCTTCTTGCCTCAGCCTCCCAAGTGCTGGGATTCTAGGAGTGTAGTGTTTTATAAATAGGGTTTTTTTGTTGGGGGGGGGGGTGTTTAGTTGGTTGGTTTTGTTTTTTGTTTTTTTGAGACAGGGTCTCTCTACATAACCCTGGCTTATTCAGACCAAATTGGCCTTGAACTTACAGAAGTCCATCTCCCTCTGTCTCCTGAGTGCTAGAATCAAGTCACACACCACCATGCCCAACTTTAAATAGTTTTTTGTTTGTTTTGGTTTTGTTTGCTTGTTGTTGTTGTTGTTTTAAATAGGATTCCAAACCTCAACTGGACAGGAAGGGTGACAGGAGTCTTGAGGGGCCAGAATGGAGAACCTCCTTGGACAGGCAGCTCCTCCCCCACAGATACCCCAGGTCCTGTCATGAAAGGCCCACAGACTTGAGATTTGATGTTCAGCCTACAGTCACTGGGAAATGCAAATTAACACGAGAAGGACACAGCCCCATTCAAGACCACAAAATAGAGATTGATAAGATCAAGCGTCGGTTAGGATGTGGGAAGCTGCTACTGTTTTACACTGTTGTGGGAAAGGACATTGCCCAGCACAGTGGATGGCATGTCATTTCACTCCAGTGCACGTCTGCCCTGTCAACCACCAGCATTTTCTTGTTTCTTCTCTAGGAAAGAACCACCCTTACTCCCCAGACAGCAACACACGAAAGACAAGGATGGGGCCACCGGGTGGTACACGCCCTTACTCCCAGTATTTGAGAGGCAGAGGCTGGCAAATCTGTCAGTTCAAGGCCAGCCTGGTCTATACATCAAGTTCCAGGCCAACCAGGCTGACAGAGTGAGACCCTATCTCATAAAAACAAAAACAAAAACAAAAAAACAGTGGTGGGAACCTCATTGTCCACTCACCAGGCATGTGAATGGGCAGATGGTCTGCTCTCCAAGACCTACTGTAGACTCTGTCAAAGCCAATGAAGACTCATGATTGGGTGTGGCACATGCCTGAAATATACCCAGCGCTCTGGAGGTACCAGCAGAAAGATTAGGTATTTACAGACATCCTCGACTACCTGGGAGTTCAAGACCAACCTGAGCTACACAGACCCTATCTCAAAACAAAAACAAAGACAAACTATGCTTGCCTAGCACACCCAAAGCCCTGGGCACAGTCTCACATGCTGCATATGTCAAACATGGAATCTAAACAACCAGGAAGTGGAGAGGAGAGAGGGGACTCGTTCAAGATCATCCTTGTCTACACAGCAAGTTGGAGGCCAGCCTGAGCTACAGGAGACCTTATCAAAAACAAAACAAAACCCTCTGTGTATTTTGATAAAAAGTGATCCAAATACAGATATGCATTTGTAAAAGCCTGTAAATCAAACTGTAAAGCAAGAACATGGTTACAGCTCAGAAGGAATCAGTGAAAGACAATCAGCTTTCTCAGAGCACTTACAGTTTTTGTTTGGGATATTTTCACATATTCCAGATGGTATTAAGCACATTGTGTATTTTCATTTTAAAAGTGCTTTCTTCGGCGTACAAGATGGTTCCACCAGTAAAGGCACTTGTTGCCAAACCTGATGACCTGAGTTCAATTCTGACCTCCCCATTGTACATGAGTGTGTGTTCCTGCGCCTGACCAAAAAAGCCTCCAGTTTGTAGACTAAAGGAAGCAGATGCACTTTACTACTGGCCAAGCCTCCAAACTCTCACCTCACACCCTTCCCTTTATTGCCCAGAGTCCTATTGCTCTAAACTCCTACCTTCCCCAGATGAAGGCTTGGGGCTTGGGAGGCAAGGGGGCTCCTCTGCTCACCTCTGCCCTCTTCCACTGCCCAATGGAGATGGAAGGGCCACTTTCCTACCAACTCCCTCTCGCCCTTTCTTCATACCTCCATAGCAGAGATACCACATGCCCACACCAGCCTGCTGCTGTCCTTTGCCTCCCCTCCCCCAGCTTCCATTCAACCATGGACCCTTTTTCCCATGCAGTCCCTAGGTTCCACGAAGTCTGCATGGCCCATCTGAGTCCCCTGTCCTTCCCACATCCTATCGCCTAGTGTGGTGTTGGCCTCTAGGAAGTGTCCAGTTTTCCTAACTCGTTGCCCAGACTCATTTCTGGGGCTTCCAACAACGGAGCCAGAGACACCATGGACTTTCCTCAGGGACAAGTGTCCACCATGTGCTCCAAGGCACCCAGCCCACACCACTGGCTGGCCAGATCCTCACCTCTGCTCCTCATCCACTCCCTCCTCTCTTTCCTGAGACATTCCAGCTAATATGGAAGCACCAACAGCCCGATACCATCCTCCAGCCAAAACGGCCCACACAGGTTTCTTTTCATCCATCCAGGAACCTCACTGGACCTGCAGTAAGGGGACACGAACAGCTTTCTCTTGCCTTGGATTCAACTCGTGGTGAATGAATGAACTACTCCCAGCCACACCTGTGGGTGTGAAAAGGAGGTGCTCTGCTTTTGTCCTTCAGTTTATCCGCCCACCTGTGGATACATGTATATTACAGTTGCCTCCTCGCCCCCTCACTCCAGTTTGGGTGGGTGGGATGAGGTGACAAGTGGCCCTGTGTTCCCCTACTTCAGCCACTGGCTGGGGCTGCTGTCATCTCCTTACCTTTGGGAAGGCTCGAAGCATCCCCAGGAACAGCAATCCCATTGCCGCACGGAGGGCGCTCATTCTGGCTCCGGGAGTTTAGCTCCAGCGCCTGGCCACCTGCCGGCACCCTGCGTCTCGCGGTGAAATCACTTCTAATGTAGCTGCGCCTTCCTCGGGTTCAGCCCTAATTCTTCCCTCCCTCCCCCTTCCCTTACCACCTGTGATGCAGCGATCTGCTTCCCTGTGAAGCTAAGAGAGAAGGGGCCACCGCGTGCAGAGATGACTCAGGACTAGCCACAGCGCACACACTCAGGAGGCTCGCCTGAGGCACGCGCCCCGCAGTTTGAATGGTCCGCCCCGGATTTGAGGAGGAACCGGGGACTGCAGTTCAGCCCTGAAGGTGGAGTTTGAGAGGTACCTGGAGTCCTGAGGCCCCTAGCCCCATCCTCAACCCAAGGAAGGGTGAGACAGGACCGGTTTCCTGCTCTTGACACTACACAAGAAACCTGGCCTTCTATGTCGTTGGGATTCTTTGGAAGGGACAGAGTCAGAATATTTCCGAGAAAGTGAGCTTTTCTTGATCGTGAAGATTTGCTGTAAAATAAATGAGTGCATGGGGAATGAATGGATGTATAGAGAACAAATGGATGGAAAGGTGGATGGGTAAATGGGAGGATGAGGGAATGTATAGATGGCCAGACAGATGGAGGATAGATGCGTGGATAGAGATGGATGGATGAGGGGATGGATGGGAGGATGGATGAACTGATGGATGGTGAGATGGATGAAGAAATGAGGAGATGGGTGGGTGGACAGATGAAGAGATGGGGTCAACCAATGGATGGGTGGGTGGTGGCTAAGTGGGTGGGAGGGTGGAGGGATGTATGAAGAGATTAGGAAATGGATATATGAGTGGGTATGTGAGTGATATGAGGACCGATGAGATGAGGGGATGATAGATACCTGGGGTAATGGGGAAATGGATGAATAAAGTGATATGTGGATGGATGCATGTATGCATGGAGCATGGGTAGGCAGGTGGGAGGGCTGACTACTGAAAGATCTATGTGAAGACCAGGGCATCTGTGTATAGATCCACAGCTGTCCCTGCCCGCCCCCCATACTTTTTTTACCTGAAGGAAGTACCTGGCACCCTTACCTACAATTAAGCCTCACCTGAAACCTTATTCTATTCCCTATGTGTGGGGCTGCTGTTCCCACCCACCCACCCACCCGGGGCTCCCCCAAGCCCCAGGCTCCCATTTTCCTTCAGTTAATACCTTCAGCACATGGTCACTGATTGGCATCGACTTGCAGGTGCAGCCTGCTCTTGTCTGTTTTTGTTCATTTGTTTTGTTTTCTTTTCAAACATAGAAACCAACACTGAGAAACAGGCAAGCTGTCTGTGTGTTCTAACGATAGAACCCAAGGACCTTTTGGTTTCCACACTTCAGTATGGGTTCGGTGTAAGGCCCCCCTTTGGTAGGGGACCAAGTAACCAGCTGCCACTTCCTATGAGGACCTTCCAAACAAAGTCCCTACAAACTTCCTATTCCACACTCAGGCCTCTCTGAGGTCCACATCCTGCCTGGAAAATCTATCTGTCCCTCCTGTACATCTTCTGTAGAGCCACTAAGAATCCTCCCCCAACCTGATGATAAAAGTGCCCACCTCTAATAATCACAGGGCCAGGGAGGAAGCTGGAGCCCCCATTTCCCAGAATGCAGCTGGTGTTTGCAATGAGCTGCTGCTTGTTAGACACTCACAGAGAAGAAAACTGCAGCATCCAAATAGCTTGCAGCAGACGAAAACCAAACAAAAATCACACGTCGTGAAACTCCAACCTTCCTACTAACCAGAGGCATGCGATGAGAACAGTCTTCGTTAGTGTCCTGGGCCTGGTAGGTTTGTTTGTTGCTTTGAATTCACAGTAGCAGTTAGGGCAAGCAGGAGAACTTGATTCCTCTGTCCGGGGCAGCAGTGGTACCACCTCCCTCAGCATCAGACGGTTCTTAGCAGAAGCAAAAGAACAATTTTTTTTTTTTTTTTACAAGTGTACAACTTAGTGCTCCATAATTTCACCAGCAAAACAATGAAAAGTAATGGTCCAACTTGGAAATGAAAAAAAGAAAACTACAAATTCACCAATGTCTCCTTAAATGGTTTTTTGTTTGTTTGTTTGTTTGTTTGTTTGTTTGGAGCTGAGGATTGAACCCCGGGCCTTGCGCTTGCTAGGCAAGCACTCTACCACTGAGCTAAATCCCCAACCCCCCTTTAAATGGTATTTCTACATGTTGGGAACACTCTGAGTCACAGTAGGAAAGGAGTAGGAAAAGTGAGGTCCACCAGTTAAAGGGATATTACACATCCAAGCAAAATGATAATACTATGGATGAAGAAGTTTGTCTGTATACTATCCTCCACACACAGGCAACTTCTGCTACACACATGTCCCCAGGCCTTTGTTCAACATGCACCCTAACAGAGGTTCACTGTGACTGGGAGAAGGGCCTCACCCCTAGAGACTTTTATTCTTTAAAACAGCTGGTTAATTATTTTAGTGTGTGCACACATGCATGTGACACACGTATATGTGAATCTGGATGCACAGATGCCACGGAATGGGTGAAGCTCAGAGGACTGCTTTCCGGGGTTGGCTGTCTCCTCTCTCCTAACTTGTTTTGAGGCAGGATCTCTCCTGTTGTTTCTGCTGGACTTCTGTGCACTCCAGGCTAGCTGGTCCAAGACCTCCCATCTTGCAGAAGCACTGAGATCACAAATGTGTCCCACCTCATCTGGCTTTTTACGTGGCTCAGAGGTTCAAATCAGGTGGTCAGTCGTCTCAGAATGAGCTCAAGCTGGACTATACAAGGACTTCTGGCAGTTAGACAGAAGCCAGCATTCCTCAGGAACATGTGAAATGGTTCCAAAAGGAGTCATTTCCTTGCCTCTGCCAGAAGGGACATGGGTTCCATGGACATAGACCTGTGGTTGCCTATCAAAGACCCATGCAGGCCTCCAGGCTCCCTCGGTCCCTGCTCACAAGTACTTGTGATACATTTCAAAGTCCACACTAGCCTCCTGGCCCTTCCCATCCCCCAGCTACTGTCCTCCTATAATCCATGTGATTTGTCCACCCCCACCCCCACCCCCCTCTCACTTCTCTCGCGGGTAGCCCTGGTCAGGCCCAGTCTACTTCTCTTTCTCTCTGTTCTAGACTCTTCCAGATACCTCTGGATATTTTCTCTCTCCTGTTCCCAATAAAAATCTTTCCCTTAACTATACCTTGGAGTGGCCATGTCAGTGGTTTCTTTACTGCCCCCACCCCAGGTCAGGCTTTCACACGAGTGCTTTTACCCAGTAAGGCACCTCACCAGTTCTGTACTCTTGATTGGACAGTACAAACTACAGCCTCTTTTGCCTGCTCACTCTGCTAAGGGTCTACAGAACTCTCATGAAGATCTGACTGTTGAGCCCATTCAGCAAGTGAGAAATTAGGGCCCAGAGCGGCTGATCTGGGATAACTTCCCTCCAAGAGGAAATCATTGGGGGTCGCAGCTGCTGCAGTCCGTGCCCTGGCTCCCTCTGATTTCTTCTCCATCTCCCTGCAGCACTTGACCTGCCCTCACACTCTCCACTCAGAGCCCAGGGCCATCATTCTAAGGACAGTTCCGAATTTGTAGGTTACTTAGCACGGTTCCCTTCACTTTTCAGTCTAGAACCGTTTCTGCTGTTTTGGGTCTCAATTCTAGAGCTGATCTAAGCATGTCATAACATGACGTCTATACTGGCAGGTTTTGCGTCAACTTGACACAAACTAGAGTCATCAGAGAGGAAGGAGCCTCAGTTGAAGAAATGCCTCCATGAGATGCCGCTGTATGGCATTTTCTCAATTAGTGATCAATGTGGGAGGACCCAGAGCATTGTGGGTTCTGCCACCCCTGGGTTGCTGGTCCTGGGTTAAGCAAGAAATTAGGCTGAGCAAGCCAGGGGAAGCAAGCTAGTAAGCAGCACCCCTCCATAGCTTCTGCATCAGCTCCTGCCTCCAGCTTCCAGCCCTGTTTGAGTTCCTGTCTCCAATGATGGACTATGATCTGGAAGTGTAAGCCCTGACTACTTAGCTGGAGAGAAAACTGCATCCTGCAGCCAGGGAGTTAGTGGGCGAGATCTTAAGCAAAGAGTGAAAGGCAAGCATCCTAGGGAAGCAGCTGCTCCTGGGACTCAGAACAGAGGCCCTGGTGCCATCAGCAGGTCCCAGGCAGTTCATGAACCCCTAAGCAGGTGTGAAAGTGCTTTGAAGACCAGGAGGGGAAGTCCCTAGGTTGAGAGCAGCCCCTGTGTGACTGCAGGGGCCTATGCCCGCTGTGGAGGCTGTGTCCCCACACCTGCCCGAGGCTGGAATCTGGCGGTATGAGCCACTAGCCCCTTAGCGTTGTCTTAGCCAGGTCCCCAGAGCAAGGAGAGGGCAAGGGGCACGGTGGGAAGCTGTCAAGGGAACAGGAATCGTGCTACCTAAAGGATGCTGAGCAAGATGCCAGTCCTGACTAGGCTCAGGAAATTCAGGGACTTCCCCAGTGGCTGGGAACCCCAGCCCCAAATGGCCCCAAAATACCCTCAAGCAGACAGAGATTGCTTCTGCCTCAATCAGCAGCAGGCAGGTAGGCGGCTAAGAGTGGGAGAGAAAAGCGCGGACTTTTCTCCTCACATCGGCCCAGGACTTTTCTTTCTTTCTTTCTTTTTCCTTCCTTCCTTCCTTTTGAGATAGGGTCTCATATAAAATACCCTTAAGCTCATTACGTAGCCAAGGATGACCTTGAACCTCTGTTCCTCTTGCCTCCACCTCCAAAGTGCTGGGATTACAGTCATGTACCCCTATACCAAATTTACACTTCCTGCGTGCTAGGCAAGCAGTCTACAACGCCCCACCAGGGGGTTTCCTTGATAAAGCAGGCCTCTCCATTAGGTGGCTTCAGGGAGTCATCTCTAGTCTGTCTCATAGCTGGGTCTCAGGCAGCTGTACTGTATGTCAGGTTACATCCAACCCAAGTTCTCATATCATTTGGTGTCCCCAAGGTCTGTGTGTTAAGAGCTTGATCTCCAGCGTGGCAGTGTGGAAGCTGCTAGTGGATTCTTGAAGAGATAGGGTCAAGCCAGTGATCCTAGGTATTTGGGAACCTACCCTCAGAACAGATTTGGGACTCTTACTCTGTGTATTCCTGTTCTGGGTTGTTGTTGTGTTTTGATTTTTTTTTTTTTTTTTTGGTTTTGTTTTTTCCTTTTCTGAGACAGGGTCTTATGTAGTGCAGGCTGGTCATGAACTTGCTCTATAGCCAAGGATGACCTGCCATTCCCCTTTATAGGTGACCAAAGTGAGTCTCAGAGTTGCTGAGTAAGTCCCCTGAGACCACACAGGTAGGGCTGCTAGGATCTGGTTCAAGCCTTGTCTGGCTCTCAGGCCTCCTGCTCTGTCTTCCTTCCTCAGCCCCGCTTGCCCTGGCTTTTGCTCAGAAGAAAGAGCACTTGGGGAGGAGTCTTGCTCAGGCCCCATGGCTGTGGGCATAGCACTTCACTCTGAAGGTGATGTGCACTATCATTGTCTCTATTCTACATGCCAGAACCTACGGGAAGCACTGCCTAGCACTTTCTGTGGGGCAGCAATGTGGGAGGGCTTGGTAAGGGGTGGGTAGAGGGGAAGAGGTGGGGGAGTGGGCTATGGCTTGGGATTCCTCATGGGATTGCAGGTAAGAGGTGGACAGGGGCTAGAGGATGGATTCCCTGAGCCACACCTGTGGAGTGGGCAGGTAACAGTACCTCTGAGCTGTTGAGCCCTGACTGTCTCCCAAGGAAATACATGCAACTAAACAAGACAGAGACCACCATGTCTTCGATGACCTAGCTTCAGAAGTCTCCAATTGCAGGTTCCAGAATATTCTGTTGTTACACAGGCCACTCTCCTCAGTGTAGAGGAGACTGTATACCCAAGTCAGCACCAGAACCAGGGAATCCGGGGCTCAGATTCCAGTACCTTCCTCTGCCTGGCATATAATTCAGTGGGCAGCCCACTCACAGTTACTATGAGATATGGGATCACCATGCCTTTAGTGTGTCTGTATGTGGTTCCTTTTAAGACAGTCTTGAAGCCAGGCATGGTGGTATATGCCTTTAGTCTGAGCACTTGGAAAGCAGAGGCAGGCAGATCTACAGAGCAAGTTCCAGGACAGCCAAGCCTACACAGAGAAACCCTGTCTTGCGGTGTGTGTGGGTATTTGTGTGTGTGTGTGTGTGTGTGTGTGTGTGTGTGTGTGTGTGTGTGTGTTCTTGTGTCTGGTGTGGGGGCCTATGCCTTTAATCCCAGCACTTGGGAATCAGAGGCAGGTGAAGGTGAATCTCTCCGAGTTCTAAGCCACCAGGGCTACACAGTAAGAACCTATCTTTTTTTTTTTTTTCAAGCTGAGGAGCGAACCCAGGGCCTTGCGCTTGCTAAGCAAGTACTCTACCACTGAGCTAAATCCCCAACCCAAAAATCAGACAATTTTTTTTTTTTTTTTTTTTTTTTTGAGACAGGGTTTCTCTGTGTAGCTTTGCGCCTTTCCTGGAACTCACTCTGTAGCCCAGGCTGGCCTCGAACTCACAGAGATCCACCTGGCTCTGCCTCCCGAGTGCTGGGATTAAAGGCGTGCGCCACCACTGCCCGGCGAGACCCTATCTTTAAAAAAAAAAAAAATCCAAAAAACAAAATAAGAGGGGGCTGGAAAGACAGCTCAGCAGTTAAGAGCACTGGCTGCTCTTCCAGAGGAGCTGGGCTCAATTCCCAGCACAGGACAGCTCACAATTGTCTGTAATTCCAGGTCCAAGGAATCTGACACCCTCACACAGGCATATACTCAGGCAAAAGCACCAATGCACATACAAAAATAATAATAAAGTAAGAATCTCAAGTAGCCCAAGCTGGCCCCAAACATACTATGTAACCAAGGATAGCCTTTGGCTCCTCATCCTCCAATGTCTGCTGCTTCCTGAGGGCTGAGATTAGAGATACTTAACCTGATTCACCGACTCTGGAGCAGAGCCCTGTGCTCAAACTCAGGCTTCCACTTTCAGGTGGGTAACCACTTCCTACTCCTCTGCACTGGTCAGCCTACTGGTCACACGTTTTCTTTTTTTCTTTTTCTTTTTTTTTTTTTTTTTGTTTTTCGAGACAGGGTTTCTCTGTGTAGTTTTGGTGCCTGTCTTGGATCTCACTCTGTAGACCAGGCTGTCCTTGAACTCACAGAGATCCACCTGGCTCTGCCTCCCGAGTGCTGGGATTAAAGGCATGCACCACCACTGCCTGGCTGGTCACATGTTTTCTAAGGGAATACTTCCTTTGGTCTCCAGCATCAAGTTAGGGCTTAGCCTAGGCTTCAACCTGAGGGTCTGGAGACTTAGTGGAGCCCAGGTTAGCATCAATCACAAGACTTTCCACCTTGGGCCTCTAAAATGTAGGTTGGGAATCAGCAATCCTAAAGTCCCTTTGAGAAGCCAGGGAAGGACAGACAAGGTGGCTCTGGAAAAGATGCTTGCCACCAAGCCTAAATACTTGATTGGATACCCAGAACACACATAGAACCTTGCCACATATGCATACACATACACATCTGCACATAGTAAATAAGTGTTAAAATTTTTAAGTCAATAAAAAGACATGTCCTAGCCGGGCAGTGGTGGCACACGCCTGTAATCCCAGCACTCGGGAGGCAGAGGCAGGAGGATCTCTGTGAATTCGAGGTCAGCCTGGTTTACAGAGCTAGTCCAGGACAGGCTCCAAAGCTACAGAGAAACCTTGTCTCAAAAAAACAAAACAAACAAACAAACAAAAGATGTCCTGGGAAAATGAAGAGATGGGAGCTAAACCCTCCCTCAAGGCATCCCCATCTCACTGAAGCCACTGTGAATGGAAGTGAGTCATTTAGACTTGCCGGAAACCCAGCCTAGTCCAGTTTTAATCACAGTTCAGAGACACTGAGCACAATAAGGAAACAGAACCAACGGTCAGTAGTGGCAGCTTCATTTTGAGGTACGCACAGAAGTGTTTCCATGGGTGTGGCCCTGTGGGGTGATGGGGACCCTGTGCAACTGGACCAGAGGGTGTATGGCATAACCTCAGCTTCGAAGGGAGGATCACCTCTCACATGACCTTTCTTCTCCCTTCTGGGAAGTTCTGCCCCCCCTTAGACATGGAAAATACAAGGTCCGAGTTTGCTGGTTTCTTGAGAGGAAAAGAAACTACCAGGACATGGATTTTGTCCATCTTGTTCCATGCCTGGAAAAAGTGGGTGTTTAAGACAAAGTATGTGGGCCTGAGAGAGTCACTCAGAGCCAGAGCATGTGTTTAGCATGTTTGACATCCTAGATTCAGTCCTCAGCAACACACAGACAACACAGACATGGAGATACAACCATATATACACATGCATAATCACAAAGACACATGCATGCATACACATACATGCATATACACACATGCACACAGAATGAGTAAATACCACATGCTTACAAGTTATGCACAGTAGGCTTACAAAGAGATAATTGTTTCCAACTCTGGGAAAATGGATACTCTACAAAGTGACTTGATGAACCAGTGTGTCCAGAGACACAGTAAACACCCAGAGCTGTGGCTCCAGGGTGAGACAGACAGACAGACAGACAGACAGACAGACAGACACACACACACACACACACACACACACACACACACACACACACACACGGCTGTCATAGCACACAGTTCCTGGCTGCCATGGAACCAGCTCTGGACTCCCCAGGACCCTCTGTTGTAAAGGAATTTCTCTAAGGAAACTCACCTCACTTAATGAACGGTTCAGCAGGTAAGAACAGTTGCAATTGCAGAGGACCCAGGCTAGTTCCAAGCACTTTCATAGTAGCTCACAACCACCTGTAACTCCAGTCCCAGGGGTCTGACACCCTCTTGTGACTTCTGTGGGCACCAGGCACACACATGGTACACATACTTGCAAGTAGGCAAAACACTCATACACATAAAATAAAATAAATAAGTCATATTTTTACAAAAAAAGTTTTTACAATTTTGAGGCCACCCTGGGCTATACATGACCCTGTGTCAAAAGAACAAAATACAGTAAGTAAATATAAAATCAATAGGTACCCTATTGTACCCCTGTAAAGCTGATTAATTTTTCTTGTTTTCATTTATTTATTTGTTTGTTTATCTGGATGTGGGGACAGGATGTATGTGGAGGTCATGGAAGATTAATTTTTCTTGTTTTCATTTATTTACTTGTTTGTTTATCTGGATGTGGGGACAGGATGTATGTGGAGGTCATGGAAGAACACCATTCATCCTTCTTCCCTAGGTGAGTGCCTGAGAGTCTCCCAAGAAGCAGCCTGAAGGGTCTAATGGGCCCCAAGGCCTGCCCTTATCAAATCACATTTTACAACTCTGAATTTTCTAGAAACCAGGACCCTAGGATCTCCTGAAAGTCAGCATTTCAGAAGCTGGAAGAAGGGCTGGTGAATCTACCAGCCTACCCTGAAAAGCCACCGTTAGTCACACCGTTAGTCAGGGTCCTGGAGGATTCTGTTAATGTATAAATCATTTCTGGAGAAACTGCTTGCTAAGTCATTGGCCAGTGTCACACCTCACATGGGCTGTTTTCTCAGAAGAACCCTGGAGAACAGGGCCAGAAGAGTCTGAGTCAAGCACAGCCTGGCTTCTGCTACAGCCTCAGCACATGACAGCAAAGGTCTGAGCTGCCTGCCTCAGCCAAACAAGTCCCTAGGTGGGACACTGGAATTGAGCCCCTGTCCCATTTTCCCACTGGCCTCTTTTCTGTTTCTGGTACCATCAAACTTGTCCCTGCCACAGGGCCTTTGCACCTGCTGGTCCTTCTGTCTGAAATCCTGTTTTCTCAGATCTTCAAAAGGCCACTGTGCCAAGTGATAGACATATCCATCACCTTGGTCGTGGGGACAGATAGAGACATGTCACAACCCGTAAACTTTTGTGCTTTCATCATTTCATTATTTTTTACATTTATTGTGTGTGTGTGTGTGTGTGTGTGTGTGTGTGTGTGTGTGTGTATGTGTGTGTGGAGAGAGAGAGAGAGAGAGAGAGAGAGAGAGAGAGAGAGAGAGCACCCACTTGTGGAAGTCAAAGGACAGCTTGTGGGAATAGGTTCTCTTGGGGGCCCCAAGAATTGACTCAGGTCTTCAGGCTTTGTGACCAATGCCTTTACCTGGTGAACCATCTGAGTGTTCCTGAAACTTATATACTCTAAGGAGGTCAGTGGTGGATGTGATGCAGCAAGTCTGTAATCCTTGTTCTTAGAAGGCTCAGGCAGGAGGATTGCTTTGAGTTTAAGGTCAGCTTGAGCTACATAACACATCCCAGGCGAACCTGGCCTCAGTATGAGACCCTTTCTCAAAAACACAAGCAAACAAAAAAAGCAGGCATGGCAGCATACCACCTTTAATCCCAGCACTGGGAGGCAGAGGCAGACAGATCTCTGAGTTCAAGGCCAGCCTGGTCTGCAGAAAAAGTTCCAGGACAGCCAGGGCTACACTGAGAAACGCTGCCTCTAAAACAAGAAGAAAGATGGAAACAGGAGGATTAAAAAAGTTTGAGGCTGAGGGATGGAGAAACGGCTCAGCAGGTAAGAACATTTGCTGTTATCACAGAGGACCCAGGCTAGTTCCAAGCATTTACACAGTAGCTCACAACCACCTGTAACTCCAGTCCCAGAGGATCTGACACCCTCTTCTGACTTCTGTGGGCACCAGGCACACACATGGTACACATATTTGCAAGTAGGCAAAATACTCATATGCATAAAATAAAATAAATATGTCTTTTTTATCGTTTTTAAAAATTTGAGGCCAGCCTGGGCTATGAAAGACCCTGTTCCAAAAGAACAAAAAATAGTAAATAAATATAAAATAAATAGGCTAGGTTTACTACACCTTATTGTATTCAGTAAAGCTGAATAATTTTTGTTTTCATTTCATTTATTTGTTTGTTTGTTTATCTGGATTGGGGGACAGCACCCATGTGGAGGTCAGAGGACAACTTAAAGAGTCAGTTCTGTCCTTCTACTATGTGGAGCCATCTAGATGACCCTAAAACAAAGTTTTCAGATGTTGCCTGCCCTCTCTTATTTGAGACACAGTCTTTCTGTGAAACCCCGATGTGTGCCACTGTCTGGCTCAAATGCTATTAAAATTCTGGCTCGGGCGAAAACTCCCTAGGGCTTCCTCCCCTCCCTCACTGATGGTACCACTGTCACAGGCTCACTTCCGTTAGGACAGGAGCAGGGGCAGACCCTACCTGCCTTTTGTGATGTTCAGATTAGTAAATTGTCAGGTGTCCACCATCACCCCCACCACTTCTAGTACATTTGTCTGAAGTGTCACCAAGAACCCTTTTTTGGGATTGGGCTGGGAGGGAAGAGAACAGAAAGACTCCCCAAGAGCAAAACCATGCATCCTTGAGAACAGCTGGAAGGGCAGCCATCGCCAGTGTATTACTATAGTTATCACCGGGTGATAGGAAAGTGCCTGGATGGAGCCTGAAGACCATCCTTGGGAGAGAGCTCCATTAGAAATTCTCAAGATGGTGGTGGTGGCACTGGCCTTTAATCCCAGAACTCAGGAAGCAGAGGCAGGCAGATCTCTGTGAGTTTGAGGCTAGCCTGGTCTACAAAGCTGGTTCCAGGCTGTGAGTTTGAGGCCAGCCTGGTCTACAAAGCTAGTTCCAGGATGGCAAGAGCTGTTACACAGAGAAACCCTGTCTCAAAAACAAAACAAAACATAAAACAGACAAAACAGAAAGAAAGAGAGAGAGAGAGAGAGAGAGAGAGAGAGAGAGAGAAAGAAAGAGAGACAAAAGGAAGGAAACTCTAGTTGACTGCCTCAACTTCCCCAGGTGGCTTCTGTTGGCTATTATGAGACCTCAACAACTGGTGATGTCATCTCTCTGTTGCTATTTGTTCTGTTACTTGTAAGCCTCACCCAGGGGACCCTTGCTCTGCCCAGGACTCTCTCTACTGGGAACTCCAGTTGGCTGCCTCAGAGGGGCTTTCCCGTCGATTCTGTGGGACATTTCAAGAGCCCAATTTTGTGATGTTTTGCCGCCATCACTTGCTATTTAGTCTTTTTCGATTTCTTTTTCTTTTTTGAGACAGGGTCTCTCTATGGTGCTCGATATGTAGACCAGTTTGACCTTGAACTCACAGAGATCCTCCTGCCTCTGCCTCCCAAGTCCTGGGATTAAAGGCGTGTGCCACCACTAACGGCTTATTATTTTTAACTATTCCTGCTACATGACTTAAATCCACTCGCTCAAAACTGAAAGTGTGGCCAGTGTAAATCATATTAAGGAGTACTTAGTGAGGAAAGACCCTGTCCACCCATGAGCAGCTCTCTCAGAAAAATCCCTCGGAGATTTCCCCAGCCAATGGCAATCAGCAGCCAGGTAGGGCCAGTGCCAACCAACACTCCTCCCTTTCAAACAAAAGGCCTGAGGCTAAGGGACTGCTCCAGCCTGAGGCTCCTAGCCACGAAATCCTGGAGCTCTGGGGAAACTGAGGTGTTAACCCCCATTCAGGCTTCCACTGGAACCGAGGCACGTGACATCACCTCTAGTGACAAGAACAACTGAGAAAAACCCATTGGTCAGCCGTGACTCCCAACAACCCATTGTGTTCGGGTTGGCATCAGGGCCCCCAGGCAGCAGAGATGGGAGGCTCCACTTGATAACCTTTCTCCTCCATCTGACTGACCCTGATGCTGAGGGACAACAGCAGCCCCTGGGCCACCACCAGCCTCTCTGTATTCATCTGTGGCTCTTGGTCCCATGCCTCCTGCAGACCACCATCAGGGAGCAAGAACTTAAGCCCAGGGGTTCAGGCTCTACTCCAGAAAGAGATACCAGGAACCCCAGGGCCCGCTCGGCTGTGGCCGCAGCCTACTGGGATGCTGCTGTGAACAGCTGCACATCTCACCCTCGGCACCTATCATCCAGATGCCAGCGATGGAGACTAGGGATGTGGCTCTGTCGGTCAAGTGCCTGCCGCACATGCATCAAGTCCCAGGTTGCCCCCTAGGCAGGTCATCACAGCTCTAAGAGGAAGAGGTGGAGGTAGAAGGGTGGGAAGTTCAAGGTCATCTGCAACTACTAAGGAACTGCAAGGCTGGACCAGAACACATGAGGTCCTGTGTCAAAACAAAAATACATGCCTGGTGCAGGTTCTCTGCCCTTGACATGGAGACAGTCTGTCCAAAGAGCCACGGTAAAAAAACAACAACAACAACAAAAAGGTGGCATGTGCCAGAGTGGAGGGGCACACAGGTATGAGGTGGTCAGAACACTAGAGGTGCAAATGAGGTAGGGAATGCCCTAGTGTGGGTGAAGGCCAGGGGTTGATGCCTTTGTCACATCATGTGATCAGAAGACCTCCCTGAGAAAGTGGCTTCTTGGAGTAAGGAAGGAACCAGGCAGGCCGAGAAGTTCGGATGCAGCCAGCACAAAGGCCCTGAGGTAGGAGGGGGCTACCCCTGAGGCTAGCAGGGTAGGGGTGTGAGAGGAGGAGGATTCTGATAAGGGGCCGAGGGTGGATGGAATGTTGTCTGCTGAGCGGCTTAGCGGCTACTCAAGAGTATGTCCCTGTCCAAGCAGTGGGAAGAGTCACTAGAGGTCTGCTATGTTGAAAATAGATGAGGGAGAAGGGCCCATAGGAGCACTCTACTACATCAAGGTAAAGCAAATGAAGGTTCCCACCAGGCAGGGGCAGTGAGGAGAGATTCTGAACCAAGTTTGGGGTAGAACTGAGGAGATTTGCTGATGGCCGGATGTGAACAAGAAGCAAGAAGCGATGCAGTGAGTACAGACTGGACCAGGCTTCCTCAGAGCTGGGGGAAGGTGCCAGTCCTGAAAGAGGGCAGACAACTGTGAGGATGGCTAATTCTGACCATGGGGGCCAGTGAGCAGGGACCGGCTTCTCTGAAAAGAAGTCTTCCTGAGACCTAAATCAAGGAAGAGGCAGAAGGGGATGCTGGGAAGACCTTAAGGAAGGCTTTAGGGGGACTTCCAACAGCCTCAGAGGACCCCAGTGTTGAAGACAAGGGGAATGAGCCCCAGAGGAGGTCAGAAGTGGGCAAAGCCAGTCCAGGCTGCTGACTCAGCTCTGAGGAGGAAAGGGGGCTCGGGACTGTGAGCAGCCTAATCAGACCGAGAAATGCTGGGTGAGAAATAGCCCTGGCTGAGTCATCTCACGCCTGCTGCTCCAAGCCTGCCTTGCAGCTCACTGGGCCTTCACGCTACCACCTAGGAGAGGGCCTCTCATCTCCAAATGACCAGGTCAGCCCCCCTGGGGCCCCTGTGTGCTGAGTGCCCCACTGCACGGGCTCAAGTCGTGAGTGGGACAGCTTTTCCTCGCCTCAGCTGCTCCCCATGGCCTTCCCCAGGACTCAGATGAAAACAAACAGCACACACCCAGTTTGTGTCATGAAAGTCAATGTGTAATTGGAGGTATCCAGGCGTGTAAAAGAGAAGAGGGGGGACAGCTTTTGGAGGACAGCTGCTGGAGGAGTTCTCTGTAATACTTGTCTAGTGTGCAGGAAGTCCTGGGTTCTAACCCCTGTACTGCATTAATCCTGGGGTGGCAGCATAAGCCTATCTTAGCACTTAGGGAAGTAGAGGCAGGAGGATCAGAAGTTCAAGAATGTCCTCAGCTAGATAGTGAATCTGAAGTCAGCCTGGGCTACTTGAAAAGTCATGTCAAAAATGAGAGAAGGCAGGCATGGTGGTGGTATACATCTTTAATGCCAGCTCTGGGGAAGTAAAGGCAGATAGATCTCTGTGAGTTTAAGGCCAGGCTGATTTATAAAGGGAATTCCAGGCCAGCCAAGGCTATACAGTGAGATCCTGTCTCAAAATAAATAAGTAAAAATAAATAAATAAATAAAAGCCAGGTATGGCGGTGCATGCCTGCAGTCCCAGCACTGGGGTGAAAGAGGGGTGTTATCCCAGAACCTCCTTTGTAGACCAGGCTGGCCCTGAACTTGCAGAAACCCCCTCTTTCCTGCCTCTGTTGAATTAGAGGTCTGCATCACTGTGCCAAGCTTAGTCTCCCCAATGATTTCCCCTGAGAGCTCTTTAAACCTGTAGGATGTTCTATGCATGGAATTTAACCGTGGGGATGCTGGACCCCCAAGGCAGGAGTCCCCCAGTCTCACAAGGGACTACTAGCAAGCCTATCCAATCTCTGCTCACCTATCCCTGACTGGCCTACAACATGTTGTGTCAGTCAAAGGTAACCTTGAACTTCTGATCCTCCTACCTCTGCCTGCTAACTGGGATTACAGCCTAGATTAAGCAGTACCAGGGTTGGAATGTGCTAGGCAAGCGTTCTTCGGACTGAGCCACACATCTCCAGCCCTGAAAACAGTCTCATTGCCTTGGAATAGCAATCCCCAGAGGGTGGAAAGCCTTCCTGTGCTGAGCAGTATATAGATGAAGACAGATCTTGGGGTCTCAGGGCCTTTTCCTGGACAGAGAGTAATCCTTGTTAACTTACTGAGAGGTTGTACACATGCCAGCCATCGAAGTGAAGGCTGACCACTCCTAATCTGAAAATTCAAATGCCCAAACATCCCCAAATCCAGAAGTCTCCAAGTGCCAATGCCATGACGTAAGTGGAAAATCCTGTCCCTGACCTTATGTGATGCTCAGTCTTCACCATCATCTTGACTGGGTTTGGCGTCACCTGGGAAACACACCACTGGTCGTGTCTATGAGGACATCTCCTCAGAACTTCAGCTGAGGAGGGGAGACAACCTGAATGTGGGCAGCACCATCTCACGGGCTGGGATCCTTGACTCAGTAAAAAGGAGAAAAGTGAGCTGAGCACCAGCTTCTGTCTCTCTCTGCTTTTGGTCTGCAGACACAACATGACCCACCACCTCGTGTTCTGTCAGCAGGCCTTCCCTGCTGCGTGGAGGGTGTCCCTCCATGACCAGGAGTACAGACAAAGCCTCCTTGCCTTACATGCTTTTGCCAGGCTTATGCTAATTTATTGGATGTGTGAGTGCAAGGGCCCACGTGTGGAGATTAGAGGACACTTCCGCTCTCGCCCTCTCCTTCCACTGTGCAGGACCATGGCACAGAGCTCAGGTCATGAGGCACATTTACCTGAAGAACCGTCTCACTAGCCCTGGGTAAGGCCTTTTTTTTTTTTTTGGTCATAGCTGCATGTGTATACAGCACATTTGAATTGTGTGTTTGGATTTGTGCCTCGTGTCCAAGATGTCTCCTTGTGTATGCAAATCTATAAAATTCCTGAAGTCTAAACTAGTTCTAGCCTCAAACATTTGAGCCTGGGGACAGTGGTCCTGGAGTAGCTTCCATTGGTCTGCCAGGGACAAGACACCAGAGACTAAGATGTTTACTCAATAGAAATCTCACTGCTCCCAGTTCAGGAGGCTGAAGGCCAAGATCAGGCGTTGGTGGTCTGGCTTTCCTGAGGGTCTCTGTCCTTGGCTCGTAGACAGCCACCCTCTCACAGGCTCCTATACAACCTTTTCGTGCTTGCACTTTGCTGAGGGCCCATTTCAAAGGACAGCAATCTTACCGGAGCAGAAACCCACCTAAACCTGCTCACCTTCCTAAAGGCTTTCCCTCCAGATACAGTCATGTGATGGGGTGTCCAGAGCTTGGATGCACAAGTTGGGGTTTAGGGGCACAGTTAGGTCCATGCTCATTTCTCTGCTCCACACCACACAAAGCGGGCATTATAGAAGGTGTTTTGTAGATAAGATATTGAGTTGAGGAAGCTGGAGAGATGGCTCAGTGGGTAAGAGTGCTTGTTGCTCTTCCAGAGAACCCGAATTTGGTTCTCAGCACTCATATTGGGCACCCCCCCACACACTACATATACCTATATAGGCATATACACATAAATTAAAAAAAAATAAATGCTTAAAAGAAGATACTGAGTTGAGGCAGGCATGGTGATGTACATTATTTAATCCCAGAACTCAGGAGATAGAGGCATAAAGATCTCTGAGTCTGAGGCCAGCCAGAGCTACATAGTGAGAACCTGTCTCAAAAGAAAAAAAAAGATACTGAGTTTAGAAGTGACTTGTTCAAAGTCACATCGGAAAAAAGAAAAGCCAGAGGTATAATCCAGGAGTAGAGTGCTTGCCTAGTGTGCATGAGGCCCTGAGTTCAATTCCCAGCAAAGGAAGGAGGAAGAAAGGGAAACAGAAGAGTACAGGGGAGGAAGAGAGGGGGGGATAAGTAATAATACAGCTGCTTCCAAGCATCCCACACAGCTGCAGGAAGAGTGTGTGAGCGCCAACAGGAAGACTCCCCCAAATCTGATGGCGGAGGATGGGGTGTCCACATGGCAGTCATCCTGGAGAAGCTCTGCCATCAGCTGGTGACCCCAAGCAACCCACTGGCGTTCCCAGCTAGCTCTTCTCATAATCCTCTGAAGCAGCACTTATCGGCTGTCCCTCAGCAGGCCACGAGGAGGAAATTTAAATGACATACTTAACGGGTCTGTCCCCACACTCCCTCCCCCATGACGTCATTTCTGGTCTTCCGGTCTCCTTCCTCTCTGCCTTCCAACACTCAAACCACTGGGCTGGCCAGCAGGGAAGTCCTGGGCCTCTCCCAGCCCTAGTGGACTGACCAAAGAAGCAGGTGGTGGCCTGGAGGCTTGAGGTTTGAGCACCAGCCACAGTTCTGTCAAAACCACATGAGAGAGATCGAAAACAGCCCTTCGCAGTCAGAATGAAAAGTGAGACCAAGAGAAACTGAGTTCGAGGCCTCAGCTACGGAGAAGCCCAACGGCGGCTTCTGTGAAAGACACACAGCCCCAAGGCTGTTAAATGACTCAGTTCTGGGGCCATGGTAATGAAGGTGGTGCCTCCTCAGCACGTGTGTGTGCGTGCGTGTGTGTGTGTGTGTGTGTGTGTGTGTGTGTGTGTGTGTGTGTGCTTGAGTACGTGTGTCGGGGCATGTGTGGCTACAAGAACATGAGGGAGGTGCGTTTAAGTGCAAAAAAAAAAAAAAAAAAAGAGAAAAGAAAAGAAAAGAAACCCACAGCTCTTCTCTTAATGGGAATTAGAGATATAGTTTATTCTGGAGCCACTCACAGATTTAGGTTACCCTAATTCCATGATCCAGAGTGGAAGCAGGTCCATGAAGTTTATAGTTTACAGAACAAAGAAAGGCAAGTTTAAAATACATTGGTGAGTACATCAGAGAGGCAGGTTCAGTGAGACGAGAAAGCTTTCCTACATGCCCAAGATACTAGCTGAGCTTTTGGGTTGGAGGAAGCTGGTGGTCTACCAAGTTAATAGATTCTAAAAGGCTTTTATCTATTAGTCGAAGGATGTTGGGTGGGCAAAGAACGGTTGTTCTAGAGGGCTAGAACTGGTCCAAGATAAAGTAACTAGCCTTCAGACCTGCCTCATTCCAACCTCTCCACAGAACTGTAGTTCTAATCAATGGGTTTCTGCAGACACAGCTTCTTTCCAGTTTACATTCACATAAGAGAGTGTGAGAAGCTGAGATTATAAGTATATGCCACCATTTGTAGCACCTGTCACTCAAAGGGACATCCATGGCTAGAGATGAGCCCTCCCTAACAGGATCATCTTGTCTCCTCAAGACACCTGCAATGGATTCAGGAAGACTCTCCCTCCACACAGGGTCACTTTCTGAGGTCCCAGGTGGCATGCATTTTGGGGGCCACTACTGAGCCTCCTTCATGGACTCCGAATGTGGTGAACTCTCCCTGTGTCAATGATCATGGAGCCTTTGAGAGGTAGAGGCTGGGGACAGTCTACACCCGGAGACCCCTCTCTCAGGAGTTCCAGTCCAGCAGGGCAGGAGGATCTGGTGAGCCCACCCAGCCTGGGTCGGGAGACAGAGGTGAAAATACCCATGTGGTGACCCAAAGGCTCTCAGGAGTCCATATGGCCAGGCGGCGGGGACCTTTGGCTCCTTCCTCTCCCCAGTTGTAACACTCCGTCCTCCAAACACCCCATGCAGGGAGGGCTTGAACCCACCGGACAGGCAAGGAAGCAGGCTCAGGTTCAGTGTTTCCTGAGTGCCCAAGGGTGAGGGTGGACACTGAACCCAAGGCAGAGCCCCACCACCCACAGCTAGCTCTCGGGCTCAGGTTCAGGGAGAGTCCTGACTTGCCCAAGGGTGAGGGTGGACACTGAGTCCCAGGCAGAGCCCCACAACCCACAGCTAGCACTGAGCCCCTGAGAACAGGAGGGTTGGCTCTGCTGCCTCTCCTTCTGTGGACCAAAGCCTCCAAGGAGGTGGAGGAGTTGGCAAGTGTTGCTGATAACCCTGATGGTGCAGACACATGGACAGACATAGGAAATGACTTATCAGGGGAGACACAGATGAGCTGGGAATTGTGCCAGGGCTAGACTGAAGTCTCGCTCCAGAGGCTGAGCCGGGATCACTGGATCTTTTCACGGGTCATTTGCATGGTGTGCATATGTATATGTGCAGGCTCGGTTGGTTTCCCGACACTTAGCAGGAAGATTTCTGAACCTGCAGGCCAATAGTCCATCTATCATGTGTCAATCTTTGGGCTTTTCCTCAGCTAGCCTTGTCCCTACTCACCTACCTCAACAGGGAGGACCCCACAGACACACCAGATCTTAGACCTGGAAAATTCTTCAGGCCTTCTCTATCTTCCTCCCCAGGCTGAGACTTGAGGGTGTGTCCCCAACCCTGCCCAGCAGACACAAGCATCCTTAACATGGGAGCAGGCACCTGTCCCAACAGCAGGGGCTGGCAAATCCAAGCAGTTTCTGCTGTCTCAGGGACTTTCGGGTCTGGGAAGAGGAACCTGTCACTGTCAGTACCAGATCAGAAGGGGCCTGGAATACTCTGCGGTCAGGATGGACTCAGATCTGTGCCACGATGGGAATGTTTTTATCTGACTGCCGACCAGAAGATCTCAGGTTCAATTCTTGGCTGGCTCACCAACCTTTTGACAGGAGTTATTGGGGTCAAAGCCTGGACCTAGCAGCCCTAATAAGCCAGATTCAGCCACCTTTCCTCAATTTTAAAGCATTGTGAAAAGCAGAAGAAGGCAATGTATTCAATGTGGCCACATTGGGAAGAAGAACAAAGAAATCCAGTGATCCCCCAAGTCCATTTGGGTCCTGCCATGAGGTTTAGGTGAAAGTAGATGAGAGCTGTGCAGAGCCAAGCAGTCAAGGTCAAGGTGTGGCCCCACCCAGGAGTTGGTTTGCTTTTTGTTTTTGCTTTTGCTGTTTTGTTTTGTTGTTCAAGACAGGGTTTCTTTGTGTAGCCCTGGCTATCCTGGAACTAGCTCTGTAGACCAGGCTGGCCTTAAACTTAGTGGTCTGCCTGCCTCTGCCTCCCAGTGCTGCTAACCTGGCTCATCCTTTCAAGTCCAGTCTCTCTGAAAGTCAAAGAATAACCTGTTCCTGCCAGGCTGGCTCCATTTCAACCCAAACCACCGCAGGAACCTTCCTGCTGCTGTGGAGCACAACCTCAGGCCACTCTCACTGGCCACATCAGTCTGGATTCCCCCTTTCGGTTTCCTGTGCACCTCAGCCGTGCTAGACAGACACCTCAGCGCTCAGGTGCTGGTCACAGGGAAAGCCCTGGTCACCCACAGCCTCTTCCCCTCTATGGACAGAGCTCTGAGTCCAAAAATGGTAATGAATGAAAAAAAGAAAAACCAACGGGTGGTGGTGGTACATGCCTTTAATCCCAGCACTCAG
The DNA here is from genome assembly GCF_903995425.1 of Onychomys torridus. NCBI lineage: Eukaryota > Metazoa > Chordata > Mammalia > Rodentia > Cricetidae > Onychomys > Onychomys torridus. Next base: position 159,125,636 of record NC_050444.1, read on the forward strand.
GAGGCAGAGACAGAAGGATCTCTATGAGTTCGAGGCCAGCTTGGTCTACAGAGCGAGTTCCAGGACAGCCAGGGCTACACAGAGAAACCCTGTCTCAAAACAACAACAACCAAAAAAGGAAGAAAGAAAGAAAGAAAGAAAGAAAGAAAGAAAGAAAGAAAGAAAGAAAGAAAGAAAGAAAGAAAGAGAGAGAGAAAGAAAGAGAGAAGGGAAAGAAAAGATATGACTGCTCCTAGGCACAGTGGAGGGGAAGGTTTGTTGTAGACAAAAGGAGAGCATAGCCAGAGACAGAGACATCTGGGAAGGTCCAGAGTGCACATGATCAGGCTGAGCTGCCCCATGTGGGAAGATTGAGTGGGGTGCAGATGGGAAGGTTCAGGGTGGGGGATGGGGGGCAGGTACAGCAGTCAGGAGGCCAAAGGTACAAAAGGGGTGGGTAAAATCTGGTTTATAAAAGAAAGGGCCTGGGGGCTGGAGAGATGGCTCAGAGGTTAAGAGTCATCTCTTCCAGAGGTCCTGAGTTCAATTCCCAGCAACCTCATGGTGGCTCACAACCATCTGTAATGAGATCTGGTGCCTTCTTCTGGCCTGCAGGCATACATGCTGTATACATAGCAAATAAATAAATCTTAAAAAAAAAAATTTTTTTTTTTTTAATGGGAAGAGCCTCTGGGGAAGGGCTGGAGAGTTCAGGGTAGAGGGCAAGTGTGCCAGCCATACCCTGTAACAGGTAGGAACTGAGGGATGCTGGGAGAACCTGGCAGCCAGATCTGCTCTGATGTATTAAATAGGCACCTCAGCTGTTTTTCTCAGGTTTGAGAACTAACAGGCAAGAAGATGCATTCCCTGTGTGTTCCCAGACAGGCAAAAGCAAAAAGCCTGGGAAAGCTGAACAAGAGTGAATTCAGCACCTTATCCTTTTCAGGATGATCCTGATGTTCGGACAGGCTAGAGCAGAGGACAGGAAAAACTGAGGAGAGTCTTAACATCTCCCCGGTGCAAACATCCCCTACTTACCACGGTCCAACTTACAACCTATAGTGCTTTCACAGGAATCATAGAAGCAATCCACACCTTGATCGTATCTTGACTTTTCCATGGGCTGCTACGACATGGATCCTCTTTCATGATGCTGGATGGAGACCCCAGCTCAGATCCCAGCCATGAGACCATGAGAGTAAACCATCGAGACACTACATGGGATAAAATCTGCAGCACCCTGGGTGACCTCTTATCGGCACTGTCACAGTTTTATAGGTGATGAAAGCCAGCTCACGGGGTCACACAATATACCAAAGGTCACAATACTGGCAGGAGTGTTTCTGAAGCCATGCTCTGTTTCCCCCATTTGGGCTGAAATACTCAGAGCAAGCCAAGAACAAGGCTGAGGAGGACCTGGGGTTGGACCAAAATGTGAATTCCCAGAACATCAGAGCATCATAGAATACTTGTCTTGGAAGAAGGAAATAATCGTGTATGCCACATACACACTCAGGAGGGACTGGAGGGAAAACGGAAGAGGTCTGGTGAAGACACACCTGTAATCCTGGCACTGCAGAGGGAGAGGGAGGAGGATCAGGACTTCCAGGCCCATGCTGGGGGCTGGAGAGATGGCTCAGAGGTTAAGAGCATTGGGTGCTCTTTCCGAGGACCCTGGTTCAATCCCCAGCACCCACATGGCAGCTCACAACTGACTGTAACTCTAGTTCCAAGGGATCTGACATCCTCACATAGACATACATGCAGGCAGAACACCAATGCACATACAATAAAGAGAAATCAAGGTCAGTGCTGGGTTCATTAAAAAAATATGAATGGTGAAACAAAATGTGGAATGGACACGTAATGGAATATTATTCAATCTTCAAAAATGAAAATTCTGAAGGAAAAAAGCAAAGCACGCTGTAGTCTTACTATTGCCTAGCCCTGCCACTCCTGGCAGTATACCTGCTAAACTTACTTCCTTCCAAAAAATAAAATTACCAAGGAAACCCTGACACATGGCAACATGGATGAAACTTAAATTATATACAGTGAAATGAGCCAGTCAACAAAGAACAGCCGTTGGTTGATTCCAGTTATATGAAGTTCCTAGACTAGTCAAATCCAAAGATACAGAAAGAATAATGGCTGCCAGCAGCAAGAGGAGACAGACATTAGGAGGTCCAGTTTAAAGGGGACAGAGTTTCCCCGGATGGAGTGAGAGAAGTGAGCAACAATTCTTGTGCTGACAAGATGGTTCTAGCAAGCCTGACGACCTGAGCTTGATCCCCAGGACTGAAGAGACCTGACTCCACAGCGTTGTCTCCTGACTTCCACTCACACACGTTAGCATGTGCAACCCCTCACTAGAACAGACGGATCCTTTAAGGGACAAACTGTCCTTTCCGATTCCAAACAGATCATCACCTGATGCGTTTTACCTGTCCTAAATCATCTGTTCACAAATATAAGCCATCATTAATTTTTCTACTGTGGAAATTAACAATGAGATGACATATGAAAAAAACATTTTAATATTCATTTATCTTTATTTCATGGGTTTGAGTGTTTTGCCTCCGCGTATGCATGCTCACTGGGAGAATAGGCCAGAAGAGGGCGCTGGATTCCCCAGAACCAGAATTATGAATGGTTGGGAGTCACATGTCGGTTTTGGGACTGAACTCTGGTCCTCTGTAACAGCAAGCACTCTTCACCACTGAGCCATCTCTCCAGCCTCAAAATAGGGAAAATTGTTTCTTAAGTGAAAGGTATGACATTGTATGTATATGAATGAATGAATGAATGAATGAATGAATGAATGAATGAATATATAAGTAAGTAAATAAATAAATAAATAAATAAAAAACCTTCACATTAAACCAGTTTGGGGCATTAACTCCTTACTGCAGCATGACCTGAGTCACCCTGACACATGGGAGATGAAAGAAAAGCATTTTCACAGCTGCATGAACATAAGTCACAGGACAGTACAACCCTCTAAGCTAAGAAACTTTAAATAAAAAGCAAAAAGACACATGCTTAGAAGGGCAAGGTGGTAGACACCTGCATCTCAGCAGCCACAGGCTAAGGCCTGAGGATTGCCACGGCTTTGAAGCCAACCGGGCTATCATGATCTCAACACACACACACACACAGAGAGAGAGAGAGAGAGAGAGAGAGAGAGAGAGAGAGGAGAGAGAGAGCAAGTGCCTCTGAATGGTTCAAGTTCCCATTTGCTCTTTTTCGTTCTATGAATCTGGCATTTTTTAAAAAGGGTTTCTTCTATACATATGGGTGTGTGGTCTACATGTATGTCTGTGTACCATATGCATGCCTGGTACCTGCAAAGGCCAGAAGAAGGCATCGGAGTTCCTAGAACTGAAGTTACAGAGAGTTACAAAACACCATGTGGGTGCTGGGAATTGAACCTGGGACCTCTGGAAGAACAGCCTGTACCAACTGCCGCGCCATTTCTTCAGCCTGAAAGTAGAACTTAAAAGAAAAAAAGATTATGTGTATGTGCTTATATGTGCAGAAGTGTCTCCAGAGGCTAGAGACCGGTGTTGGATCCCCTGCAGCTGGAGTCCCGGGCGTCAGTGTGCCACCCAATAGGAGTGCTCCAATGCCAGCCCTCTGATGGAGCAGTGTCTTAGTTACTGTTCCACAGCTATGGTAAACACCACGACCAAGGCAACTCAGAGAGGGAAGGGTTTATTTGGGGTTCAGGGTTCCAGGTTAGAGTCCACAATGATGGGAATGGCCTGGCAGCAGGGCAGCTGAGAGCTGAGGTCTCATATCTAAAACCACAAACTGGACAGAACACACTCCCGAAGCCCACCTCCAGTGACATACTTCCTCCAACTAGGCCACACCTCCTAAGCCTATCCAAACCCCATGGACACTAGAGAGTAAACCTTCCCATGCCAGAGAATACCGAGAATATTCCCATTCAAACACAAATACTATGTGCACTTAGCTGGGACCCATCTCTCAAATTTTTTTTTTTTTTTTTTGAAAAAGCTGAAAACAAAATTTTTCAAAGATTTATTTATTTATTATGTATACAGTGTTCTGCCTGCACATATGCCTGTGCGCCAGAAGAGGGCACCAGATCTCACTATAAGTGGTTGTGAGCCACCATGTGGTTGCTGGGAATTGAACTCAGGACCACTGGAAGAACAGCCAGTGCTCTTGATTTCTGAGCCATCATCTCCATCGTGAAAAGCTGAAATTTAATATTATGCAACCTAAAGCATACAGGGATAGGAGAAACAAGACCCTACTCCCAAATCCCAAATCTGTTTCTGACATCAGAAACCAATTTCTTGACTGTCAGTTTCCCAATTTATCCTACCTAGGGTTGTGGGTCACCTAGTTTCTAGAACCGAGCCCAGAAATGGGCATGTAGATGCCAGGGACCTCAAGAGAACCCTTCCAATGATATCAAGGAGAGTGATCGCTCACTCAATATGAGACATATTTTTCAGTGAGTGTGTGTGTGTGTGTGTGTGTGTGTGTGTGTGTGTGTGTGTGTGAATGCAGGTGCACACATGCCATGGTGTGCATTAAAAAGTCAGAAGGCCACATTGGGTGTTGACTGACCCCTTCCACCGTGAAGTGGGGGTGTCTTTGTTGTTTTCCCAGGTATGTACCAGGCTAACTGGCCCATGAGCTGTAGGCCTTCCTCTTTCCATCTCTCATCTCCCCAGAGGATTACAGACACTCAGTATCTGGCTTTTACATGCATCCTGGGGATTTAAACTCAGGTCCTCAAACTTATATAGCAAGGATTCTTATCCACTGAGCCATCTCCCCTGCCTGAGATACTGTAACACTGACCTTGGCTCTAGCTTGCCTTGGAGAACCACTCCATTTGTCTAGTAGTCAGCCATCTATCTAGACCTGAAAGTTACAGAAAGAGCTAGAAGCCAGAGCAGGGCCCAGAGGCACATGCCTGTAATCCTAATACTCAGGAGGATCAGAGAAATTCAAGGTCATCCTTGGATACATTGTGAGTGCCAGGCCAGCCTGGGCCATGAGAGACCCTACCACAAAAAATACACGAAAAAGAAACCACACTCCAATGATGGGTGCTAGTGTCTCCCTTAGGCAAAGTGAAACCCGTTGAGGCCAGGGCACTTGGACATCAAGGGGACCAGCAGGAAAAGCAAGTTACTGGGGACAAAAGCTTTATTTACATACCACTCATCTCCTCTCCCTTCACCCTGGAGTTCCTACCCCAGGAGCAGAAGGGCCAGGGCCACGCCTGGACCCTCCCATCTGCCCAGCCCACGAAACACAGCACAGCCACTTCCACCTTGTGAGGATCCAGCCTCATCTTGAGGGCTTCCATCTCTCAGGTGCCACCTCCTCAGGGGAGGCTGATGGTACTGGTAGAATATCGTCCCTTCTGAGTGGTCAGTCCACAGCACTTCTAGTCGGTGTGGCGGAACTGGGTAAACTGAGGCTCTGACCAGATGGGTGGTAGGACCCGTGCTGGCAAGGCCTGGAAGGTGAATAGGGAGGTGTTGGGGAGCTACTAGGGGTAGATGACTGGGAAAATGTTAGGGGGTCACTCGGGGATAGGTCACTTGGAGTGACGGCCACCGTCCTGAGTAGACTGGAGCAGGTGGCAAGCAGTGCCCAGGTTGGAGGGACACCGTGTCAGGGCCTGAGCGCCCATCTTGATAGGCTCTGTCTCACCCGGACGCCCCGGACGCCTCCCACCCCAGGTTGGGACAGACCCTGGACCCTACCTCACGGGCTGAGCTGGTGGCTGACAGATGTCGGCGCTGTGTTCCACAGGAAACAGAGGACCACAGGTCAAGACTCTTGGGGACAGAGCTTTTCTCAGGCTTTGGAGGGAGGATGTCCCAGCCCAGCAGACAGTGCTGTGGAGAGCAAAGGTTAAAGGCTCCTGCCATCCCCAACTGTGGAAAAGCCCCTGAGCAGTGGATTCCTTCCCTGGGGCACCAGGTGTATCTAACCACTGGTTACCCAGGTCACCCCAACCTCAGTCCCTATTGACCTGACCACTCCAACCCTCCCCAAGACGGATGGGATGATGTGGATATTAATGGAGCCCTTTCCATGCTGGACTTGGCCCTGGACACCTAAGTTGCATGACCTCACTAAACCATCTTCGTGACCCCAACACTGAGGATGTTCCCTTTCTACCCACTTTATAGGGGAGCCAAAGGGTCTTTTCCCTCTTCTCTTCCCCCAATTGCAGCTACTCTGTCCTTCACCAGGTATGAGCAGGATACCCTTTGACTTCCATTCTGACTAGGAAATGGGATGCACAATGGAAACATAAAGGTCTGGGTTCGAATCCATCTCTCCTACCAGCTCTACTCTGCCTCTGTGGCCTGTGTGAGGCGGGGTAAGACAGTGGCTGCAGTGACTCTGGGAAACAGCCCTCCTAAGAACCATGCACGTGCACCCAAGAACTCATCGAATAGGGCCCACGGAGACACCCAACTTAGACACCACATGGGGGGCAGGTGCCACACCGGCCCGGTGAAACCAGAGGCCTGCTAGCAAGGAGCCCTGGAGCAAGCTCTCTTCAAGGCTAGCTCAGGATCCCGCCCACATATGCCTGCGTCTAGCCTCTTTGGGCCGGCAGCTTACCCGAGGCAGAGCCAGAGTGTCGGATGAATCAAAGCTTTTCCGTCTGTGAATTCGATACCGGTGTGGGGGGTCCAGGATGGAGAGGGGGATGCTGACCCTGTGTAAGAGGTAAAGCATCGAAATCAGCAGGGGCCACATTCTGCGCCCTACCCTAGTTGCAGCCGCCCACTGGGACCTGCTAGGAATTCCAATGCTCTTGACACTCACCTGACTTGCACAGGCTCCATTAGATTGTCAGGGCCCCGTTGGTCTCGGGGTACCCCACACAGGCGGCAAGGGGCACCTGGGTCCACTGGCACAGGAAACAGGCGCCGGTTGATACGGTAACAGTACACACCTGTGAGGCCCATGAGATACCACAGTTCCCCCTAAGCCGGGGAATTTGTTGCCAGGGGCTCTGGCTGTTCCTAGTCACGTAAGCCATACCATCCATTGAGGAGTCACTCTGTGCCACTTTTTTCCCAGCCCCTCTCCTCCCAAAGTCCTGGGTCCACACCTAAGATCAGGGAGAAATGTCCTCTCCGGGGCAGTGAGAGCTACACCCCACCATCTCCGAAAGCTGCTGGAGACAGACAGTTCCAAAGGGCAGGACCGAAGCCAGCCAAGGCCCCAGGCCAGAATGGACCGCACACTGCTCAGACACCAGGCTGCCCTCCCTGAGTGGCCAGCCCAGAGTGGCCGGGGGCACACTCACACTCGTGGGCCTCTTCTACAGCACTGCTCTCTTGCAGGTCTGGGAACACAGCTCTGGGGGCGGGAGGCGGGTGATAAGCAGGATGAGTGACAGAGTCCCCTACCCACCCTCGACACTCCTCATGCACCCTTGTTTACTCAGGGGAGTTGCAAACACAGTCCTCTTCGTTGGTTTCTCGAAACCTCTGAAGCATGGAGAAGAAGGCCTCGGGTTCACTGGTGACTGTGGAGCTACTGTCCAGGGTCCCTGGGTTGAGCAAAGCGCCACTGGTGAGTTAAGCTAGATGGGCTGGGGCCCCACCTCGCCTCTAGGACTCTACCCACTGTGAATACCAGCTCTGTTTGAGCACCAGCCTGTCCTGATATAGTCGGTCACCCATGACAACTCCCTCACAGAGCCCTTAACAGGGGTCACACACTCATTTTATTAGAGAGACAGTAACTATGTAGCCCTGGCTGGCCTGGAACTCCATATATAGATCAGGCTGGCCTTGAACTAACAGAGACTGGACTGCCTCTGCTTCTCGAGTACTGGGATTAAAGGCATATGCCTCCATGTCCTACCTACTTTTTTGAGGGGTGGGACCAGGTCTCATGTAGCCCAGGCTGGCCTCCAATTCAACACTTCTGCCTCCACCTCCCAGCGCAGAGATCATAGACACACACCTGGCTTACATTCTTACTAGCTGAGGAAGAGTGGGAAGCTAGACAAGGTTCCCACTCTGAGGAGGCTATATGCTAACGGGTCAAAAGACTAACTAGTCACCAAGAACTCTGTGAGGCGATACTGAATGGTGACACTTGCTGGGAAGCTGGAAGCCAGAGCCAGGTGGCTGAGTGCCACAGGGCAGAAGTTCCAAGGGGGCTCTGAGAAGGTGACCAGAGCAGAGACCAGAAAAGTCAGGTGGATAAATCAAAAGGATACCCCAGCAGGTGAAGAAAGTGGGTGCTTGGCATGTGTGAGGAACTCAGGAAGGAAATGCAACCAGAGGACAATAGAGGGCGGGGGTGGAGGGATGGAGTCTGAGAGGACTCAGGGACGGAGTGTCAAAATCAGGTCGGCCATGTTTTTACAGGACACATCCTTGAAGCTGAGAGGTGAGGGAAAGCGGGACAGTTAAAAGGAGATCGTGGATTCTAGAAATGCACTAAGGAAGGTCTAGAGAATGTACTCATGGTCAGGACATGAAACAGATAAAAGGGAGGCAGGGCCCAAGGTCATAGCCTGACTTCCTAAGTTCACCAAGTTGTCATTTACAGAGACAGGAGGAGGAGGTGGAAACCAGGATCCCGGTTACAGATGTGGAATTAGATATTTTTAAATTACATTTTATTTTTACTTATGTGTGTCTAAAAAAATTTTTAGTGGGGTGTGGTGGCATACACCTTTAATCTTAGCACTTGGGAGGCAGAGACTGAGGGGTCTCTGTGAGTTCCAGGACAGCCAGGGCTGTCGGGAAGACAGGTGCCCTCGGGTGCCAGGAGATGAGCAGTAGAGTGGAGATGTGCCCACTAGGGTCGGGCAGGGGCCTGACCTCTATAAATGCCTAAATATAGAGCAGTCCTGATTCATTCACTCATTCTGCTTCATGTGTGTCCAACCCCGCCACTCACCTGCTGTCCAGTCATCGCTCAGGTATGGCGAGAAGTGCCAGTCACTTTCAGGCACTGTAGACTCTTGGGAGAAGGTCACTTTGGGCTGAGGAAGTAGACAAGGAAGGCATGGGCTAGATCAGCAGGCCTGGCCCAGAAGAGACCCCATTTCAGGAGAACAACCCACTGTGTCTTGACTTAGACTCCAGGGTGGCGCTAACCTCAGCTGGGGAGCTCAGAAACCGGAAGGTAAGTCTGGCCCCACTTTGGTGTCGCTTTGAACAAGCCTGGGCTCCAAGCCTCAGTCCTTCCATCTGTACGATAGGGTGTGCCTCCTTCTTCCCAAAGTGCTAAGAACTAATAGCAATAATTGGACACACCTCACTGGACCTTCTGGAAGCCTCACCCCCTACAAGGGAGGCTTGTCCAGGAACAATTTGTCAGACAGGGAAACTGAGGCTCAACAAGCTCTCCCTGATTTTCGGGCACTCCTGAGTTACCTTAGATGGCTTGCTTGGTTGTGACAGGATGGATTTGGGGACCTGTGTCTTGTGAGGTCCCAGACCTTTTGGTCCGACCAAAGGCTCCTTCAGGCCTTTGGTGGCTAGCAAGGGTACTGAGGGAGGCCACAGTCCATCCTGGCGCTCCGGGTGTTGGCATGTGGCAGGTGGAAGAGAGTCCACTCTGCAGCTGTCCTTGCCATACCGGGACATGTCAAAGGTGTCTCCTCGATGGCTGTCCAGTGGGTCCTGTGAGCTTGGGGCCACTGAGGCGGTGGAAGAACTCTCTTGGGACAGTGGCATTTCTAAGTTGCTGCTGCTGCTATAGTCCAGGTTTGACTGCAAGAAACAGGTCAAGTTACCCAAGCAGCAGCCTGGCCAGTGCCCACCCACTCCGGCTCGCTCTGGACACATAGGTCTTCATTCTGCTGTGTCCTCTGGGTGTCCCAGCCCAGTCTCTCCCTCCCAAGGCCTCAGTTTTGCAACATAAGGCTGACCCTGGAAGCTTGGACACAGTCACAGGGGATAGGCAGTCTTTTCTTCGCCACCTGGGCATTGCCAGGGGGACCACCTACCTTTGACACTACTCTGGCCACTGACCGACACATGGCATCATGCCCAGCCCACAGCTGCTTCATCAGCTCCAGGCTGAGCAGCCGAAGCTGAACGGGGTCTTTAGTCTCTGCCATCTTGGGCATAGGTCACAGCTTTTCACAGCAATGTCACTGGCTCTGGGCTGCAGGATACTCACAGGAGGTGCTCAGGCTAGGTTCTACCTGAAGTCAAAGGATCAATGACAAAACATGAGGGAAGGAACCTGTCACACAGGCCTGAATTACAACCATCACCAGGATTCTCTTACTGTGCAGTCTCACCCTGGTTAGTTAACCTCTCTGTGCCTCTTGCCCTAACCTGATTACCTACCATTCTGTCACTAGGGTAACAGGACAGTGCATGATCAACTCCTAGTACAGCACTCGATAAATGTCCATTACTACTAAGCCAGCCAGGATGTCTGGAATTCGCTGTTTCTTTCCCCAAAAGACCACACCTCAGAACGCTGTGCAGGGCTGTTTTGAATGAATATGGACAACAGGAAATGCTTGCCTGCTGAGAGACTGACTTCCATTGGGCCTTCCTTGTGTGATCTGATTCCTGGGGCCTGTGAGATAGCTCAGTGGGCACAGATCGCCTTCTTACCTCCATACATGTGTCATGGCATGGGCCTGCCCATACCACACACAAATAAAAAATTGTTTTTAAAATTAGAGACTAGTACAGAGTGTTAATTCAAAGATTAGTAACGTGATATCTGGTGCTGACACTGAACCCCAGACCTGCAGCATTAAGCCTGTTCTCTGACACAAAGCTACCCCCAGACAATCTTCCTTCCTTCCTTCCTTCCTCCCTCCCTCTCTCCCTCCTTCTCCCTCCCTCCCTCCCTCCCTCCTTCCTTTGCACCTGTACCCCAAGGTCACATAACTAAGTGTCAAAATAAGGGTCTGAACTAATATGTGGGTTCCTGGTTGCTGTGCAGCGGCTACTCCCCCTGACATTCAAGCATCTCCCTCCTGGTGGAAGGAGGGAGTCTCCTCAGAAAGTTGCAAACGTTTTAAGGTTGCTTTAAACAACTTTAGACCGGAGCCGCCTGCAAGCTGTACAGGGGTGAATGCAAACCCATGCTAGGTGGGTTTGGGTCATATAAGTTCTCGAAGTGACCCCAATACACTCATGGGTGAACCAGCTACACTTGTGTGGAATCTTTGCTCTGCTCTGTTGGCTGTTCTCTGGGCAAACAGACCTTGGTTGGCATATGACTCCGGACTAAGGGTCTGCACTAGGAAAGCCTGGCTCTGACAGGGTTGGTAGGTTCCTGGGAAACCTCCCTCTGCTCCTGCCATCTTTGGTCCTTCAGAGGTCCAGCTCAGAGACACCTCCTTTCTGCAAGGGATGTCTGCAGTGTAGGGAAGCGCTTCCCACTTCCTTTACAACCACAGTTCCAGACTCCTCCACCAGCACCAGAGCTGGTTGGGTCAGAAGCCCTGCCTGCTCTGTCCCAGCCCTGCCACCCTACACGCCCCTGGGGACTCGGTCTCCATGCAGTCTGCAGGGGGCGAGCAGAGAAGCAGACTGTAGACTCTCAGTCACGAGCACCAGGCACATCGGGCCTGAACGCTTGCCCTTTCTCTACCTGGTCTAGCTGGACGTAGGCACACCTCTCTGGTCCCAAGATCAGGGGCGGCTTTGGATAAAAGGACTTGGACGCTCTCCACCCGGAAGCCCAGGTCCCCAGCAGCCCGGGGCTCCGCCCCCTCTGGGTGGGGCCTCGACAGTTGTCCTAATTGGGTAATGCTGGGGCGGGATCCCAGTCAGCTGTCCTGATTGGCCAATTGCCGGGCCGGACACCAGACAAACGTTATTTCGCATCCGGAAGCGGCAGTTTCAATTTGGGGGTGGGGCTAATGGCCCCTCGTTGCCGATTTGTTGATAATGTCAAGTCAACCAACTCGAATTTTACTGAATGGAAAGTACCAGAACTACAGGTTCCGATTGGTCAGTGTGGCCCAGCTACGTAAATTCCGGATGATTATGAAGCCTTGAGTGGCTGCGGGTGGGCGGGACAAGCGACGAGGGCAATGCATTCCATCTTTCAAGCTTTTTTTTTTTTTTTAAGAGAAAATCATATGAAGCCTACCCTTGCTTCAGACTAAGGGATCCTCTCGGCTAGTGGGGGAGGGTTGATTTACAGGCGACCCCTATTATGCCTGCTTTCTTTAACACTTCAAGTCTTTTTGAAGTGCCTACTTTGTGCCAGAGGCATTGGAAGGCAAAGATTTAAAAGAGTGGGGACAGAGAGAGAAAAGTCGCTGGCAAAATTATAATATAGATAACAAAAATCTGGTCCTATAAAATATAAACCAAAATTAGCCGGGCATGGTGGCGCACGCCTTTAATCCCAGCTTTCAGGAGGCAGAGGCAGGAGTTCTCTGTGAGTTTAATGAGAATTCCAGGACAGCCAGGGCTACACAGAGAAACCCTATCTTGGTTTTTGTTGTTGTTTTGTTTTGTTTTTCCAGAGCTGAGGACCGAACCCAGGGCCTTGCGCTTGCTAGGCAAGCGCTGTATCACTGAGCTAAATCCCCAACCCCGAGAAACCCTATCTTTAAAAAAAAAAAAAAAAAGAGAGAGAGAGTCAAAACGTAATGTAGCTCAGATTGGCCTCAAACCGCTATGTCATGAGGATGATCTTAGATTGAGTCCTTTCCAAACCTGCAGCCTTTACCTCCCTAATACTGGGATTATAGGCATATTCCAGCATACACAGTTTGTGTGGTACTGCGGATTGAACCCAGAGCTCTGCATGGAGGTGTGTTACCGTAGTGTTTTGAAGGGCACCGTGTTTGTAATACTCCTGTTAGCGGGTCTCCTTTCTCCCTGTCACCGTCAGAAGGCCAGCCTGCCCCAGGAAAAGGCCTTGAAGGACACTTGAACTAAGTAAGCATCCTGGAATTTAGGGTAAGAGGCCTGTCTTGAGCTCACTGTCTTCATTCAACAAGCACAATGTACTGATACTGCAAGCGCCTGTTCTGTGCCAGGTATTGGGGTGGGGGCGGGGGAGCCGCAGAAATGAAGTGCCCTGTGACAATCAATACAGTTCCATGGTGTGCTCCTGCATACCTTCAGTCCCAGCACTCAGTAGGCAAGCGGCAGGCAAAGTTCAAGGCCAACAGCATGGTCTACACATTGAGCTCCAGGATAGCCAGGACTGTTACACAGAGAAACCCTGTCTCAAAAAACAAAAAATAAATAAATTGGAAAAAGTAGCACTAGGAAAAAATGTCCTGAGTGCCTCAATTGTCACTGCTGCTGCCACCTGTCACTGTGATTGATACTCTGCTGATGTTATCCTCGCAGCTCTGCTGGCCTTTCAACTCGGATCTACCACCAGCCACTCCACAAGGAGCTTCTGGGCGACCAGGACTGGTTTGGACTGCTGAGCTGCCTTCCTTGATTAGACGGCTACCAGATTCTCAGCCTCTCCAGCATACAGATGGCCACTTTGGACCATGCATCTCCATTCTATAAGCCAGGCTAATGAATCCCCTTTTAATAACACATGCATACACTGTTGGTTCTGTTCCTCTAAAGAAACCTGCCTAATACAAATGCTCAATATAACACGACCACTGAGGCCTGCTGGACCTTCCATACGGCACCCTTGTTCACCACAGGCACCTTTAGCACAAGCTCCCATCCTGTGGCTTCTTCCAGAGTTTTCTGTTACCCTGAGAATCGCTCACTAGACACATAGAGACTAAAACCACACACACACACACACACACACACACACACACACACACACACACACAGCTGGGCAGTGGAGGTGCATACCTTTAATCCTAGCATTTGGGAGGCAGAGGCAGGTGGCTCTCTGTGAGTTTGAGGCCAGCCTGGGCTACAGAGCTAGTTCCAGGACAGCCAGGACTACACAGAGAAACCCTGTCTACAAAAACAAAATGTATATATTTATAATGTCTTGAATTATCTATTGGGTCAAGGCTGTAGCTCAGATGTAGAAAGGATGCTTAGCATGTGCAAAGCCCAGGCTTCTACTATAGTAAAAAGAAAAAAAATCAAAGGGCATACAAAGTGATTCACTGTACCAGCTGTTGCTGAGGATGGGAAAAGCTGGAACTTGTCCACTGCTGGCAGGGATATAAAATGCTATAGTTACTTTAGAAAAAGGTGGTAGTATGTAACCCAGAAATTCCAGTCTGTGGTATCTGCCAAGAGGGAAAATTTATGTCCATACAAAGACCTGTATACGAATATTCCTATCATCCTTGCACACTGTTTCCACAAAAAAGCTAAACCATCTGACTGTGTATCAGCTGCACTCACTAGTGTCACAGAAAACAAAGGCTACATATTGTAAAATTCCACTTACATGCAATGTTCAGAAAGGGCAAACCTATAGAGAAAGATCAGTGGATCAGAAAGTCTGGGGTGGGAATGGGGCTCGGGGATGTCACCACAGAGGGGTCTTTCTGGAAAGATGGAAATTCAAAATTGGATTGTATTTGGTTGCTGCACATTTTTTTAACAGACTGAATTTTTTTTTTTTTTCCCAAGACAGGGTTTCCCTCTGTACCACTGGCTGTCCTGGAACTTGCTCTGTAGCCCAGGCTGGCCTATAACTCAGAGACCCACCTGCCTCTACTTCCCAAGCTCTGAGATTAAAAGCGTGCACCACCACGCCCAGCTGATTGAATATACTCTTAAAAATGGACTTGTCAGAACTGCAGCACGAGCTGATAGTCCTAGCACTAGGGTGCTGAGGCAGAATTTTAAGGTTGAGGACAGCTATGGGTACACAGAAACCTTGTCTCAAAAATGTGGTGGGGTCCAGGAGATGGCTCAGCAGGCCAATCTCGTGAAACATGAGGACTCTGGGTCCAATCAATAGAAGACATATAAAAGCCAGATGTGGCACACCTTGGAAACCCTAGCAGCCTATGCTGAGATTGAGGGGAGGCAGGTGGGGACAGCATGGCCTGTAGGCTCTCTGGCCACTCTGGAGTGTGTTTGGAAGCAAACAAGAGACACCCTGCTTCAACAAGATGGGGGTGGTGCGGTAACCACGGACTCCAAAGTTGTCCTGGGACCTCCATATGCTGAGATGGCGCATCAATGCGTGGGCATGCACAAAGTTGTAAAGAGAGGTCTATATGTGCTGGGGATGTAGCTCAGATGGTAGAGTGCTAGTCTAGAGTGCACAGAGCCCTGGGTTTGATCCCCAGCATGCACAACTTGAGCTTAGTAATGCACACCTTGAATTCCAGCACTCAGAAGGCAGAGGCAGGTGGATCTCTGTGAGTTCAAGGGTAGCCTAGTCAACATAGTGAACTCCAGGCTAACAAGGCTTAAGGGTAGAGAGATGGCTCAGTGTTGACAGCCTTTGCTGCATAATCATGACAACTGGTTTTTTGGATCCCAGAAACTACATAGCAATCCCCCACCACCACCCATACACACATACACCAGCTTTAAAAGTAAATTTCTGAAAATGTGTGTACACGTTGTGGTGTTTCAAAAGATGTACAGAATCTGACCCTTTTTGCCGCTCCTGTTATGAGCAGCCCAGGCTAGGGCACCTTCATGGCCCTCCTGGAGTGTTACTGTCTTGACCTAGCTGGTCTCTTTACTTCCATCCTGGCTTCCATGTCTGCCTCCAGCGGCATCAACGGCCCCTACTAAGATGTGGTTAGCTCGGGGTTGGGGATTTAGCTCAGAAGATGGAAATTCAAAATTGGATTGTGTTTGGTTGCTGCACAATTTCAAGGCCCTGGGTTCAATCCTCAGCTCAAAAAAAAAAAAAAAAAAGATGTGGTTAGCTCTTAGGAGCCCTCTCTCCCCTCAGGCGCACCTGCCTCAGGAAAACAAAACACTCCATCCTGCCCCGGTCCTATCTGTGTTCTCTCTCACTACTTTGTTCTTTGAAGACAATGAGCACACCTCAGGGCCTCTGCACATACTATTTCTCCTACTTGAACATACTACCGAGATCTCCCAGGACTTCATTGCCCAGACTGTATTCAAGTGTTACCTCAGTTAGGTCTCCTCCAACCACACTATCCTTTTATTTTACCCTTGCACATCTTCCTCACACACCTATCTTCTGACCTCTTGTCTTTCACCTAAGTGATCTTGGTTCTTGTCCAGACAAGCTCCATAAGGGCAGGAGTACTGGAACCAAACCTAGAGTCTCCTGCATGCTGGGCAAGACAATGGCAGGGACTCCCACCTCCACCCACCCCACCCCCACACGATTTCTCTGTGTAGCCTTGGCTGGCCTCTGCCTCCCAAGTGCTGGGATTAAAGATGTGTGCCACCAAGCCCCGCCTTTTTTTTTTTTTTTTTTTTTTTTTCTTTTACGACCGTCTCTATGCAGGGTTGCTAGCCTGAAACTTGCTGTCTGGGAGAGGGGTTAGTCTCCCAGGCACCCTGTCACTGGAGGTTAAAACCTGCATGCCCTTGGTTCCCCTCACCTCCCAGTGGGCAAATGAAGTAGGGCTGAGTCTGGCCTTCCCTGAGAATAATTAACTCAGTGTGTGATATAAGGCAAGGTCTAGAACCTTTCCCGTGAGCCACCACCCATTGGGTCAGCTGCAGCAGCTTGCTAATGACAGAAGCCACCATCCCCTGCGTGTGCGCACTTGGTACACTGTTTCACATATACGTGTACTGGATCGTGGTGTATTTCTAGTAGAGGGGAGAGTAAAGAACACATTTGAAAGCTGACAGGCTTGAGGAAAACAAGTGTTGGGCTCAAAAGGAGGCTTCACCCTCTCTTCCTTCCCCTCCCCAATCAGCCCAAGATACTAGGACATACATCATCAGCATGTCTTATTTCTCTGAACTTCAGTTTCCACAAAGGGGCTGAACAAGCTGAATTCTTAACACACATCTGAAAGTCCTAGAACTGTGTCCGCCCACAGGCTTCCAGGAGCACTGGAGCTCCCCCGAAGTCCTGGACTGCTAATGTGTGACTAGCTCTGCTCTCCTGAAGCACTGAGCAGCCCTTACAGAGACTGTTCTGGCAGGGGAGCCAAACACAGCAGCTCCTGAGATGACTATTCTGGAACACATGCACATCCTGTGTGCTACCCAGGGTAAAGCTATCAGTTCAGGGTGACAGCGGCACTCGGACACAAGCAGAGGGGCCGGGAGGGAGGGCTTAATCTGAAGAAGCAGGGAAGAACTCGGGCCTGGATGCTGGAGGGGCTCTGGATGCTTGGAGTGTGGCACAGGCTAACTCCAAGTGCAAGGCCATAAAGGTAAGGGTGGAGAGGGAATAGCAGGAGACAATCATCTGTATCAGCCCAGAGCTTTGGTGGAGAAGAGGTCAGGGTCTCGGAGATTCGTATGGAAAGTGACACATTAGGTACAGTATGTGTGACAGTCGATTTCATGACCCCTCAAGTTTATGGCCTGGGAATCTGGAACGATGTAGTCACCATCAGCTGAGCTCAAGAGTTTCTCAGACAGATAAGTGGGTGGGGAGACAAGAAGTAGCCACCAATGGCCTTTTCCCCTCTAAAGGGCCCTTCAAACCAGAAAGGTCATACATAGCTAAGTTCTCAGAAGGCCAAGTGGGCTGGCCCGCTGAGTCACTGATGGTTTACATGAAAACTGGGTGTGTGGAATTACAGAGAACTCTGTACCAGTCACTCTGGATCTCCTGGCCCTCAGAGGCTGCCTGTGTCTTTTCTTCTCAGACCAGCCTACAGATTTTGCAGGGCCACTGCCAGGCAGAGAACTCACACAGAGTCACAACTGGGGCTTTATTTTAGTTTCCAATACAACAGCAGAGATACAGGTAACCCAGACAGCTGCATCACCTTCAATATACCAGAAGCAAATTCACTGTGTCAGGACCTTTCGTGCCCAGCCAAGATCACACGACAGTTAGCAGCAAGAAACTAAAGTGCTCCGCTAAACGTCTCAGGTACAGGCTCGCCCTCCCTGGTGGTACAAATGGAATTTTTACTTATACAAGTTCAAAATTCCATTCATTACTCAGGGGCTATACTGAAAAAGAGTTTATTCTATTTTTTTCCCCAAAGAGAATACAACATTCATTGGGATGTGACACTGATTTGTCCTGACCCACTGTGAGGTGATCCCATCTGTCAGGCTGGCAATACACTCACAACTTCTTCCCATTACATGCTGACCTTGACCAAGACCATCACTGTCCCAGCACTGAGGGGCAAGTGAGCACACAGACATGGGCAGGAGAGGAAGGACATGGCCACGGGGCACCCAACCAGCAGGACCTTGTCCCCAGGGAGCTCCTGGCTATGGGTTTCTGGGAGGGGCTGGAGCTCCATGGTTTGTCTCTAAGACAGTCTCTACCTGGTCTACAAAGGCGTCATCACCCTGAAACTGCTTTTCTAAGACAGCCAACCTTGGTGACTGGACTCTTCCCCACTGTGACCAGTAACAATTTCCACACTCAGCAGTGGGAAGTTCAGAGTCGACAGGAGGCTAAGCAAGCAGCAGCAGGTTTCTGGAGTAGAAGAGGTGGTCTGAGGGTTGGGGCAGTAGGAAAATGGCTGCCAGGCTTCTCATGCTGTTTTGTGGCCAGCTGCAATCATTGGCACAGGGTACAGTCTAGAGGATGGTGGCCACAGGGAGCTTGCAGCAAGGCGGGATGAGCTGAAGTTAGGGAGGTGAGCTCACAGGCTTGGGTGCCCCTCTGCTAGGTCAGACAGAGGGCTCTCTTCTGTACCTACCTCCTCCAGACACCCCAGGCAGCCCCATCTTCCACCATTCCTCCTGCTACATCCTTTAACCACCGGGACCAAACTAGCTTCTCACTAATAAACCAGGACTAACAGGCCAAGAGCTGACCTAGGAGCAAGGGCCTCAATGGCAAGAAAGGAGGCAAGTCCCATGTCATCGTGATGTCCAACACCACCAGCACTACCATATCTGATACCCTAATCCACATACCTTCTCCCGAGCTCTCCCTCGGCTCTGCCTGGCAGAGGTCCCCAGCTTCCCATACGAGCTGCCTGAGTCTAAAGCCCAGGGTGTGTTGAGCCTGGCCATCAAGCACAACTGAAAGAATCTGCAAGTGGGAAAAGCGCTAAAGCTGAGGGCCAAACACAAGATACAAGTCCTAGGACAACTTGGCCCTTCTTCCAGAACTACCCTGAAATCTTCCGGGGAGTCCAGTCATCCCAACATTGTCTTTCTCTAGGTATGCTCGGACTGGAGAAGGTGGGAGTGTCTGTCTGATGCCTGTGAGGGTTCCCCTCAGTCATTCTGCAGGGTGCTACCCTCAGGAAGACCTTATCAAATGCACAGTGAATTTCAACCAAGTGAACATGATGAGCAGACACGGACATGCATGACTCCTTGGTGCTGAGCTGTCCAATCCTTGTCAGTCTCCTTCAGGGTATGAGCCAGGGTTTTCCTGCAGGGTAGGGAGCAACTGGTGCTGGAGGGCTCAAAACAGTACAAGACAGGGGGTGCTTTCCTTCTCTCTGCAGTGGCCAAGGACTGGAGCTGATGGGAGGCACGGCCCTGCCTCTTCTCAGTGCAGGCCTGCCCCAGCTGCCCACTATCTGCTGGGCTGCAGGTACTGGTGTGTGAACATGTTGAGTTCACTGTCCAACCAGCCAGCTTTATTCCTGTGAAGACAAGATTGCTCTGTTCAAAGGGCTGGCAGTGGCAGTCACATGAGTCTGTCTGGACCTTCACTTAATCCTTCAATAGCACATTTCCCCACTTTGCAGGTGAGGAAAAGGAGGTCACAAGCTGATGGGACAGAACCAGGCTTTTCTAAAAAAAAAGGTGGGCTAAGACAAAATCTCATTAGCCCAGGCTGGCCTGGAACTCACAGCCATCCTCCTGCCTCAGCCTCCCATGTACTCTGATTACAGGAGTGAACCACCATGTCTAGTTTCAGATTTTTCTAGTTTCAGGTTTTGTTGCAACCCAGATTCCCAAATCTCTGGAGGCCAGCTTTCTTGATGGACAAGTGAAGGTTTGGGGCTAGCTCAGCCTGTCTTTGTGGCTACCAGCAGCAGCAGCAGCCACTGTCCCAAGAGCCCAGCAGGTGAGCAGTGTGTCCCCGTGGTAGGCAGGAGGAGCTGCGAGCTGACACCCTGAGTGTCTCTTCTCTAACTCTGTCCTCTGTGGAACTCTGACATCAGAGGTGGGGGCAGGCCATGCAGGTCCCCACATGCTGATGTCATCACGGCCTGAGCAGGCTGAGGCCTCTGAGTACTTCTACCTTCAGCTGTGGCTGTCATCTCAGAGAGAGAGCCGCAGGACACAGAAAGCTGAGGAGGTGCAGGGCCAGCACCCAGAACCTGGCTCCTCCAACTGATCCTCCTCCCAGCAAACTTCACAGCTGCATGAGACTACCAATCCTGTTCTTGTGGAGAGACCTGGTGCTAGACACTCCCGCTCCTGGGATCAGAGAGGAACTGAATATGACTGACATAGGTGGCAGATTCTCACACAGGGCAAGGAGAAGCAAAGTGCAGCCCACCTGTACCCCAAGTTCAATCTGGCCACTTCCTGTGGCACTCCAGACAAGGAACTCAGCTTCCACAGCCACCAATTTTCCTATTCAAAAGCAGAACTGAGGTGGTCATGGTGACACACACCTTTAATCCCAGCTAGGGAAGTGGATCTTAGTGAATTTGAGACTGGCCTCATTCACATGGCAAGTTCCAGGCCAGTCCAGGCTAAAAAAAAAAAAAAAAAAAAAAAAAAAAAATCCTGTCTCAAACAAACAAACAAACAAACAAACAAAAAAAAAAAAAAAATGGAGAACTGGGCTGGAGAGATGGCTCAGAGGTTAAGAGCACTGACTGTTCTTCTAGAGGTCCTGATTTCAATTCCCAGCAACCACATGGTGGATCACAACCATCTGTAATGAGATTTGGTGCCCTCTTCTGGCATGCAGGAATACATGCAAACTGAACACTGTAAACATAATAAATAAATCTTTAAAAAAAAAAAAAAAATGGAGAACTGACGACCCACTCCTCCAGGGGTGACAAAACTGGGGGAGAGAGCCTGTGCCTAGCACCAAGACCCTGCAGTCCAGAGGAAGGCAAGCCACGAGCTGCACCATCACAGCACTGTCTCGCCTGTTTCCTGGGTCACTAGGCCCCATCTGCAAACACCTCGAGGACAGTGACACTGTGTGCAAGCCTCCAGCACTAGTGCCATCCTGCACTAGAGCCTGGCAAACATCTCTCAAGAGAGCTACATCCCCAGAGAGCACCTGGTGCCTAGACTGGAGACACCAGATGGTGGGCGGGCCCCAACTCCCCCAGCCTGGCCACCAGGCCACTCACCTGAGCAATTTGGCTTTGCTCTGAAGTGATTCCAGAGCCTCAACTTTCTTGTTCATGGCAGCAATTTCCTGCTCCAGATTATCTCGGGTGACGTCAACTTGCTGGCAGAGATGAGCAAACGTCCCAGACAGTTCCCTGAGGGACGAGATGGGATCAGCTGGGCAGATGGTGGTTTAGGCAGGATTGTACTGCTGGCCAAATCTACCCAGAACAGAACAACAGCTGAGTCCATCCACATCTGCTCTGGCCTGAAGGCCTGATTTTGGTGTCCTTCCCACCTCTGCTAAAATCATGAACAGGTTCTCATGCCCACATCAAAGACACTGGGCATCACCACAAGAGGTACATCAGTCCATCTGTGAACCTAACCTGGACACAAGAGGTCAGGATTCTGACTCTGATGCTCATCAGCTAAGTGGTAAGGAAAGGGTCTCGACTCTGAGTCCAAGTCTCAATATCCTCTCAAGTGTGTGTATGTGTGTGAGGAGAGGGAGGGAGGGAGGGAGGGAGGGAGGGAGGGAGAGAGAGAGAGAGTGTGTGTGTGTGTGTGTGTGTGTGTGTGTGTGTGTGTGTGTGTGTGTGTAATGCTGCTAGGGATTAAACCCAGGCCTCTATGCGTGCAAGGCAAGCTCTCTAAACAGAGTGATACCCCTAGCAGTGCTCTCACTTGGTAAAGTACACATCAATAAAACATCTAGCTCACAGCTACAAGAGTAAAGAGAAAGCTAGTGTAAACACGGTCTGCCATACCACAGTTAGGACAACCAAACAAACTAAGCATGTGGCTCATGTCTGCAACCCCAGGACTCAGGAGGCTGAAGCTGTTCTGAGTTCGAGAATAGGCAGTGCAGGGCAGTAAAACTGCTTTCTCGATGTCCCAGACAGAGTGACCACAGGTACCCCTGACCCACTGAGGCACTGTAACCAGGCTTTGATTTAGGATCCCACAGCTCACACCTTCAAGGCAACCTTCAATATTTATTTATTTACTTAGAGACAGGGTCTTATGTAGCCCAAGATAGCCCCAAACTCCCCACATAGCCAAGGATGATCCCCCTGCCTCCATCTCCTGAATGCTGGGATTATAGGTGTAAGATATCATCATGCCTGGTAAGACATCTATATCATATTGGTGATCAAGCCCAGGGCTTCATGATGCTAGGCAAGCATTCTACCAACTGAGCTACATTTCCAATTCAAACCAACTTTTAAAATCTATGAAGCATGTCCCCAGTTCCCTCATTTTCCCATTCCTTCCCCTCTTGGGGTACTAGAGGCCTACCCGACCTCAGCCCTAGACCCCCTGTCATCCCTGGACGCAAAACTGGCACTACACAAAGTCCCGGGGCCCATGATGCTGAGACCCAGAGGCTTCCGGGTCAGGTTCAAAGGGAGGTGGGAGAGTCCACCTATTGGGGTGTCCTTCCTCAGGTCCCCAGGCTACTCACTGCTGGACTTGGTGGCTGCAGTTAGAGCCAGTATAACTGATAATGAGCTGCAACTTCTCACTGGCATATTCCACAAACTGGCGCTTGAAGGCCCTCTCCTTAGCTTTGGTGGTCCAGGTCAGCCGCTCGTAGACGTAGAGGAGGCCATACAGTCCAAAGGAGAGGGCAATGAGTCTCCAGCCCACTGCCTTCCACACCTGTAGAGATGCATAGTCAATTTGGAGCAGGGTCTCTGTGACCCTGCTGAGAGTAAGAGGGTCTATCTCCAGCTGGAAGTGAGGGAAACTGGGTGCTGGCCACAGAAGATAACTTAAGGTTAGGACCACTATCCTGATCTAGGTGAGAAGTTGGTTTGGTTTTGTTTTGAAGTGCTGGGGATGGAATTCAGGGCCTGGCAGATATTAGGCAATCTTTGTACTGCTGAGCTTTAGTCCCAACCTGAGAAACAGGCTTCTTAAAGAGAAACACAGACGATCCAGAGCAATAGCTTATTCTGGTGGAAACAAGAGGCAGAATTTGGAATCAGTCCTCATTGCTGACTGAAGACAGTGTAGTTTAGTCACAGAATGGGGCTTTGAGCTCAGCACATGGCTTTCCTGACATGCATCATCCTGGCTGGATGAACTTGGGCTCCTCATTCACAAAGGAGGTATGTGGTGTAAATTTAACCCACAGGTTGTATAGCTAGGTAAACAAGATGCTATAAAAGGGTCTGTCAAGGGTCAGAGCTGCAGTTCATGACCCTCTTCTAGGCCACTACCTATGGAAAGAGCCAGAGGTGCAACTCTCAGTCTGGGGGAAGGAGCCTCATGATCCACCTTGTACTACATGTTGGAAAAGCAGTTCCTGACAGTGTTTGTGACAGTCACCTGCCTGTGGGGTCTGCCTCTCCACAGTCTATAAGGGCATGAGAGCTTGCCAACACCACTAGGAGATCTCAGATGTGAGGGACTGTGGCTGCAAAGTGTCTTGAGTTGAAACAAGGTGAGCTCCAGAGAAGCCAGAGGACACCCAGCTGCTCCTTAGGGCTTTGGTCAGAGCCACATATCCAGAAGCCAGAGAGGGGAGTTCAAGGGCCAGGTGGGCCTCCTTCCTAACCTTTAGTTGTTCCCCATTCTCTACTTGTTATGGAGGAAGAGGCCTCAGTGTCAGATGGGGAGGGTTCCAACTAGTGCTGGGTTTTTGCGAGCCCTATCCAGGAAATAGGAACATCCTGTTAGCTGTGTGACGACGTCTCAATGGAACAACTGTATGTGAAAGGGCTCCAGCCACACAGCTCCCCAGGGCAGAAAACACTCACTGAGCCCCCAAGTCCCCTCTCCCCCTCCCCGAGCAGGTGCCACTGACCACTCCTCCGACCACGAGAATGCCCATAGAGGTCCTGGATGTCAGAGAGGCCAGGCCAGTAACCATGGAGACCATAAGCTCCTCCTGCGTGAGGGAGCCCTGTGGCAAGGGGGGCATACTGGGGTTGGCAGGTGTCAGAGGGATAGGACGCTGAACCTGTGAGAGAGACGACAAAGGGGAGAAGAGTGTTACAAGTCTGTCATCCAGGCACACCCTCAATGACCCTCAGACTCAACGAGGGAGGACAAGGACTGAGCAGCTCTTCGATTCCCAAGAGGCAGAAGAGGGGAAAAGCTTTGTATGTACCACAGTGGGTTATCTGCTTCCTAAAACCGCTAGCCCAAGGTGAGCACTGTGGCATGCCACAGGAAGTAAGCCCTGGTCACTGGGCTTGTGCCAGCACAGGACCTGTACTAAGAGCAATCACACAAGCGTTTGTGTGAGTGTGTGTGTATGTGTGTGTGTGTGTGTGCACACACGTGCACGTGCACGCATCTGAATCCATGCATTCCCAAGCAGAAGGAACCAGAGCAGAATGTCGGATGCCCTCCTCTACACTTTCTACCGAAGACTGGCCTCTTAATGACTGGGAGCTTCCTGTTCAGCCAGGCTGACAAGCCATCTCTGGAAGAAGAGTAAGTGCTTGCATCCACTGAGCCATCTCCTCAGTCCCTAACACGCTCCTAGATTTATTTAATTTTTTTTTAAAAGGTTCCATTTTTTTTTATTCATTATGTATACAGAAGAGGGTGCCAGATCTCATTACAGATGGTTGTGAGCCATCATGTGGTTGCTGGGAATTGAACTCAGGACCTCTGGAAGAGCAGTCAGTGCTCTTAACCTCTGAGCCGTCTCTCCAGCCCGATTTATTTAATTTTATACTTATGATTGTTCTGATTACACGTATGTTTGTGCAGCACATATGTGCCTGGTGTATGCAGAGGTCAAGAGAATACCAGATGCCTTGGAACTTGAGTTAAAGAAGGTTATACACCATCATGTAGCTGCTGGGAAGAGAACCTGTGTCCTCTCCAAGAACAAGCCCTCTAAACTGCTGAGCCATCTCTTTTGTAGATAAGAATTTAAAATCCACCCCCCACTCCCCTCCCCCCCATAGTGTTAAGGATCAAATCCAAAGCCTCCTGTATACAAGGCAACTTTTTCCTGCTGAGCTATGACTCCAGCCTCCAAGTGGTCTGTTTTGAAGAGTGCACACTTAGATAAGCACTAGAAAATCCTTCTGCATTTGTAATCAGGACAAGACCAAGTTGACAATGGCAACAATGCTGACCAGTGACCAAACGGCACATCCCACTAGTAGGCTGATTTACATATCTGGTGGCAGGTGATCTTCCATGATGCCCTGGGGAAGGGAGCTTCTTGCCTGATCACTGTAGCCCATCAAGGCCCGGCGGCTGTTCTTGGGGCCCAGGAACCTGTTCACCAGCATTGTCCATCCAAGGGAGAAGTGGAACTCGATGTCCTCCTGAAAGTCAGCGCACAGCTTGTCACAGTTCAGGTCATAGCTGAGGGAGAAGCACTGGCGAGGGACCAGCATGTCTATCTGACTCCGCACAGACACAGGAAGAAGGGGCTTCAAGCCATCTGTCAGGGGCACAAGCGGGGAGAGAGTGCATCGGCTCAAGCCTATGCCACACCAGGGCCCAGCCTCAGACACAGAGTCCATACCAGCTGCTAGGGATGCTGCAGCTCTGTGCAGAAACCACACCCGGGTGGTCAGCCAGTAGGACCAGCTGACAGGTCACCTGTCACCCAATCTGACAGGAGTCATGCCAAAGTTTCAGCTTGTATATTCCCATATGGCAACCCAAGTTCATACAGAATGAATTCAGGACACTAGAACCTGAAGGTAGTGAGTTAAATCATTACCAAAGGTAACATATAAGGAAAGGTCATCCTAGTTGATTCATTATTTTGATTATGTGTATGTGCATGTATGTATTGGCTATGTGCTCATGAGTTCAGGTGCACATGAAGGTCAGGGGCATAGGATCTCCTGGATGGATCTGAAGTTCAGGCAGTTGTGATCCGCCTGACATGGGTTCTGGGAACCAAACTCAGGTCCCCTACAGAGCCGTACACACTCTTAACACCCTGAGCTGTCTCTCCAGCCCTGTCTTACTTTAGATTAGCCTCATCTTGGATGTGGCAGCTCCACAGATTCCAAGGTCCCTGTGGTACAAACCTATCATGTCCTGCTGCATAGTCTGCAGGGAACTGGTGATGGCTGTGGAGCAGCGGTCAGACATGTTCCGGCCCAGGCCTTCCTCTATATGGCGATGCAGCTCCTGCCTCCAGAAACGAGAGGGTAAGAAAAGAGGCACCACCATCAGAAGTCTCTGAGGGTTCAGCCAGACCGCCAGCTGACCAAGGAGGCCTCAGGTCTCTGTCACTTCCACTCAGGGACCCTAAGACAGACCAGCTAAGGCTGTGTTGCCGTCTACCAGGTGATTCTGCCAACCGTCCCTGCCGAGAACACATACTGCTTCACTCACGTTCTTATAGACCTTGAGGACCACTGGAGATGGGTGGAAGTCCATCTGGTACTCATCAACCAGCACAGAGAGGCGTCTGATCTCTTCGGCCATGGCTGTGGATACCTGCAGCCAAGGGAGGGTGCTGTTAGCATCAAGAGGACTGGGCTTTGCTTCGGCAGGAGAGGCTGCAGTGAACCCCACGCCTGTCCCCACACCAAGCAGCCTCCTCAGCTCCTCTTGATTTGAAGATGCAGACGTGGAAGAAAATGGGCAATCAAAATGGCCTTGGAAGGAGACCCAAGGGAAGCTGTATTCCAGAAAGCTGAGGAAGCCCCGGGGTGAGATGCCTTGCTCTCAGCCCTCGCTGCCACCGAACCTGACTTTGACCTGGAGTCCAAACCTCCCCATGGAACTTTCTCTCCACTTCTCACCTGCCTTTCCACTTCCTCTGTAATCTGCTTAATTCTCAGCTTATAGTCTTGAGCCAGGAGCTCCAGCTGCTTGTCAATAAATCTCAGCCGGTCTTGCCGGTCTTCCCGCATCTCCAGACAGTAAACCCTGAAAGGGAAGGCACTGCTCAGAAACCCACGTCCCCACAGGACCAGGCACAGGAGCCAAGGAAGCTGGGACGCTCCCCAGGCCGCAGCTCTCCTGCCTGGACAGGGCGTCTGAGGCAGGCAGAAGACAGCCCTTCATCCCTCAGCTTCCTGTAGGGGAGGGGTGGTGACGAAGAGAGGTGGCTAAGGAGGGAGGGTGAGAAAGAGTTCTGCTGACTACTATGGGGGAAATGTCCACAAGCCAGCAAGATGGCTCAGAGGGCCAAACGCTCGCTGTGCAGGCCTGACAACTTGAATCCAGTCCCCAGAGCCCAGATAGAGGTGGAAGGAGAGATCTGGTGCCATAAAGTTGTCCTTGGACCTCTACATGTGAGCTGTGCCATAGACACACAACCTATAAAAAAGTTTTTTTTTTGAGACAGGGTTTCTTTGTGTAGCCCCAGCTGTCCTGGGTCTCGCTCTGTAGACCAGGCTGGCCTCGAACTCACAGAGATCTGCCTGCCTCTGCCTCTTGAGTGCTGGGATTAAAGGTGTGCACCACCACACTCAGGGTAAAATTTAAAGAAAAAAAAAAAACACACAACAACAATAAGAATGTTCCACTTGTCCAGTAATTGGGAAATGAAATTAAAACTAGCAGACATCTGGAGGAAATGGTTGTGTCTCATGCTGTGGTGAGCGCCACAGAAATGGGACGAAATGGGAAGTCCTCCAGACAGGTGCGCAGATGCTCTGGAGAGCTCCCATGAGAGAATGAGCAACGGTGGGTCAGGCACATGGTCAGTTCCCAGCACCCACGTCAAGTGTCCCAACAAGAACCAAGGGGGACAAAGGCGGAGAGGCAAAAAGAGCAGCAGGTGCAGTGTCAAGACAGTAACACCATGCCTGAACACGTGTGGCATGTGCCCAGCAGCCTGCAGTCTCCATGTCTCCTCGAGAAGCACTTTTCATGTGGGGTAGCAGGACCACACAAACTCACCATCACCCCCAAGGAGCAGGTGGGACCACAGAATCAAGGTTACTTAACTTCTTTTCTGTTCTGTTTTAACTTGGCCAACACTTCTTCTCCAGCAGAAGTAGAATATTTGTAAATGATTTCCTTGCTTTTCTATATTTTAAATTCTCAAACTTTTTTTCTTTCTTCTTTTTTCCTTTTTTTTTTTTTTTTTTTTTTTTTGAGACAGGATCTCATGTATCCTAAGCTGGCCTCAAACTTACTATATACCCAAGAATGACACTAAATTCTGATCCTCCTGCCTCCACCTCTAGAGTGCTGGAATTATAGGGTGTCACGACCATACCCAGTGTATGTGCATGTGTGCACGGCTTGAGCTAGGGGTTCCTGCATGCTTGGTAAACACGGCCAACTGAGCGCATTTCCTGGACCCCACCATGTTTTCAAAAGTGGCACATACCTTTAGTCCCTGCATTCAGAGGCAGAGATAGGCAGATCTGAGTTCAAAGCCAGCTGGTCTATAGAAGGGAGTTCTGGACTAGCTAAAGATGCATAGTTAAACCCTGTCTCAACAACAACAACAAAAAGGAGGTTCAGGCTGGATGTGGTATGCTGGGATGGGGACCTGAAGTTCAAGACTAACCTGGACAACACAGCAAGAATCTGTTAAAGCAAAACAAACAAACAACAACAAAACCCTACAAACAAATCAGTAGTCAAGTGCTTTTTCTGGCTGGTGCAAGGCCTCAGCTCTGTACCACTGAAAATTAAAAACAAACAAATACCACAGCCAAGACCCCCAACAAAGAGCCCTCCCTCACTGTCCAGGCCAAGTGGGATGTCAGACACCAAGAAGCCCTCTCCAGGCTAGGTTGTCTACGTAGCTCTTATACGCCCTGGGTGTGAGCCCACAGACTCAGCTCAACATTACGGATCTGATCATAGACATATCTTAGCACTGTAATTTCCCAGCACTCCCTCTACTTTAGCCTTGGGCTCTCACCTCTGCTCCTGAGCCGCAATGTGCAGGGAATCCATGATAAGACGAACAGCCTCTGC
Organism: Onychomys torridus; assembly: GCF_903995425.1. Classification (NCBI taxonomy): domain Eukaryota; kingdom Metazoa; phylum Chordata; class Mammalia; order Rodentia; family Cricetidae; genus Onychomys; species Onychomys torridus. The sequence continues at coordinate 159,154,783 of NC_050444.1, forward strand.
AATCTGCTTGGCCCGGACTGTGTGCTGCTCAAATTTGGTCTTCACTGCAGACTGGGAAATGCACTCCTGGAGCAGACAAAGGCACTGAGGGAGGTGGGGGCCAACACCTCCAAGGGCTAGGCTGTGGCCTTCATAGCCAGGGACAGGGCTAGAGAGAGTCTGCAAGGACAGAGTCACCACATGCCAGAATCAAAGACTTACCTCAAATCGCCTCTCAAAATTCTGAAACTCAAACATCCTCACTTGAAAGCCTTCTGCAAGGGCGCCCCCTAGGAGAATGGCAGTGTTAGCGAGGAAACGGCTGTTCAGAGAGGAAAACGGGGAAATCTCTCTCTAAGTTCCTTTTCTTTTTTATTTAACTTTATTTTACATGCATTGGTATAAAGGTGTCAGATCTCCTGGAACTGGAGTTACAGACAGTTGTGAGCTGCCACATGGGTGCTGGGATTTGAACCTGGGTCCTCTGGAAGAGTAACCAGTGCTCTTAACCACTGAGTCAGATCTCTATCCCCTCTAGGTTACTTTTCTAATCCTGTGACCATAAGCACTTGACAAGGGACAACTTCCGGGAGGAGGGCAGGCTCACTCTGGCCCTGGTCCGAGGGGTACAGTAGGTCACGGCAGGGAAGAAGGGCAGCGGGAACCTGAGGCTACTTGCCCAGACCTCACCGGTTAAGAAACAGAAGGAGGAGAGCTTGATGGTCCGCGCTTTCTCCTCTCAGCCCACGGGATGCTGCAGCTGACACTCAAGGAGAGTCACCCCTTCTTAGGATTCCTCTCTGGAAAGCCCTCAAAGACACGCCCAGAGGCATCTCCTATGTGATTCTAAGGAGCAAGGCCCTCCCTCCAGGCTCTGCTCACTACCTCACTGCCAGACCTATTCCACCAACAGACCCAGACTCAACATTTCAAAAACCCATAGAAAGGAGGCTGTCAACTCTCATGGTTACCTCCTTCTGGCATGCCCTGGGCTTTCTGGACCCTGGCACTGAGCACTTCCTTGGCAGACACGAAGAAAATCCTGTCCCCGGCCTGAGCTCGATCCACCACGCCCAGCTCATCCACCAGAAAGCTGGTGCAGCGTTCCATGTGCTGCCGCCGCACCTGGGCCCAGACAGACAGGTGTGCATGAGCAGGGCAGGGCTGGGGAAACCAGATCCACATGGCTCAACAAGCAAGAGGGGAAAAGCGTTTCCACAACGAAAGGTCACCCACCACCTCTGCTCTAGAACCCCCAGCCTCCCTAGTTCCTCTCTGGGGGCTCTTGAGGCACAGAACATGCCCCAGACTGCCTCCAGTGAAAGTCTACCTAGAATTGTTCTTTCCCAGAAGGAAAGGAGCCTAAACCTGGCTCTACACTGACAAGCCAAGTCTCCCAGGACCTTGATTTAGAAAACAAGTAGGCACCCAAGAGTCTCAGCTCCCAGGTAGAACTTAAAAGGGTTAAGAGCCTCCACAGAGCCCCACCCGTGTGTCAGGCATTGTGAGCAGATACCACTCCCTCAGGTGTGGAGGCAGGATCACCACCAATGTTCCACTGCTGAGCCTCAGCAGCATCTGGACTCACAAATCCCTTTTCTTTTATTTCACACAAATCAGAGTCGGGAACTGTCCTAAGAAACACCTATACTTTACTCTCTTTGAGCTTCTTTCCCAAGTGTCTTCCTAAAGTCTGTTTCTGATTGCATTGAGCTTTTGTGAGCCAAAGAGTTACTGACCTAAGCGAAAAGAAAACCAAAGAGAAAAATAAACATGGCAGAGATGTTCTTCAAGGAAAAGAAAAAAAGTGAATGGGAGGGGAAGGGAGTGACTAACGCCACCAGAGACTACATGGTAATCTTTGGCAGTGACTTTAACTCCAGAAATCCACTAGATCTGAGGCTGCTTGGGGACATAGAGCAGATCTGAGTGGTTAGTGTTCATGGCTCATGGCAGTCTTCAAACTGCCAGAGAGACACCCACCTCCTCCATGTACTCAGGTTCCGAGGCAGACGCGTCCCAGCGGTTGTTCAGGATGAAGATGTTGGGCCGGGAGAGACGCTCGCTCACTTTGTGGAAGAACTGCTTCTCCTAAACAAGGGCAGGATGTTGGTGGAGGAGGGGTCCTGGCAGTCGAGGCCCCACTAGCTGCCCTGCCCAACAGGCCCAGGGACAAGGCAGAGGAAGAGTTACCGTTTGCATCAGTGTGGACTCTGAGTTGGCCACCAGCACAAAGACATCGGCATCCAGGCAAAACTTATCAATCCAGCTGTCCAGCTCAGTGGTGACATCGATCCCAGGGCTGGTGGTGACAGGTGTAATCAGTATGGTCAGGCACAGGGCATGGGCCTACTGTGAACAGCTCTGGGACTTGCAAGGTGGACAGGCAAAGGAGGGGAAGGAGAGTGCCAAGCCTGCCCTCACTGGGGATCTTTCCTTCCCTTTCCCTGTCCTTCCAGATCATGGAGCAAATTGGAGTTTGTTTTGAGAACCTATCACTTTTGTTTTGTTTTGTTTTTGGAGACAGGGTTTCTCTGTGTAGCCCTGGTTATCCTGGAACTCGCTCTGTAGAGTGCTGGAATTAAAGGCATGTGCCACCACCACCTGGCAGCACATGTCACTTTTATGAAAACCTAACTTGTAGTTTTCAGTCAGAGATAGACAACTGAAGTCAAGCTTTGAATTTCTTCCTTTTTTCAGTTGAGGTAAGGTCTCATATAGCAGAGACTGACCTTGAACTCCTGATCCTCCTGCCTCCACTTCTCTAGAGATGTGATTAAAGGCATGCACTACTACGTTCAAGTTTATATTTGAGTCCAGGTCAAGGAGATAGTACTGTATTTTATGGTACAGGTGGAACATGTCCAAAAGGCAGGGCAAAGCATTCCTTCAAGAGAAACAAAATGACCACATATGCTACCCAACACACACACACACACACACACACACACACACACACACACACACACACAAATTCTGGAGTCACCAGCCTTCCCAGAGCCAATGTCCTGGGGATTGCTAGAGGCACACTCTGCTAAGGGCGTTTCAGACAAAGGCAGACAGAACGATTAAATAGGTCCTAAGCTGTCCCAGGCTGGTCTACACAGTATTGTGTTTTGGTGTCCAGAAGGAAAGAACTGAGGGAGCAAGGAGCCTAAATGTGCTTGCACAAGTCTTCCAAGGACTGTCCTATAGGACAAGTGCCTCTGGAGCCCCGAACTGCCAGCTTGGACTGGCAGAACTCAAACACACTGACTGGCCTGTAGAACCTCCCCGACTTCTCAGTGCCCCATCTCTCAAACAACCTACTCCTGGGACATCTGCAGGGCACCGGTGCTAATGGCATGATAACCAACCAGCCTCTGGAAGAAATCCAAGAGGCAGAAGGATGTGGTTGAGCTGTCTGCAAGGCACCAGTACTTAAACAGAGCAAAGAGAGGACACAGGGACCTTCGACCTGAATCACCCAGAAATGGAGAGTTGGTACCCTCAGACCGAGCTTCTCGGAGTCTCTCCACTCTCACCTGTCCATCAGCACGAGGTCATCCTTCAGAAGTGGACACTTGGAGTTGGGCCACATCACACTCACTAGGCTGCCTGCATGCAGCTGCTCATCTTGATGGAGAGCATGGGCCAGCTGGTTCACTGTCTGATGGTGGAGACAGGAAATAAATATCAGGTCAAGAAGTGTCACCTGCTATAACACAGCAGCCTGAGATGGCTGCTCTTCCAGAGAACCTGGGTTCATTTCCCAGTACCTACACGGCAGCTCCCAACTATAACTCCAGTTTCAAGGGATCTGATACCCTCGTGGATAGACTGTGTGCACCAGGCACCTATGTGGTACAAAGACATACAAGTAGACAGACACTTATACACATGATGTAAGAAAATGTTTTAAAAGATTCATTAAATTTTTTTGTATGAGTATTTTGCCTGCATATATATACAAACACAACCTCTGTGTCTGGTGCCTCTTTAGGCCAGAAGCTGGCATTGGATCCCCAGGAACTGGAGTTACAAATAGTTGTGAGCCTCCATGTGGTTGCTGGGAATTGGACTCATGTCCTCTGGAAGAGCTGCCAATGTTCTAAACCACTATGAGTCTCTCCAGCCCATGTTTTGAATGCTATATTCTTATACATTAGTTTAAATAAATGAAAGAAAAGTTAATAAGTTTAAAAAAAGACTGATTAATTTTTATCTACGTGCATGTGTGTATACAGGTGTCTACAAAGCCAGAAAAGAGTGTTGGATCGATCTCCTGGAGCTGGAGTTACAGAAGGATGTGAGGCACCTGACCGTGCTGGGAACTGAACTCGTGTCCTCTGAAAGAGCAGCAAGCACTCTTAGCAGAGGCACCATCCCTCCAGCACCCTTTCTTTCCCTGCACTCCCCACTTTGAGCCTCTTTCTCAAACATCACCCTGAAGCTCGGTTGATTCTGCAATGATTAATTCTCTAGGAATCAAAATGGACACCTGGCTCCAAGGAGAGCACAACCGCCTCAGGAAACCAGAGTGCAGCAGCTGCTGGCTGGTACAAGAGACTGCCTGCCAGGGCACACTCAGGAGCTGCTCCCTGCTGGCAAGCCCAGGAAGAACCTATGTGCTCTCCTCCCTGCTCCCTGCACAGGCCAGCCAGCTCAGCCTCTCACCCTCAACAAGTTGGGCCTTGTTCTTGGTGCCCCATTTTCTGACCCTCCCCCCAAACAATCTACAATCCTCCACAAGTTCATGAGCATGGAGGTTGGGTGGGTCCTATGTCACTGATGTGTTAGCAGTTCCAAGTCCAGACTGCACCCACTGGCACCCAAGGCACAGAGCTGGCTGGCCAGCACCCACCTTGACGCTCTTCTTCTCCTCCGAGCCCTCAGTGAGGAGGAAGGCCTCATGGCCATCTGTGCCCTCCACCCTCAGGAAGCAATTGGTGGTGTGGCCAATTCCAGATGGCAGAACTTTGTCCCAGAGCATGGCGTTGATCACGGTGCTCTTCCCATTGCTCGTCCTAGGGGAAAACAACAGTCTGGGCTGTCACACTGTAGTGCCCAGCCTAGGCTCCGGAGTCTTACTCTCTGCCATGTCAGTGGCACCCAGGCAGCACTGGTCAGGCAAACATCACTCAGCCTGAAGCTGTTATGTGCTCATCACTTCAGCCCAACTCTCAGGCAGCTGGTGCAGCAGGGGCTGGTACGTGGGGCCTGTCTCACAGTAAAGCACCACTCATTAAGCATTGATGGAAACTGCTTGTCTTCAAAGTAAATTGTGCTCTTCCCTAAACCATGGGCCCTGCCCCCAGGGTTGTCTTCCTGTTCAAATGGTCCCATGTCCTGGCTTCCCAACACTGGGGCTGCTATGTGTCTGTTTGCCCATCATGCTTCTCCTCATACACGAAGCCCTACTTCTCAGGCCCACCAACGCCAGCCAGGCAAAAGGAAGATTCCTTTAGTGTTCTATTTAGCATACCCTTTCTACATCCTGCTTGCTGCACACAGCTCTACCTGTAGACTGCCCCTGCGGGCCTTAGTGCTGAACACTCAATCTCATGTTGTTCGGCAAGCCAGAGGCACACAGCTTCAGAGCCACTCATTTCCTTGTGCACAGCGACACGGGCAGACACTAGCACCCAGGTGAGGGCCAGGCCACACCTTCCAGGAAAGGATGAAAAAACAACAGGCCAGAGAAGCTGAGGGCACACTTGAGACCACAAGTCATCAAGGACAGGACTTGAGGCACAGTGCCCACTCTACACTACCACTGTGTGCCAAGCAACAGTTTATCTAGGAACCTTTAACCTACGTAGAATTTTAATTTTGTTTTTAATATAGGCTGGCTTCAAACCCAATATGGAGATGACCTTGAACTACACACACACACACACACACACACACACACACACACACACACACACTCTGCCACCTCCAGAGTGCTGCTATAGGTGTGAGTGCCATCATGCTGGGCCCCAAGGCTTCATGCACACCAGGCAAACACTTACCAACTGAGACACACCCCAACCTCGGGTGTTCATTGTTTTTAGTGTCTGATGCTCCTTATTATACTTGAAACTCTTAAAACAAAGGGGGAAGCTTCACCACACAGCAGTTACTGCTTAGATACGACACCACACAGACAGGGAAAAAGTCCAAGTAGTTGATTAGACTACATCAAATAAAGGACTGAACACCAAAGGCTATGACTGACAGAGTGAAAAGGTACCTACAGAATGGCTAAGATTTACAAATATACAGAATGTATTAAGAAGGCTGGAGCAGTGGCTCAGTGTAGTGGTTCTCAACCTTCCTAATGCTGGGACTCTTTTGTTTGTTTGTTGTTTGTTTGTTTTTGCTTTGTTTTTTGTTTTGTTTTTTGAGACAGGGTTTCTCTGTGTAGCTTTGGAGCCTGTCCTGGAACTTGCTCTGTAGTCCAGGCTGGCCTCGAACTCACAGAGATCCGCCTGCCTCTACTGTGAGTAAAGGCATGCACCACCACCACCCAGCATGCTGCAATTCTTTAATATAGTTCCCCATGCTGTGCTAACCCCAACCATAAAATTATTTTTGTTGCTACTTCATAACTGTAATTTTGCTACTGTTGTTAACTGTAATATAACTATCTGTGTTTTCTGATGGTTTTAGGTGACCTCTGTGAAAGGATGACCTAAGGGGGTCACAACCCACAGGTTAAGAACCACTGGCTCAGTGGTTAAGAGTGTGTACCTCTCTTGCAGAGGAGCCAAGGTCAGTTCTCAACACCCATGTTGGGCAACTCACAAGTGCCTGTCACTCCAGCTCCAGTGGGATCCAATGCCACTGGCCTGCATTGAGACCTGTACTCAAGTGCACATACCCATAAGCATAATAAAAATAAATGAACCTTTAAAGAAAACCCACCAATATATTTTAACAGCTTCTACAATAAAACAATAACCAAAAGAATAACCTAATGAAGGAATGGCCGTTTCTCCTAGATATACGACACACGAAAAGCAGCTCAGCATCACTAACTAACATTAAGGAAATGGACATCAAAGCACACCGGGAGCCCAGCATGGAGGTTCCAGGTCCCAGCACTGAGGCTCTGGCAGGACCACTTGGCCCAGGAGTTGGAAAGCAGTTTGAGCATCACAGTAAGGCCCCCATCCCCAAAAACCAAATGAAAACAAAACTAAACAAAACAAAGAACCCCACCTTAGGCTGTTACTTCTCACCACAGAAAACTGTTGAAAGGACGTGCAGATATGAACCCGTGTGCACTGCTGGGAACTATACAACAGTGCAGCTGTAAAGAAACCAGTCGTGAGATCTAGAAGCTTCAGAACAGAATGGCAGTGTTCTTCAGCAATCCCACTTTTGCATACAAACCCAAAAGAACCTGAAACAGGGACCAGGAAGGACATCTACACACTTGTGCACACAGTGACATTATCTGTTAGAGTCAAGAAGCCAAAGAACAATGCAAATGTTCATGGAGATGAACAAATAGAAAGTCACATGCACATGCAAAGGAATGTTCAGCCTTCCAAGGGAAGGAGCTGGGCTGGGAAATCTCTGGAACCCATAGAACAGCCAGGGAGGTGTGGCAGCCACCTGCAATCCCAGCTCTCTAATCCCTGGGGCAACCTGGCTACATAAACAAGCTTAGAATTGCTCAGCTCCAAATTGCTCAGTTCTAAAACGTGAGAACCTGCCTCACTAAAGTAGAGAATGATTGAGGAAGACACACAAACCACCAGACTACACACACACACACACACACACACACACACACACACACACACACACACACACACACACAGAGCAAGTTCTGACACATCCTGCAACATAGACAACTGTGAGGATACTATGCTGAGACAAGCCAGTAACCAATAACTGAATGAGAAACACTGTTGCACATGGTGGAGGATGCCTTTAATTCTAGCACTCAGGAGGCAAAGGCAGGAGTATTTCTGTGAGTTTGAGACCAGCCTAGTTTGTCTCAAACAAACAAACAAACAACCTCTGAAAAATTCTGTATGGTTCCATGTATGTGGTATCTAGAACAGTAACTTCTTAATTCCAGGCTTTCTGGTGATGATTAAGTATACTCAAATCCCAGCACTGGGAGGCTGAGGCAGGATGACCACAGCAGCAGGTCTGAGACCAGAATAATGGTTGCCAAGGGCTGGGGAGAGTGGGGGCCAGGAAGTCATCATTTACTAGGAACAACTTCTGTTCCACAAGATGAAAAACTCTGGGGACTAGCTGGACAGCATTATCAACATGTCACCAGGGACACACACTTTCTAATGGCTTATCAGGAGATGGGGCACAGCTCGGTGACAGACATAGGGCTCAGCATGTGTGAAGCCCTGGCTCCTTTCCACCCATAAACATTTTTTTTAATGGTTTTTTTCAAGACAAGGTTTCTCTGTGTAGTTTTGGTGCCTCTCCTGGATCTTGCTTTGTAGACCAGGCTGGCCTCAAACTCACAGAGATCCACCTGGCTCTGCCTCCTGAAGCGTGTGCCACCACCGCCCGGCATAAGATTTTTATGTTAAGTATCACAATCTAAACATTAAAAAGGGCTGCTGAGATGGCTCAGTGGGTAAAGATGCTTATTGCTAATCCAGACAACTTGAGTTTGATCCCCAGGACTAAGACAGAAGGAGAGAATTGACTCCCACAAGTTATCTTGACCTTCTTCACACATGCAATTTTGTGCACATCCCCCAACAAATAAATAAAGATGTAATTAAAAAAAGCAGTGTTTCCTTTTTAAAACCTCAATCAAAAGGAGCATGCCCCTGCTCCCCAGTGGTGAGGACCTCTCCCCCGTCATCGTATCCGTCCCCACACCCTGGCTAGGAGAAGAGAAGCAGGAGGCTTTCAAGTACTCACCGGCCAAAAAAAGCCACCTTCATGTGCCGCCTGGCCAGTACCTCGCCGATTCCCCTGACTTTGGACAGGTACCCTCTGACGTCCAGGACCTGCTCTTCTGTGGTGACTGGATCCAGTTCTGCATTCCTGTGGGTGTCTGGAGGGAGGGTGACAGAGTGTGGCAAGAGGAGCGCTCCCTCGTTCAGAGGCCTCCTTCTCCAGCACAAGAGCACCTCTGCTGGCTCCCTGCTCTCGCATGCACAAGCACATAATGGAGGGGGTTTTATGTACATGTGAGGTCAGAGGACAACTTTTTGGAGACAGTCCTCTCCTCCACCGGGATCTGAGGGTCTAATTCAGGCCACTAGGCTCGCTCAGCAAGTGCCTTTACCTGCTGAGCCATCCTGACAGCTCTCTTTTTCTTTCTTTTCAGATTTTATTTATTTTCATGCTTATCAGTGTTTTGCCTCCATGTATCTATGTGCACTATACCTGTGCCTGATGCCCTGGAGGTTAGACAGAGCATCAGCTTCCCCGGAACCAGTTACAGATGGTGTGAATCACCATTCGGTGCTGGGAACAGAACTTGAGTCCAGTACAAGAACAGCCAGTGCTCTTAACTGCTGAGCCATCTCCTCAGCCCCATCACTCCTATTAAATATTGACAAACACTTACAAAGTTCTCGCTTGCCAGGCACTGCTATAGTCACTTGTTTGTTGGTTTGTTTTTCGAGACAGGGTTTCTCTGTGTAGTTTTGCTGTTTGTCCCGGATCGCTCTGTAGACCAGGCTGGCCTCGAACTCAGAGATCCGCCTGGCTCTGCCTCCCGAGTGCTGGGATTAAAAGTGTGTACCACCACTGTCTGGCTATAGTTACTTTTTAAAAAGTTAATTTGTATTTATTTTTTCAGTGTGTGTGGCATGTATGTGCCACAATGTGCATGTGGAGTCAGAGGCCAACTTGAAGGAACCAGTTCCCTTCTACCACATAGGTCCCAGGGATTGATTTCAGATGGTCAGGCATGGAGGAGGCAAGTGCCTTTATCCACTGAGCCATCTTGCCAGCCCTCTAGTCAGTTTTTAAACACCATCTCACTTCATCTTTGTTACGTACACAATACACAATTTGAAGCAGCAGCATGGCTCTAGAGTATAATAGGCCTTCTCCACTCCATGTCACATTGAGAGGTCCTTCGTGACCTGGCCTGGACCTGGTTGGCCACATGGCCTCTTACGACAGCCCCACATTTTTTTTTTTTGGTAGTTTTTCGAGACATGGTTTCTCTGTGTAATAGTCCTGGCATCCACTTTCTAACCAGGCTGGCCTCGAACTCACAGAGATCTGCCTGCTTCTGCCTCTTGAGTGCTGGGATTAAAGGTGTGAGCCACCATTGCCAGCCCCCACTTTTAACTCTACCACACCCTCTCCCCAAACTCACCAGCCTCCTCTCCCTCTAGGCCTTACTTGCAACTACCCACCCCAATTCACTTAATGCTCTAAAGACCAGACACACTGCTATGAAGTAATGTGGCTCATCTCCACTTGGTCTCAGGTCTAGCGTGGAAAGCAAAGGCCCAGGAAGCCTTCCCTGGCTGGCACACTGCCGCCTGAGCAGTCCCTGTCTGAACATTCACAGCATGCTGTACTTCTTCCCAATGTAACTGGTTAGCACACCTGTCTGCATTATCTACCATGTTACCATGTGATGGCTGGACCATCAGGTGCCTCATCATTGGCTGAGTGGATGGATGCTTAGAGGATTGTTGTTGCTTTTCCCCAGTGCCCTTGACAGGCAGATGAGGGGGGAAAATCACTACAAAAGATAGGACTGAGCAAGATCTGGCCTCACCCTTCCACCGCTAAGTGCTTCAGCTATCTGGCAAGCAGATGGGTGTTTGGGCCTGCAGCAAACTTGCAAATACCAGGCTGGCAGTCCCAGTCCCAAGAACACTCCCAAAGCATCTGGAGTATGACAAGTGGCATGTCAGAGACTACCTAGTGAGTTTTCCCTCTAACTAGTGCCATGAAAGGAAATGACCCAGCCAACATGCCCCCATCCAGCAGTCACCCCGCCCCAGATGAATTAACATCCCTCCCTTATATGGGCACATGGGCATGACCTTTGCGATGTCTCACAGGAGGAAGCTCGCTCTCAAGGCACATCGCTTCACTGAACAACAAGCTCCTGCAGGCTGACTAGCTCTCATTATTGCCTGGGTGGGAAGCCTCCTCTCCCCTGACCAGAGCAATCTCAAACACAGCTCCAACACTCAGCCTCTTTCTTCCCATGTGGTCAATAAACAAGGGCCTCATATTTTTCACAAAAAGACACATCAAAGAACTGTGACAGGACACCTTCCCAAAACACCTGCCTGTCCACAACATCATGTGAGTGAATGACTCAGGGCATAGAGGACAGTCGGGCTCTGAGAAGGCAGCAGCCTGCTCCCCATCTCTGCATGCCTCGGCCCAGCTCAGGGAAGACAGAGCAGAGCTACTGCTATAAGCAGGTCGTGATCTGCACTCATTTTCAGCCTCAATCATACTATAAGATCCCGAGTCAAACATTCAATTACCCAGGGGACATTATTCCTTTCTTAAGCCCATGCCCAGGGCAGGGCACAGGTAGGTTAACAAACCTGGACATGATTCTTTTCTTTAAAGGAGCCTCATGTACCGGCTTGCCCATGTGAGACAATGAGCAGGCCGGAGAGATGGTCCACCTGAGCTAGGGGTGGACCCTTGCACCAGTGGGTCTGCCAGGTTCTGCAGGTAAACCTAAGAGTCTGAGTCTCATATGAACCCCCCTTTCATACAAAGGAAACCAGAGACAGAAAAGACTCAGCACCTGAGTCTCCACAAACAAGCTCCAGACCTACAGCCAGACACCCTTTAGGGGAGCCTGATAGCCAGCAGCTGTAACTACCCTCAGACAGAAAGGGGTGCTGGGAAGTAGTCCTCTGCACAGAGGCTGTGCTCAAATTAGTGACTGGAGAAAATCCAGTCACATGACTTCCCTACTTGCACTTCTATTGCCAATCTAAAAATACCGGCCAGAGCCCTGGAATAATCAACACCCAACAGGGTTTGGTGCTATGGCAGCCAGAACTAAGCCAAATAAAACACATGGGTTGTGGCATGAGAGACACCTGGGTAAAGCTAGTCACTCTGACACTAAGGCATCACTAACTCTCAAAATTTAGTCTACTTGCCTTTTGGTTTTCTGTTTGGTTAGTTTTAGGAGACAAGGTTTCACAAAGCTCAAGTTGACCTCAGGTTCATTAGCAGCCAAGACTTTCAGCTCTTGTTCCTCCCACTGCAATCCCAGGGCTGGGGTTACAGGCATGCACCACACACCTCTGCATGTGACGGGGATGGAACACAAGCTTTGTGTAAGCCAGGCTTCACCAACAGAGCAGTCACCACACCACTCCTCCTGCCTGCTTGCCTTTTTGATAGGGATAAGATTCACCTACGCTTAAGAGGGCATGGTGGCACAGGCCTTTAATCCCAGCTCTCAGGAGGCGGAGGCAGGTGGATCTCTGAGTCTAAGGCCAGCCTGGTCTACAGATTGAGTTCCAAAACAGCCAGGGCTACATAGAAACCCTATCTTGAAAACCAAAAAACAAACAAACAAACAAAAACCAATCTCCTTCACACGTTTCTGTGGAATCCTAACTTAGCAGTTCACACCTGATCTTCCTGGCTCCTGGTACTCAGGATCCACAGGGATCCAAGCAGAGCACAGGTGAGGGTAATGAGACACCTGAGTTTCCCTAAAGCAGGCCCACTGTGACCCCCGTATCCTGTTTCCCTAAAGCAGGCCCACTGTGACCCCCGTATCCTGTTTCCCTAAAGCAAGCCCACAGTGACCCCCGTATTCTGCTACTCGAATTTCTCACAGGGCCTGGCTGAGAAGGGGCCCAACTCACCTTCAAGGAAGCTGGCACTCTCTTGGATGTAGGCCCCCAGCTGCTCAAAAATGCCATTGATCTTTTTCTTGGCAGTAACGAAGTGCTTGAGTGGAGAAGCATTCACCTCAGCCATGTGTCGCTTATCCTTCTTGACGGTGACGATGGAGTTGCATCGAGAGAAGAGCAGGGACATCTCGCTGCGAGAGAACCAAGACCGTATGAACACAGGCACACTCGTGTTTGGCTAGGCTGCTGGGGTACAGAGCTGGGAAGAGAGCCAGGACCACCAAGTACATGGGGTGCTCCGGACTCTCTCAAGGGAAGCAAGGTCCCAACATCTTTAAGCAGGAAGGGAGTTCTTAGTTCACTTCGGCCCATCTCCATGTCACACTGTGTGGGTTCACAAATGCCTGGTTGCAGAGCCCCGAGTTCAGGTTTGGTGCTGGCAATCCCTGCCTTGCCTGGTCAACACTGACTAGTACCTCAGAGAGAGGAGGAATCTTGGGATGACACAATCACACACACAGGAATCCTCAGGTGGAAAAGTAGTAGAAACTGGACCTATCTCCTCAACACCATCACCCTAAAAGAGCATCAGACAGTGAAAGCAAAGTGCATTCAAGGTCAGGGTTACTTTGCGGTCCAGGAACACAGTGGTCCTCATTCCTAATGGGCTTGTTAGTGTGCTTACCTACAGAGTAGAGACAAGGACAAGTGACCCTCAAGTGACAGAGATCTACTTCTAAAACTTGGGAGCTGGAATCAAGATCATGAGTTCAAGGCCAGCTATGACTGCACAGTGAGTTTAAGGTCAGTCTGGGCTACATAGACCCTGTCTCAAATAAATGACAACAACAGACTATTAATTTCTCCTATTATAGCATATGACAGAAGTCTACTTGGAAATGAAAGGTAAAACCCTGGACATTTTCTCTCCACTAGTCTCTTTTTTTTTTTTTTTCCAGTTTCACACATCTCCACAGAAGCCACGACACTTAACTCCAGAGTCCTAGAGATCCTTGGTCAAAGGTCAAAACATACACCAGTGACTCCCAGGTGTTGCCGGCCCCCAAGTGGATCCCTGGAAGGTCCTACTTAAGAGTTCCAACCATGGAGAGAGCTATTTCACTAGCAAAGCCCGCAGATCCTGGGACATGGAAGGAAAAGGCCCTCCCAGGATGAGGGAAATGTGCAGCTGTGTGTGTCTGGTCCTGTCATTCTGTGCATGGCCACCCTACCCATGGTGCCTGCCATCAAGCCTCAACCCCAACAGCCCTTGTTCATGAGTGAGCACACAAGATAACCCAACAATGAAGTCAACAGCTGCAACATAAGGTCCTTTGCAGGAAGAACAGACAGAAAAAGGCACAAGAAGCCTGCATGCTAAAACTGGGTCTTTTGAGAAAGGCCACCTTCAAGGTGGGCAAATAGATAGGTCCAGAGATGGGGACGAACCTGTGTTGCTCAAATCAACAAACCTGTTTGCATGTGACAGATTCTGTATGGCCAAGGGGAAGGGAAGGGCACACTGCCATTTCCACCTTCCCCACTTCTTTCTTCAGGGTGTGTGGTGGTGTGTGGTGGTAGTGATGGTGGGGTTGTGGTGGTGGTGGTGAGATAGGTTCTCATGGAGATCTTGCACTTATTCTCCTGCTCTATCTCTCAAGTGCTACAACTATGGGAGTGCACTACCACACCCAGCTTCTGAGACAGACAGACCTTCTCAACTAGGAAAGACAACAGAGCTCGGAGAATGGGCACTAGAGATAAAACAACTCAACACAGCAAAGGAAGAGTGCCTTGAAGTCATGGGGTGGGCGGGAACAAGAGAACAAAAAAGGGGAAGGGGAGGAAAAAGAGGGTAGGATGGGGTGAGGTTGCTCAAGACAGAGATTCTGAAATCAACAGCAGAGTCCCTGGGTTCTTCTTGCACAAATCCACACCAGTCATTTCACTGTGAAGCCCTGGTTTCTCATATTCAACAAATAAGACATGGTGTGAATTGTAAGATGACTACAGATAACGACGGGCAACATGCTCAGCACAGGCAGGGCTCAAAGGTAGATACGTACCTCATGGTCTCAAACAGTAATAAACTACAGCCAGGTCACAAGACTCTCCCCATGGCCACCCAGCAATCCAGCCTAGGATGCTGGGAGCAATGTTGGTGAGTAACCCTACAGACACATCCTGTACTCCCCCACCCGCTGCCATGGAAATGGAGTAAACAGGTCAGCTGGAAAAGATAAGCAGTGCCCAGCCCACAAGTGACTTGCTTGTAGGAAGAAAGTTCCTTGATAGCTGCTGGGCTTTTAGAAGTGGGTGCTTCCAAGGTGCAGGTCATAGTCGTCAAGCCCAAACAATATAAACCAAGAGCAGTTAGTGTTCAGTAAATGCAAGATTCAGGGCATGCACACTAGTAAAGCCAAGTGGCTGGAGTTAAGGGCCTGCTGGGTGTTCAGCTGGTCAGGAGCCTCACACCTGATCTCACACCTACAGCTATGCATCCTAGCCCTGCAGAGAAGTACCACAGCTGGCTCCAAGCTCCAATTCTTCTGGCTCTGCTAATTTCCAGGCAGAGTGTCTGCATTTGACCTTGCTTCTGTCTAGAAACCATTGTCCTTTCCATTCATTTTGTATATTCTTACTTTCCTCCTAGATATAACTCAAAGTCACCCACACACAGAGGACACAGCCTTACCAGATCTTTCATTTGAATTGCTTTTAAAATCACTTTCTCTACCTAGGTACTGAGCCTCTACAAAGCCAGGCTTTGACAGCATAGCATCGTCCCCATCCCACCTTTCTCATCCACAACTGTGAGAGGTACATGCTGTGTCAGTGAAGACCACTGAGGGAAACAGCCTAAAATCTTCCATCCCTAAATACTCAAATCCACTTTTTCCTGAAAAGCAGCTTCTAGCTAAGTATCTGGAGCTTAACCAGTCAAGAGAGATGAACAAATTTTTCATTCTGAAATCTAATCCAAAGAGCAAACTGCACATATCCATGTGTACAAAATGACTAAATTTGTAAATATATACACAAAAGCCCCCAAAGAACCCGTGCTATCTGGGGCTTTTCCTGTCAGTGAGGTGGTGGGATGATGCTGAGTTCTTGTCCCTCTTCTGGAAATCCCTAATAGACCTCACCTTACCACAGGGCTCACTGCAGGCATGTGGGGCCTGTCCCCTAAGTACAACTGGACCAGAGGTTCTGTTTCAACATCAGTTACACTACCTTAGCTATGCTATATGGCACACCCTGAGTTTCTGTGACATCCCCAAAGTGATTCGGATTTTGGAGCACTTAACAGCAGTATTTACCAAACAGTGATCTCCAGAACTCTAATACCCAATGGTCCATGCACAAAAAGTTCCACATGGACATCAATGTGTAAAACTCTAGTACAGCCAAATCATTTCTGTGCACATGAATGTGGCAGAGACCTGTGAAGGACGGCAGACTTAAACTCAGTGTCACTGCAACAGATTGGCACTGAGCAATTTATTCAATGATGACACTTTTTTTTTAAATGGAGTTTTTTTCAAGATTTATTTATTTATATATTCTGTGTATATAGATGCTTTGTCTACATGTACATCTGCACACTAGAAAGGGAATGTTGGATCTCTTGAGACTACAGTTATAGATGGTTGTGAGCCACCATGTGGTTGCTGGGAATTGAACTCAGGACCTCTGGAAGAGCAGCCTGTGCTCTTAACCCCTGAGCTATCTCTCCAGCCCTAGTTTTTGGTTTTTCAAGACAGGGTTTCTCTGCATAGCCCTGGCTGTCCTAGAACTCTCTCTGTAGACCAGGCTGGCCTTGAACTCAGAGATCCGCCTGCCTCTCCTCCAGAGTGCTGGGATTAAAGGCATGTACCAACACCAGCCGGCAGGAAGACACTTCTTGACAGCCTGGTGGTGCACAAGTGCATTCATAGCACTTGGGAGGTGGACACAGGAGAATCACCAGTTCGAGGCTGGGAAGAAGAGATGGCTCAGCCATTGATAAAAGCTCTTGCTGCCACACTTAACAACCTAAATCCAATCCTCTGAACCCACATGGTAGAGGGAACAAATTCCCACAAGTTGTCCTCTGACCTCCACATGGGCACTGGGACCCACATGCATACAAAACAAATAAATCTGGAAAAAAGAATAAGAAAGCCAGGCGGTGTTGGCACACGCCTTTAATCCCAGCACTTGGGAGGCAGAGGCAGGTCTCCAAAGCGAGTTCCAGGAAAGGCGCAAAGCTACACAGAGAAACCCTGTCTCGAAAAACCAAAAAAAAAAAAAAAAACAAGAGAGCGTAAGGTCCTCAGTTAATCATGGCCAGCCTGTTCATGTGACCCTGCCTTTCTCAAAAGAAAGGAGGGGTGAGGTGAGAAGAAACTTCTAACAGGCTTTAAAATTCCTTAGAATTTTAAAATTCCTTAGATCAGACTTTAGGGAAAGGTTCATTCATCTGACAGTCTTCTCTTACCCCCAGAAGTTGCAAGAGCACAATAACAGCATATTAACTTAAGATCAGAAACAAACCCAGTTCAGAACAGAAACCAGTATTAGCACTTGAAGGCCATCAGAAACTCTGCCTCAACCCAGGCTATTAGTGGAGGAGCATTAGGTGTTTGCACAGCAGCACGAAATTCAGTGCAAAGTATTTGGATCAGGTGTGGCCCTGAATCCACATCACCTCCTTACCCAGTTTTATGTACAGCAACTCCTAGCAGAGAAAATAAAATGGGTCCAGAGATGGTCTGCTGGCACAACTGGAACAGAGGAGAAGCTGAGAAATTGAAACAAAAGAGTACACAAGGTAACAAACAGAGCAGACTCTTAGAGCCACAATAAGGAGCCAACCTCTGCCATGCAGAGGGGAGAAGAGCCAGCACAGGGAAGAACAAACAAGGGAAAGAGACTAATTCTTCAGGGACCTCAGGAGATAGATCCTGGCCATGTTTTGAACTGTCAATTAGTGAAATCCCATGGAAGCAGAAAGGAGAAACAGCTTCTCCCAACAGAAGTTGGAAGCCACCAGCTCTGTGTTCCAGGATCCCAACCAAGAGACTTGCCACCCGAGAGCCAGCAGAACACACTCTTTTGCTCTCAATGCAGATCCATGGTGCCCCAAACCACACCTTCCACTTACTTTTTGGCTGGTAAGAGACCTTCACAGGGTGGGCATCGTGGACATGGTTGGAGTCAAAAAGACGGAAAGAGCTTGGGGTCTCTTCTGTGCTGACTCAGGTCCAGGTTGGCTACCGATGGTGTTGACTCCACCTGTCCCAACTTTTGGAAAGCAAAAGAGAGCAGTCAATAGGCAACTAGGAAGAAAAAAAAAAACCACCTGATGTGCAAAACACGTCTAATCAGGTGTTAAAGCCAAACTAACTCATCCCTGAGGGAAGTTACTCACTGAGGCACTTGAGGAGCAGGTGAGGAAGTGTGGAGGGGGAGGGGAAGATCATGACAAGGGACACAAACACAGGCATGCACAAACACATTCTTAGCTCCATGCTAGTGCAAGGTGTCAGTGAGGTTCCCCAAAAGGCACATCCAGCGGAGAAAGGAGGGAGCTGGACCAGGACAAGGCCTGGCCACGGGGACAGAGAAACTGTCAACTAGCAGAGGTGTGGTAAGAAAGAGGAGGAGACCTGACTGAAAGCCAGTACCCCAGCTGCTGGAAAGGAACCCCTTCCATTCTCACGTCTATGGAATAAACTTGGGCTTAGAGTACTCAGATGTATGCAGTCAAGTGGCCAAGCTAAAACCAAGACACACTAGCTGTGACTCCAAAGCTCACTTGTGTTTTCCAACATAAGAGACAAAAAGGGGACAATTCTGGAAGGAGGGAGAGATGACTGGAAAAATAAACAAACGGTAGGGAGTATTACAAGAGATGGGAGACGGCAGTTTTGCCTTTCTGCATCCAAACAGCTATGTTTTTCAGCATTTTCTGAGGCCTTCAATGTGCTAGGTGCTAGGGTCAGTGACGGATCAGAATAGCTCCAACCCTCGAGGGTCTTAACGGTGCAATGAGAAGTCATACGTGTAAAAAGACCTCCGCCACAAATGGGGTAGGCAGTGAACTGGGTCCTGAAAAAATGCTGGCAAAAAGAAAATAGAAAAGTATTGGATGAAAACTGGGAAAGGGTCAGGGGTCAGGAATGTGACCACAGGGCTGGGAGGACCAGGGTGCGGGAGCTTCCAGCCCACCTCCCAGCCCTGGGTCCTGCGGCCCGGGTCCTGCGGCCCGCCCCCTGCTCAGAGTCGAGGAGGGCACGGCGGCGAGGCCGGAGCAGGGGAACGACCGTGTGACCCGAGCCTGAGGCCGAGCCCCAGGAGCCCCAGCGTCCCAGCGTCCTAAGCTGGACGGCTCAGGACTCTCCCGGCGGAGGCCTGCCGGTTCCACCACCCCGGCGCGCTCGCCCTCTCACCTTCACCGTCCCGGCCTCGAGGCGGCCATCACACCCACGACGTCACTAGCTGGCGCCACACGGAGAGAAGAGGGAGGGGAGGGGGCTGCGCTCGTCACTCGCCCCGCCGCAGCCCAGATGAGCTGAAGGCTTAGGAGCTCAGTTTCTTCAACCCTACCACTCCTATGCGACAGCGTCCAGAGACTCCGCGTTCTAAAGGAAGTCTCCGCGTGCCTGGTAACCGTCCCGCGTCCTACGCAGATGACGTAATCTTTTGGGTGGGGTCCCCAATGCATCATGGGAGTTGTAGTTTAGATCGGTGCCAGGCAGGGCGGGGTGGGGCGGAGCCTTGAGCTGTCAAGCATGGGGGTTTGGGAGTGGGGGAGGCGGGGACGACCACAAGGGTGCGGATTAGAGGTCTGCTGTGCGTTTTCATTTGTTGCTCCAGAACTTGACCCTGTAACACCGGCCAAGTTTGAAATCCAGACTTGCATTTCATAATCTGAGAGAAGCGTCTTCAAAGGGAACAGACTGTTAGAGTGAAGTAATTGTCTTTCAGTTGCCTTTGAGACAATGAAAACAGCAGCCACAACGCATCAGGCAACTAAGTGCCAGTCACTGAGCTGGGTATCTAACATACAATTTTTAAAATTTTCACAGTAGTTCCAGGCCACTCAGGGCATCATTATCCGACCTCACATGTCACTCACTGGCCCCTTATTTTGGGCCAGAAACTAGAATACAGCTGACGACCCCAAGCTGGGAGGGCTCCAAGCCTGGGTGGGTTCTGTAACATCACCAACCAGCCACTTGTGGCTACTGAGGACCTGAAATGTAGCTACTGCAAATTGAGAGATGCCCCAATGCTAAATATGAAAAAAATGCAAACTACCTCATTAATATTTTTATTTGATAACATGTTGTTAAGACTTTGAATAAACTGGACTAAATGAAATACATTATCTTAATTAAATTCACATCTCTTTTTACTTCTAAAAGTATAGCTAATAGTGGAGGTCATAGGCTCAGTGGGTAAAGATGGCTGCTACCAAGCCTGCCAACTTGAGTTCCATCACCAGGAACCCACATGGTGGAAGGAAAAAAATCCACTCCTGAAAAGTTGTTCTCTGACCTCCACACAAGCACCATGGCATGGTGCATTCACCCACACATAGTAAGTAAATATGGCTGGAGCCCAGAGAGATGGCTTTTACAGAGGACCAGACACCCCCATGTCAGCTCACAACCATCTGTAACTACAATTCAGGGGATCCGATGTCCTCTTCTGTCCTCCATGGGCACCAGGCACATGTGTGGTGCTCTTTCATACATGCAGGCAGGAACTCATACACATTAACTAAAAATAACAAACAAAATCCTTAAAAGCATATAATATGGCTTGTTGAATATTTTAAATCACCCAAGTGGCCTGCATTTGAGGTGCATACTACATTGCTTTTTTGTTAGTTTGTTTTTTTGAGGCTCTCTAGGTGGTCCAAACTAGCCTTGAACTGATGATCTTCCTGCCCCACTTCCCTAGGGCTAAGATTGTAGTCAATCACCACCACACCTAGCTCTCATGTTATATTTTATACTGACTGGCCCTGCCCTACAGCCAGGGTAGAGTCATGTCACAAACAGCTTTAGAGGTAAGTCGGCACTCCAGTTATGAGTCTCCAGGGAGGTGAGTCAGGGGAAGCTGCTCAGTAGTCACTGCTCCCAAGGCAGCCTCCTGTCTGTAATGTCTGACTTTGGACTGGTCAAACCCAGCTCTTGCCTTAGGGTCTGGTGTGTACTCAAGTCTTAGCTGCACTTAAGTGTCTCCTCCTCCATCGTCCCCAGCCTCCCTAGGGAATTCTCTGAGCACAGAATTGTGGACTCCATTTCCTTTCCCTTTAGCAGAATCTTAACCCAAGACAGAGGCCAGGAAGACCTCACCTAAAATATCTCCTGTCCAGTAACCTCCCTGCAAGCTTTGGCCTAGGCCCTAATCCCATCCTAGACAGCAGAAGGAACTTTTTAGCCCATTCCCACGCTTCTCATTTTACCCTTCATCTGGGCTTCTCTGAACCAGAACTCCAAACCATGAGGCCTTCCTTTAACCCCTCAATGACTAAGTTCCTCCAGTACTGCTGATGGCCACTGGAAATGGGTCCAGGGAGAGCAGGGGTCTACCTGCAGGAGGCCTATCTTATGTCATTCTTTCCCAAAGATGGGGAGTCTTGGAACAAAACTGAAGAATCTTTTAAAAGGCATACATACTTTTTTAAAACAATTTTATTGTGTATGTGAGGGGTGTGTGTGTCTGTGTGTGAAGGTGTGCATGCACACATGAGAGCTCCATGTATGTAGAGGGTACAGGTGTGGAGTTAGTTCTTTCCTCTGCCCTTTACATGGTAGGTTCTGGGAATCAAACTCCAGCCATCAAGTTTGTCCGAGTGACTGGAGGATGAGCCGACTCACGAGCTCCAATATACACAATTCATAAATGACTGGTTGTTTCCAAGTGGAGTTCCAACCCCTTTTAGCTTCCTTATAGTTTGAATGTGTTCTCTGTGCTGGTCAGATTTTTTTTTTTTTAACTTGACACAAGCTAGAATCACCTGAGCAGAGGAAATCTCGGTTGAGAAAGTACTTCCCTAAGACGGGTCTGAAGGACTCGGAAGCAGCATTCCTCCACAGCCTCGCCTTAATCCTGCCCTGACATCCCTCAGTGACGGAGTGTGACTTGAAAATTATAACCTGAAACAAATCCTTTCCTCTCCAAGCTGCTTTTGGTAAGGGTGTTTTATCACAGCAACAGAAACCTAAGACACCATCCATGTTCACTTGTTACAAATCTAATTCTGAGAAAGTCCCTTTAATGGCATTTGGAGCTATGGCTTCTGGGGAGCAATGAGAATGAGATGAGACCAGGAGGGTGGAAGGGAAATCTGAGGTAGCATGTACCCTCTGCCTGACCGTGTACTGTTTGCCACCATGATGCAGCTCCCTGAGGTGCAGACTCATAAACTTCTATGCTTTGATTTAGTTTGTTATTTTTGTTTTGTTTTGTTTGTTCTTTGAGATGGGGTGGTCTCTAGGTAGCCCAGGCTAGCCTGAAACTTCCCATCCCTCCACCTCTGCCTCCCAGTGCTGGGATTATATACATGTACACTACCATACCCAAAGATACAAACTTCTAATCCAGTTATAGCCCAGGGGTCACATGTGTCCCAAGATAGCTATGAATTCAGCTCAACACATTTGTAGATGGCAGCATCATGTGGAATGTCAAAAGTTTGGATACCCCTGCATGTTTACAAATTACCAGACTGTAGTACTCTGTTACAGTATAGCAATAGCAAAGAGACAAAAAGTCAAGCCTGTAACCTTAGCACTTGGGAGGCAAAGGTAGGAGGACAGCCTGGGCTACACACAGACACTGTCTCAAAACCACAATAACCCACTCCTACCTTCTCCATAAGACTAAGATGCCTCAGTTTGACCTGCCTACCCACCTCCTCCGGCCACCTGCACCCTCTAGGTCTCAGGGGACTTCACTCACTGGGAAACACACACACACACACACACACACACACACACACACACACTAAGGCCCAGCTTCATTGGCATCTGCTGACAAGTCTTCTCCAGAACTACTGACACTTTAGGATAAATCTTTTTGTCCATAGTGGTTAGGAGATGCCCTGTGCACCCCTAGTCTCTGTCTACTAGAAACCAATAGCACCCCCTCCCTCAGTTGTAACACCCCAAAATTGTCTCAGAAATGGCTAAAGTCTCCCAGGAGGCAAAAATCATACAAGTTAAAGCAACAGCTTATATTAGCTGGCCATTCCCTGCTGCTCTACGTAGCTTTGTTCTTAGGGCCATTGAGACCGTTGACGTTTCTCACGGAGCCCACAGTGAAGCCCATGTGGTTCTTTTTCCGCCTTCCAAATGCTGATGCCAATTCCTCAGGCAAGGTTGCGATTGCTTCAACCTCTGAGACTATTCTCAAAGGCCTGTTCCTACCACTTCCCTGCTATGTCCCTGAGCCAACGACTCTCTCCACCCTCCACCGTGAAGAAGAAATAGCCCTCACCCAGGAGGGCCTGACTTGCACCAGCTTACTGTAAGAGATGGACAGATGGTAGCTCTTAGCAGGGAGTGGTGGTAGCGTGTCTGTAATCCCAGATCTTGGGGTCCAAACAGGAGGATCCTGCTGAATTAGAGTCCTGCCTGGGCTACATAGATGTTAGATTTTTATTTATTTTTTTATTATTTTTTTTTTTGGTTTGGTTTGGTTTTTTTCAAGACAGGGTTTCTCTTTGTAACAGTCCTGGCTGTTCTGGAACTCACTCTATAGACCAGGCTGGCCTCAAACTCACAAGAGATCCACCTGCCTCTGCCTCCCGAGTGCTGGGATTAAAGGCATGTGCCACCACCATCTCCTGGCTAGATGTTAGATCTTACTAGCAAATGCCCTAAAACCAAACCAATGTGCCCGGGGGATGGTGGGGCCACCCAAAGTTCTGTTCATGATCTCATAGTCGCAGCTGCAGATTAGCAAAGGCTATAGAAGCAATGACAGGTATGCAGGTCTTGGCAGCTGAAAGAGTATGGCCCAACCAGTGTGCAGTTCTTAGTAGAGACTTTGAGAATACATTAATGCACCCTGGAGGCCACACTGGGTTTGGGAAATGGGAGTCCTAGAGTCTACTAGCAGCCTGACCTACCAGCCAAGGGCTCTTACAACCCTGCAGATGTCTGCCAGTCACGTGCACACTGGCCCACCCCAGGCTTTGCTCATACAGTGGTTTGAACAACGTTTAATAGAACTCTCATTTCTGCCCCTGTCTCCAGAGGCATCGGGACAGGGTGACCCAGTACAGTGTGGACATATCATGCCCCACCCCCAAGCAGGGTCAGTAGAGAACCAAGCTGTGGCACAGACGTCTTTCCTGCCCCTCTGGGAGGATTTCTGAGTCACAGTCTCAATAGAGACCACTGTTTGTTCCGGTGACACAAGCCTGGGAGGGAGGATTTCAACAGTCCTAATCCAGGGCTGGAGTTGGGGGCAGGAATGCCCAGATCTTGGTGGCACGATCTTCCACAGGTATACTGGGCATAGCTTCTGACTCTACATTCTCCCAGGCAGCTCTGGCAGAAGTCTGACCCCAGAGAAAGTCAGAGGAAGGAGGAGGGCCGGGAACTCCAGGCAGATGACCATTACCACTGTCTCCTGGGACTGGTGAGAGCACCGTGGGCAGCCCCAGTCTTGGAGGGGCGCTCCATCTCTGGTCTACGCCCGATCTTTCCAACTGGCAGCTTCAAGAGCAACAGGAATTCAGGAATTGGAGGTTGGACTGGGTTCCTTGGGACCCAGAGGTCCCGGAGGCTGCTGGGCAGTAGTTGTCAATGAAGAGAAAAATCTAACAGAAGCAGGCACCGGCCAGTTAGGGATCGACGAAGGACACAGCAATATAGCGGGTGCCCTTGGTGGTGGGAAGGCCTTCGTGGTAGTGTGTGAGGCGCCCAGGGTGCATGAGGGCCCAGCCCTTCCTCGGGGCTCTCACGGAGCAGTTATAGCGCAGAAATCGGCAGCCTCCGCCCTGGGAGAGAGGAAGCGTCAGTGAGTTCTTTCCACATTCACATCCCTTTCTCCATAGCTCCCTGTCCTCTGGTCTATCACAGCCAAGGAGCCTGTCGGCACTGAGGTCTAGGGATGCCTTGTGGAGTGACAGTCATCACCTGCCTGAGAAACGCACTAGGAGAAGCAGAGGCCGACCTTGGAGTCAGGCAGCCCTGGGCAAAGGTCACCTCCATCCTTTTCACCCTTTACCAAGTTTATGATTCCCCCAAGCCTCAGGTTCTGAGTCTATAGACAGCTGACAGAAATAAATAAGAGTATACACAGAGTTTCGTCTAACTAGGTGTGGCAGGGCCTGTAATCCCAGCACTCAAAAGGTGGACGAAGAAGAATCAGGAGTTCAGTGCCAGCCTCAGCTTCATAGCAAGTTTGAGGCCAACCAGAGATACATGAGACCTTCTCTGAAAAGCAAACACATACATACATACATACATTCATACACAGAGCTTAGTACTGCTTGGGGGTATGGCTCAGCAGGAAAGCACTTGCCTAGGAAGCAAGAACCCCTGGGTTCCTTTAGCTCATGGCCAAATTACTCATTCCTAGAAGTACAGACACCTGGTTGCCAGGGACCATCCTGGGTAATCCTGGCCTCTAGTCATACTAGATGTCAGGAACAACCACAGAGTCTGACACTTCAAAATGTCTTCAAGCATCGCTAATGTTCCCCAGGAGTCAAAACCACTCCTGGTTGAGAACTCATGGCTCAGGGTTATACTGCTTCACTGTTACCTTGTTTTGTTTGGCTTTGTAAAAGACGTCTCTGCAGAGCCCTGGCTGTCCTGAGGCTCACTGTATAGACCAGGCTCCCGCCACTGCCTCCCAAGTGCTGCTACACCACACATAACTTCCCACTGCTAAGTTCTTGAAAATCACAGTTGGACAGAGCAAAGCAGTGCAGAGGCTCCTCCAGCTTACATTCTTGCTGAGGCCACTCCAGGTACAACTAGAACGTGATCTCCTTGATGGAGAATCCCATGGAAAATTACCCAACTCTCAAACTGCTTACTTACGTTGTGAAGCTCCCTACAGCTCCCACATGAGATGGCAGAATGTGGCTTCTGCCTTTTAAAAACCCCAAGTTCTCATGCTGGGCCTGGTGTAGCACATGGAAGGCAGAGACAGGTGGATCGCTGAGTTTGAGGCCAGCCTGGTCTACAGAGCTAGTTCCAGGACAGCCAGGGCTACACAGAGAAACCCTGTCTCAAAACCAAACAAAACACAACACAACCATGTTCTGGACACTTGAGGGTACCACCCAGGTCCCTGGACACTTGTGTAATTCCAGCCAGCTAGAATAAAGACTCCCAGTTAGCCGGGCGGTGGTGGCGCACACCTGTAATCCCAGCAGTCGGAAGGCATAGCCAGGTGGATCTCTGTAAATTTGAGGCCAGCCTGGGCTACCAAGTGAGTTCCAGGATAGGTGCAACACAGAGAAACCCTGTCTCTGAAAAAACAAAACAAAACAAAACAAAAAACAAAAACAAAAAAAACCCCTCCCAGTTAATTATAAACTGTGTCTGACTGGCCATCTCTGGTGAGCTCCCTGGAACAATAGCTGTTTTGGTTTTGGTTTTGAAGATGGATTTCTCATGTAGTCCAGGCTCGCCTCAAACTTGCTATGTAGCTGAGGACAGCCTTGAATTCTGATCTTCTTGCCTCTCATCCTAAGTTCAGGTGTGCACCACCATGCCTGGTTTTATGCAGTTTGGGAATGAACCCAGAGGTTTGTACATGATAGGCAGTCATGCTACCCACAGAGCCACATCTCCAGTCCCAACACAGTTGTTTTTATGGGTGTCCTTCTCAGTGCCTAGTCCAGGGCTAAGTCCAAAAGAACTTTAAAAAAAAAAAAAAGTTGTAGCTGGGCTTGGTGGTGCATACCTTTAATCCTAGCACTAAGGAGGCAGAGTCAGGCAGATCTCTGTGAGTTTGAGTCCAGCCAAAGCTACAGTGTAAGGCTCTCTCTCAAATCAATTTTTTTTAATTGCATAAGGAATGGATGGAGGCCCAAGCTAGCTCATTAACTGGCCCAATGCAGAGGCCTAGCTGAGGCCCTCAGAATGGCTTTTCTTGACCTCAATGCCTTCTTGGTTTCCACAGCTCTGTCTTCCAGCCACAAGTTTGTGCCCTATGCCAAGGCTAACAGTCCCCACACTCCCAAAAAAGCCTTCTTTCTTCTCATAAGGAGAACCCCAGATGCCTTCACCACTAGCTGTCACTCATTGAGTATTTACTTGGGTTTCTAATAAGCCATGAGCTGGGTCATGGCTCATATGAAAACAGAAGGAAACAGAGAAGCCAAGAAACCTGTTCGAGGGCACAGGACTACTGAGGAAGAAGGCAGGGTGCAGAACCACTGCCCAGACCTCCTGGAGTTTGTGCTCTGGCTCCTGTGAAGATGCGTAAGCTGCTGAACTGTGCCTTGATCACACTCTTCCAGAAAGCCCTCCCCACATACTTGGCACCATTTTCCTCCAAGCCCCCGGGCCCTTTGCTCACCAGAGCCTGGCTCCTCCCTCCACCAGCCTCAGAGCCCTGGCTCACCTCATAATCTTCCCCGACCCTGTTGAGGGCTATGTTGACAGTGAAGGTAGAGGCGTCGTGGTGAGGCATTAATGAAGGCTGCTCGTCAGGCTTATAGCGTACAACGAAGGCGAGATCAAACTGGGCCTGGGACAGGGCAAGGGACAAGAAAGCCGACATCCGTTAAGAGAGGCTGGGAGGGCCAAGGAGAGGCAGAGGGCACAGTGAGCTCCCATCTACTCTGCTATGCTGTTCACTCTCAGAGCATGGGGCTGCTTCATGCCAGTGCCTAGGACAGCAGCTGGCACATAAGAGTCTCAGGAATAATGTAAGGAAAGAAGGAGGGAAGGAGAGAGAGAGGGAGGGAGGGAGGGAGGGACAGACAGACGGACAGACAGGGAGATGGGAAGAGAGAGGAAGGAAAGGAGTCAGGCTGAGAACAGGAATGACTCCAACTCTGTTTGCCCTTTCTAGCCACTATATAAACTAATGCTTCCCTGGGAATGAGCCCAGCTACACTAGAGAAGGTGTGCCCTTCCAGAGGACCCAGGTTAGATTCCCAGCACCCACATGGTGACTCACAACCATCAGTAACTCCAGTCTAGTCCCAGGGAACCTGACAACCTCTTCTGTCCTTCTCATGGAAATGTACACTGTGGTAAACAGACACACATGCAGGCAAAACATCCACACACATAAAGTTAAAAAGTCAGGCATGCCTGTGAGTCAAGAGAACTGCTTCAAATTCAAGGCCAGCCTGGGTCTACAAAGCAAGTTCTAGCTAAACCTAGGCTATACAGAAAGACCCTGCCTCGAAAGGCCAGGAAAAGGGTGGGGGGTGAGGGGTGTGAGGAGGTATAGCTCACTGGGTGGAGTGCTTGCTTGGCATGCATGAGGACAGACTTGTCAATGAGGCCACTAGAGAGACAGCAGGGATTGGAAGGGCTTGCGGCCAGCTGAACGGTTTCTCTGGTGGACTAGTGAGAGAAGGAAGACGGGGTTTAAATACACAGAGAACAGGGATGGAAAGGCGGCTCAGTGGTCGAGAGCATGTCACGCTCTTGCAGAGGACCTAGATTTGGTTCCCAGTGCCCATGTGGTGGCTCACAGCTATCTGTAACTCCAGTTCCAGAGGATCCAGCACCTCTCTTGATCCCTCAAGTGCCCATACACAAGTATACACAGCACATATACTTAAAAATAATAAATTTTAAAAAGAAAATAAATTTACAAACAAACAGATAAAGGTATAGAATGAATGCTGAACCAGGTGGGCACATCTAGACTCCAAGTTACTTGTGAAGCTGAGGCAGGAGGGTCCAAAGTCCTCAGCCTGCCTGGGCTACAAAGTGAGTTCTAGGTCAGCTGGAGCAACTTAGTGGGACCTTGTCTCAAAAGAAAAGGGAAAAAGGAGAACCAGGATTTAGGCCTGGTGGTTCACACCTGTAGTCCCAGCTCTCAGGAAGCCAAGCAAGGAGGAACATCTCAAGTTTCAAGGCCAGCCTGCTCTACATAGAGAGACCTGTCTCAAAAGACCCATTTCTGAAGCCAGGCAGTGGTGTCGGGCACATGCCTTTAATCCCAGCATTCAGGAGGCAGAGGCAGGTGGATCTCTTTGAGTTAGAGGCCAGCCTAGTCTACAGTGTGAGTTCCAGGTTACACAGAGAAACCCTGTCTTGAAAAAAAAAAAAGCAACAAAAATAAAGAGCTGGGGATCTAACTTGATCCCCAGTCCCAATAAATAGATAACATAGGAATGACTCACAAGAAGCACAGTCAGTGCCTAGGGCAGCATACTGGACCCATAAGTGCCTCTCAAGGCCCCACCCAGAGGCACAGCATACACACACACACACATACACACACACACATTCCCCTCCGTACCTCACCTGACAGTGTGGAGATATTACTCTACTGTGGGGACCAGAACGTCTAGCGACTCCCTAAAGCTGGAACTGTGCCCACCATCCCCCATCCCGCCGCCTCCAGGCAGACCCACCCTGGTGTAGTAGCCAGGGTAGAGCTTCTCAGTCATGGGGGCGATGTACTCCACCAGGAACTTGTGCCACTCCCGCTCAAAGGTGATCTGGTTCATGTGGATGTCAATAGTGGGGACATTTTCATAGCCGCCCTGGATACGGTTGTCCTGGAAGCAACCATGGAGAGTAAATCCAAGATGACACCTGGTCTCCCATGCCTAGATACCCAGCCTCTGACTCATTCCTTCTCCTTGACCTTGGCACAGGATGGGACATTATATGACAAAGAGGAAAGGGGATGCAGATGTCATTGAAGTCCTAATCCCAACTTGAGGTTAATCAACAGAGAGGTTATCCTGGGTAGTCAGACCTATCCCAAGAACCTTTTAAAGGAGAATCTTGGGCAGACAGGTCATGGTGCCTGCTGGCCTTGGAGAACCTAGCTGTCCCAAGTTCTGCAGCTTTAGGGAACTGACTTGCTCCAACAACGTCATGAACTGATAATGAGACCCCAATCCATAGATGAAGAACAACTCCAGCAGACCCCGAGACTGCAGCTTTGTGAGGCCCCAGCAGCGGACCCGGGTAAGGCATGCCTGGATCCTGGCCCTCAGGAACTAGGAGACAATGAATGGGTGCTGTGGGGTTTGTCTTGGTGATGAGAACTGAACCCAGAATCTTACAACACTAAGCAGATGTTCTGCACTGAGTTACACAATGTTTTAAGCCTCTTAGAAATGGCATAGAAATGGGGGGCAGGGGCCACTACTCACTGAGGCTAAGGGGTCCATGGACTGTCCCTGTCTGCCCAGACACCAAAATACCTAGGTTAGGCAGGTAACCAGGGGCACAGTAGGGTCAGAGATCAGCCAATTGGGGGCACACAGATCGAGGAACTTGTGCATCTTTAACGGCAATGCCGAAAGTTCCCAAGTTGTGTGTAGGCAAGGGACTCCTTCGGAGAACAAATGTTCACCATGCCACTTGCATCAGATGTCTAAAGAACTTGGACCTGGTACCCAATGCCCTTGTCTCCCATTGGACCATTTCTCCCCATTTCGCATGCTTGCCTGGGGCAGGAAAAGCCGAAGCATCCAAATACCAGCCGGAAGTGAAAAACCAGCCATTGTAAGGCAGCTCAAAGCCACACAACTGGCAATGTCTGCTTGGGGACCAACACTCCCAGTTTCTAAACCTCGAGTTCTTGCCTGCTTGCACCCCAAAAGTAAAGAGTCCTGGGCACACTGGCTAGGTGACCAGAAGAGCCTAGAAGGGCATCTGGGGTAAGGCAGTCTCCTACAGCCTCCCAGGAGTCCATGGCACTACCTTATTATCACCCAGAGACCACTGGCCATAGTGCTCCATCTCCTCCACCAGCTCATCACAGGCCGTCTCCGTGAAGATGGGGAACCAGTAGACATCCGGACAAGGCTGGGAAGAGGGAAGACCCCGTCACAGGAGTCCAGAGTGATAGCACCATGTCCTCCTCAAACTGCGAGATCCCCTACGGAGCTCCTGGTGAGTCTCCCCCAGCCCACTCACTAAGCCTCAGAGGAACTTACTGAGTGTCCCCGAGGAGGCAGGGCTCAGCGGAGGCTGGTTAGACGGAGTGAGGGACTGGGGGACAGAGCTCAGAGGGACTTTCCAGCCAAGGTTACAGCCACTAGAGAGTGTACACCTAGCACAGGGGCTGCAGATGTGAGTGCCAGGACAGAGCCCCCACCCCTCGTTCTTGGCTCCGAGGCAGCACGTGGGGATGGTCCCTCCTCCTCTTCCTTGAATTCCCGATCCTTCTGCCTCCATCTCCTGAGTTTATTACAGGCCTACACCGCCATGCCCAGATAGAAAGTGCTGCTGAGGGAGAGGTCAATCCACCCCAAGCACTGCCAGAGCAGATACACTGACTCCTCCTTTCCCCTCACATTCAAGCTCCACCCCCGTGTATCCCAGGGCTGCAACCGTGGGATATGAACCCCTTACCGTCTCCACCAGCTTCCCCGCCAGAGCCTTGGTATAATTCTCATGGATGTACTTCTCTTTCCAATCCTGTAGAGAATGCAACGTGGAATGGGGTTCCCATGCCTGGCCTGAGTCAGCTGTGGTCACCTTAAGTTTAATAGCCTGGGATGCTCCCAGGGAGCCTTCAGCCTTCAGGTCCCTCAAAACATGAGTAAGTATGAACTCAAGGGAGGCTGGCAGATCAGGCGGTGGTGGCGCACCCCTGTAATCACAGCACTCAGGAGGTAGAGAAGGCGGATCTCTGTGAGTTCAAGGCCAGCCTGGTCTACAGAGTGAGATCCAGGACAGGTACCAAAACTACACAGAGAAACCCTGTCTTGAAAAAAACAAAACAACAACAAAAAAGAAGCCAGCAGGTTATCATATGTGCCTGCTGGGTGTGAGAGTGTTATCTGGATAGACAGGATCTCACATCTGCACCTTCATGTACATTCATGGGTCCGTATGTGGCTGTGTATAGGCATGTACAAATGCCCATGTCAGCTCCACACCCCATACACTGTCACAACTGCTACTTGCTTCATCTCATCACTGAGACATCCTCAGAGGTAAGCCAAGCCAGGAAAGAACCATTGTAGAATCCAAGTGTGGCCCAAAGGTTAAAAAGGCTCAAATAAGTCACAGCTCCCTGCGCCACTAGATGGCGATGTGGCTAAGGCTCCCTCTATACTAGAATAGCACTCTGGAGGTGAACTTGGACATGTGGAGAACAGGTCACCCAGGCGTCTATGGCCACAAGATCACTGAACTGGAGTCTCTGTGACTCCCAGTCCAGGTCCACCCACCCAGGTCTCACCTCAGGGTTGCTGAACACCTCCCAGAGATCATTATGGAGGTGGGTGGTCTGGTAGTTATCTAGGGACAGCAGATGGCCAAAGGTGTGTCGGTTGGTCAGGAACATGAACACCTCCTACAGAGAGTAGATGGTTAGACAAGTCTCCTTACCCTGCAGACCCCAGGGAGGGGCAGTGCAGTGCCCCACCGCCAGATTCAAGTTTACAAGATTAAAGACCTATGAGAACAGTGCGTGTCCCAGCACCCAGCACAGCTCCAATCAGGGAAGGCTTCCTGGAGGACTGAATATAAAAGAAAAGGACTCTCTCTTTCTTTCTTGTTTGCAACACTGGCGATTGAACCCAGAGCCTCAAGTCTGTGGGCAAGAGCACTCCCAAGGGCTGTGATCCTGACATGCTGGTCACAGGGAAAAACGGAACCATACTGTTGATTGAAACAAATTCATCGGGGCAGATGAGAAGGCTCAGTGGGTAAAGCCTGACACCTTGAGTGCAAGCTGTGGGACCCATGTAAAGGTTGAGAGAGAAAATCAACTCCATGAAGTTCCTCATCTACACACACACACACACACACACACAGGAAAAAATTCACATTACCGAGTGAGACACTCAGTTTGATCCCACACTAGAAAAAAATCACAAAGAACTATGTAATGGGACCAGATGTCACGGCACATGCTTCAGCTATCCTAGCACTCAGGGAGCAGAAGCAGGAGGATCATGAGTTCAAAGCCAGTATGATCCTGTTTCAAAACAATATACAAAGCCAGGCAGTGGTGGCCCACACCTTTAATCCTAGCACTAGGGAGGCAGAGGCAGGCAGATCTCTGAGTTCGAGGCCAGCCTGATCTACAGATCAAATTCCAGGACAGCCCTGTCTTGAAAAAAAAAAAAAGAAAAGAAAAGAAAACAAACAACAACAACAACAAAAGACACACACCAAAACCATGAAGATGATGTGAAGGTCCCTTGGACATACTTCTCAGGATACACTGAGGCTATACCAAATTTATAAATGAGTGGGATGTGGTGGTACACATCTCTAGTCCCAGAATTTGGGAGACTGAGGTAGGAGGGTCAGGAGTTCATGTCTATTGTAGGCTAAAGGTTCCATCTTGATACATAAACAAAACACACAAAAATACACAGACAGTGCAAAACCTGGTCTCTACAGACCTGAGGACTGGCCTCACACCCAGTGCCCAGAAGTCCCTGTTGGCCCCTCAGAGCTCCTGGGCCTATGGTGACAAGATAGCCCAGTGTGCTGGTCAAGGCTGGAGGACCACATTCCTGGCACAAGGACCTCCCAAAAGCCACACTGACCTGCTGCCGGACATTGGCACAGAAACTCATGTCGGCATCCAGCTTGCTGTATTGGAACAGGTCTACATGCCGCAGCTCAGCCCGCAGGGCACTGCCCTTAATCAGGTAGATGTTTGAGATGTAAGGCACATTCCAGACGCCGCTGCAGCAGAGAGAGGAAATACGAGGGTCACAGTCTAGCAGGAGGACTCACAGCCAGGAGCCAGAAAGAAAAGGTTGTATCAAAAATATGAACAAGCTGGGTGTGGTGGCACACATCTATAATCCCAGAACTTGGGAGAGGGAGGCAGGAGAATCAGGAGTTCAAGTCTATTGAACTTGAGGTCACAGCCGGTGTTTGAGGGGGGCATTCATCTGAGGGTGCTAATCTGAATTTTTTTATGTTTTCATTTTATTTTGTATACGTGTGTGTGTGTGTGTGTGTGTGTGAGAGAGAGAGAGAGAGAGAGAGAGAGAGAGAGAGAGAGAGAGAGAGAGAGAGAGAGAGAGAGAGAGAGAGAGAGAGAGAGAGAGAGAGGTGGGGGGAGTGTACGCCATAGGACGTGTGGAGATCAGAGAACAACTTTCTCGAAGCTGGTTCTCTCCTTCTATCATGTGTGTCTCAGGGATCAAACTCAAGTTTTCAAGCTTAGCAACAGGTGCCCTTACTTACTGAGCCATCTTGCCAGATCTAATCTGTCTGTAAAAATCTATCTTTTATCTTGTTTCGGTGCTGGGCCCAAACCTAGGGGCTTGCAAACATTCTACTACTGAGTTAAATCCTAAACTCAACAGTGCTAATCTCCTCTTCCCACCCTGGGCATGGGAGCCCAAGATAACTTTTAGGATTTCTTCTGTGTGTCTGACTCTAGTCCCCTTTGCTTGAGGGCAACCGGAACAGGGATGCAGGGAAGGAGGTACCACAAACCCAGGAGAAGCGATGAAGGTGATATGTACTCACACACGCCGTCCCTGCACAATATCCACGTAGTCCTCAGAGCGGGCATAGTACCCATCTGCACTCAGTGCCCCCCAGAAGTTGGACCAGAGCCTCCCATGGCGGGTCATGAGTGGAGCGATGACATTCCTGAGTAGGAGGCAGGGGCAGACAATACTGAGGATGGGGAAGGGAGGGGCCAAGCAACCTGTGATTTGCACACTGGGATCTCTACCCTTGTCATTGGGACAGGACAAGCTCGGCTCATCAGAAACTTCACCCCTCCCATGCTAAGGACAGACTCAGGAAAGTGCCAGTCTGTCAGCCCTTGGAGTTTTCAGGCTGGGAGGTCCAAGAAGAGGGGGAGAAAGTCAAGGGGCTTCTATTTGACCAGGCTTTGCTCAGGGGGCCACCCACACACTTACTTGTTTTGTTCAATCAGGAGCCGTAGGCTGTCTGGCTCAGTCAGAGCCACATCAGCATCCACACTGAAATAGTAGGTGCAAGTCTGGTCTTGGCGGCACAAGTCTCTGTGAGAGGAAAAGGAGTGAAGGGCAGAGGAAGGAGGGGGTCATCACAGCACTTCAGGCTGGCCCCAGAACTTCCTCAGAACTCCTGTGAACTCAGGTGCAGGCTGGGACCTCAAAGGTCCTTCTCCAACCCTAATACCCAGATCCCAGGCTTCTTAGCTCTCAGGTCAAAGACTTGGCAATGGCAAAGGTTTGATCTGGGGGAAGCACAGCCCAGCAGATGGGGCTCTTTGCAACATGTCTTGAGAGCAGCTGGGCAGCTAGCACCAACAGAAGCTGGGGGTATCCATTGGGGCAGAGCACTTGCCTGGTATGTATGAGGTCCTGGGTTTACTTCTAGTACCCCACATTAAAAAAATAATAAGAATAAGCTGGGTGACGGTGGCACACTCCATTAATCCCAGCACTCTGGGAGACAGAGGCAGGTTAACTGAGTTCGAGACCAGCCTGCTCTACAGAGTGAGTTGCAGGACAGCCAGGACTGTTTCAGAGAGAAACCCTGTTTTGAACTTTTCTCCTAAATAATATAATTAATAACAATAATTTTTTTGAAGTATGCTGCTGGGTACGATGGTGCATACCTGTAATCACCACACTAGGGACAGAAGAATCTTAACTTTAAGGCCAGCTTTGGATACATGGGGAGTTTGAGGCCAGACTGAGCTATATGAAACCCTGCCTCAAAATGCCAAAAACCTCCTAAAAATGTCCCTTTTGTTCAACTAGTCTAGGGTTTAGAAAATGACAGTCCCTGCCTGCCCTGAAGCTCCCACTGCCAGCTTTGTTCTGCCCAGAAGCTAAGAATGGTTCTCTGTTCTTAAATGACTAGGAAAAAGGGGAAAAAATCAAAAGAAAATTATGCTTTCCTTTGAGGAAG
Organism: Onychomys torridus; assembly: GCF_903995425.1. Classification (NCBI taxonomy): domain Eukaryota; kingdom Metazoa; phylum Chordata; class Mammalia; order Rodentia; family Cricetidae; genus Onychomys; species Onychomys torridus. The sequence goes on from NC_050444.1 coordinate 159,190,544, forward strand.
TCAAATTTCAGTATCCCAAAATAAAATCTTTCTGGAACACAATCCCACTCATTCATTATACATCAGTGGCCATCGTTATGGGACAAGGGCAGACAGCTCAGCAAGGGCGACAGAGCCCACCTAGCTGACTGGCAGCCCTTTAAGGGGCGTCTGCCACCCCCAGATTAAGACAGAAGTTTTTTTTGCTTTTTTGCTTTTTTTTTTTTTGTTTGTTTTTCGAGACAAGGTTTCTCTGTGTAGCCCTGGCTGTCCTGGAACTTGCTCTGTAGACCAGGCTGGCCTCAAATTTAGAGATCTGCCTGCCTCTGCCTCCTGAGTGCTGGGATTAAAGGCCTGCACCACCACCACCTGGCAAGACAGAGGAACTTTTATTTTTTTGAAACAGCATGTAGCCCAAGCTGGTCTTAAGTTAGCTATGTACCTGAGGATGACCTTGAACTCCTGACCCTCTTGCCTAATTTCAGGTGTTTACTACCAGAGCCAGTTTATGTGGTACTGAGGATCAAACAGAGTTTCACCATGCATGCTAGGCATTCACTCTACCAACACCCCAGTCCTATATAAATGGCTTCTTGTGTCTTTATTTTTGTTCTGGTTTATTTTTATTATTATTATTAGTGTGTGAGCACACCACAGCATGCAGGGTGTCAGAGGACAACTCTGTGAGTATGATCTATCCTCCCACAGTCAGGGGGAGGCAAGCCCCTTTAGGGAGTCATTGTATTTTTTTGTTTTTCAAGGCAGGGTTTCCATGTAGCCCTGGAACTGCTCTGTAGACCAAGCTGGCCCTGAACTCAAGAGCTCCACCTGCCTCTGCTTCCGGAATGCTGGAGTCATCCTATTTTTAATCAGAGGTTGTCTCTGTCAGCCTTGGTCTACTTCTAGCCCTCCAGTCTCCCCTCATTCCCTAATTTGCTTCCTAAATCCACGTGACACTATATCTGAGCATCCCCAAGTTGTCCTGACAGAGACTACTTCCTCATTTCACAGGGGAGCCCTGAAACCCAGACAGGGACAGGACTATGCTGGAGACCACAGAGCCTTCTGAATTTCCAGCCTGCTGTTCCCAATGCCACAGCCACCCGCCCACCACCATCCACGAACCCCCACGCCTGACTCACGCGCCCATGTTCCTGGCGTCCGCGTTGGCCATGCGCACCTCAGGACCCACTAGCTTCACGGACTGGTACTCACTGCTGTGCTCTGCCAGAAACTGCTCTACCTCAAGCTTGTGGTGGTGTTCCTGGACGTGGGACAGGTGTAGATGAGGGTGCAGGTTCCAGGAAACAGCACCGCTGTCGCTTGCCTGGGGATGCTCTGTCTCTGGCACACTCCTGCCACCTGCATCTCTGAAGGGACTCTAGCCAGCCGGAGAGTGACAAACATGGCTCTGGCAGGCCTTGCCCCTCCCCCATTCCCATTAGATTACATTCATAACGCTGGTCTCTTATTCGGCCATTTCCTCCTCCTAGGCTACCAACATCTACCTATCAAAGTACTGAAGTAACCCAGCAATCAAAAGCCCCCTTTGGCTCACCTAATTAACATGCCCAATTAAAATTAAACACCTCATTATAACACAGAGTTTCCCCTTGTACCTTTATAAACCACCATTTGCCTATGAGCCACGTCTGTCTCCTCTCTATCCAGAGGCAGTCCTTTGTCCCCTCTGAGACAAATACCCCGTCCCTCTTCCCTTGTTCCCTTCCCCTTCTCCCTCATCCTCTATCTCCTGTCTTTGTCCCTTATCCCTGCCCTCTGTCCTTCCGGGGAAAGAAATCTCCTTCTTGCCGAGAACTTGCTCTCAGGGTGTCCTGAGCCGGTTCTGTTCTCCTCAATCTGTCATGTGCCCTTCTCTGGTGATCCTTTCACACCCATCTTCCCCGGCCCGGCCCCACAGGCCTCTTCACAGCTCTTCATCAGGACAGCTCCTTCTCCCAAGGACATCCAGAAGCTCTGATGATGGTTGGGGTATGGTGTCAACCAATGTACCAGGGGATCTAGATACATACATGGACAGTCTGCACTGCCCCCCCCCCCCCAGGACATGGAGAGAACAGGATTTTTATTTCCAAACCTAAGCAGGGATGTCCAACCTACTGACATTGTGGTACCATATCAGCATCATCTACAAATGCTACCCTGGGATGCACGTGGCCTGAGGATCACAGGTTAGGTCTATGTGGTAGACCAACATCTGCTCTGCTACAAAGAGCCCGGACAAGGCCCGACCTTGGACAGGGCCCTTCACCTGTCTCTACTTTAGGGAAAGATGTCTCCTCCCTCAGGTCACTGGGAGCAGGCAGTGAGTCAGAGCCAGCACATAGTAGGTCCTCATGTCTATGACTGTTCTCTTTCTATACAAAGTGGAAGTTCATGCAAGGGAGCTGTGCGCCATGTGAGGGCAGGTCTCATTGCCTTTCTGTCTGTAGTGCCTGCTGTACATCAGAGGTGAATGTGAGGAAGCCAGGCAGGGAGCTGAGTGGGAGACTGTGGGTCCCTGGGACAGGACATCTTGTTGCAGCTGGAAGGTATACAGGGGAGACACAGATAAGACAACTGAGCAGAACTCAGAGAAGACAAAGGCCCCCATAGTCTGGGGAAGATCTGGCCAGTCAAAGACAGCAAAGCAGAGAAGCCCGCGCTTTACCTAGCCAGTGGAGTACTGAACCACCAGGCCTGCTCCCCACAGAGCTCAGGGCTCAAGACTTATACCCATTTTCCCTGAAGGTGCTAAAGCAATGGAAACCAACTTGATTTTGAGCAGATCAAACCCACAGCATGAAGGAGACAGGAAACAAAAATGGCCACAGTCAAGGTGTGGTGGTCTGAATGAGAACGGCTCCCACAGGTTCATACGGTTGAACACCTGGTCCCTAGATGGTGGAACTGTTTGAGAAGGATTAGGAGGTGTGGCTTTGTTGGCAGAAGTGTGTCACTGAGGGTGGGCTTTGAGGTTTCAAAAGACTCCTGCCATCCCTAGTGCTCCCTCTCTCTGCCTGCTGCTCGTGATTCTAGATGTGAATTCTCAGCTGTTTCTGCCACCACACCTCTGTTCCACCACGGTGTTTTGTCACAGCAACAGATAGGTAACTAAGATACAAGGGTACCCACTGCGTGCTGCCTGTAAATGGGGCAGTGCTTTCGTTCCTTGCTGTTATAGATAAAACCTAAGGATTTGGAATTGAAGAGACTGATTGTTCAGCTACTAAGAGCGCTTGCTGAGCTGGGCAGGCATGGTGGTTCACTCCTATAATTCTGGTACTGAGGAGACAGAAGCAGGTGAATCTCTCAGTTTGAGCCAGCCTGGTCTACATAGTAAGTTCCATGACAGCCATGCCTACACAGAGAACTCCCACCTCAAAAAAACTAAACAAACAAACAAACAAACAGTGGGTGCTTGCTGCTCTTCCAGAGGATCTGAGCTTGGTTCCCAGCACCCATGTCAGACAGCTCACAACAACCCGCAACTCCAGCTTCAGGGAATCCAGCACCCTCATCTGGCCTTCTAGGGTACCTGCACTCATGTGCCAATGCACACATACATACACATAATTTTTTTTTTTTTTCCAGAGCTGAGGATAGAAACCCAGGGCCTTGCGCTTGCTAGGCAAGTGCTCTACCACTGAGCTAAATCCCCAACCCCACATACACATAATTTTAAAAATTAAAGTATTTAGAATCCAGGGCCCCCACACCCTAGTCAAATATACTGTAGCTAAGATACATCCATAGCCCTCTGTAAAACGTTTTTGTTGTTGTTTTTTTAATAGGAGAAGGACAGGCTCACTGTAACCCAGGCTGGCCTTGAACTTACAGACCTCACACCCAGGCTTCCTCAGTAGCTAGACAGATCCTCTCTACCCTCTTTCTCTTCTATGTACTTCACAAGTCAACTTGTTTAACCCCTGTAACAATTTAGTGTGATTACCTGTGGGAGCCCACAGAGGTTTCCTAGTGAGATCTGAGCTTGCTTTACCCAGCAGGGCTGCATAAGGGGATGGACTGACCACTGTGTGGTTACCAGGTGTTTGAAAGGTTCTGCACTTGGCTGTGCTGGGGGAGGTCTTTTGCGCTACCCCTTGGCATTCCTTTAAGAAGCCCTTTAGAAGAGACAGAAGGGGCTGGTGGATAAGCATCCAGGCCCTCCCGAGGCTATCCTGTGTTTCTCTCTCCCCTCTATATTTCTATCTAAATCTCTTATCCCTCACTCCTCAAGATAACCTTGGGGGTAAAGGTGGGGACGGGTTCCTCACAATTACCTCAATTCCAATCTTGCTTTAATAAGTGAGAAAACAGGAGCAGAGAGCTTAAGGCTGGTATCCCAGGTCACACAGCCAAGAAAAGTCACATTGCTGAGATTCAAGTACAGTCCGCCTGACCTAGTCAGCCTAGTGATTTGGGGACACAGTTCACTACCCACTTCCATTCAGCCCAGGTTCAATGGGATCCTCAGAGGTCTTAGGCCAGTTCATGAGGCTGAGCTCTTGAGTCAAGCTCCACATGGCAGCTTCTACTCACGTGGTTGTGAATGAAGAGCCTCATCTGTTTCTGGGGGTATCGTAGGCGCAGCAGCCGCAAGAAAAACAGGGATAGGAACGGCGTCGGTTGCTCAATGAACACACCGACCAGGACAGTGGGCAGAGCTTCATCCTGCAGAGGGAAGGATAGAAGGAGTCATGCAGGGTCTAGTCACTGCCTGCCACCAAGCCCCTACCACAGCCCAAGGAAACCTGAGGGGGCACACGGCCGTGGGAAGCTAGATGCCCAGGTCGCAGGGCGTCAAAGCAGGCCATGCAGCTGTGGGGCTAGCAGGACCTACGCACGGCGAGGCCTGTTTGAGAAAGGTACAACCAGTTCCCAGGCTCTAACAAGGGCCAGTGGACAGCATGACACCAGATTCTGGCTGGCGTGGTGTTCAAGCTGGGCCATAAAGGGTGACAAGGACTCACAGCATAGGAAAAGGCTAGGGGAGAGTAAAGGGCTAGGTAGAAGAAATGGACTCGGACATTTGGAAGGAAGCTGGAGCCTGTGCGACATCCAGCTTCCAGAGGAGCTTCCCGGAAGAGGCACTTGGGTGGTCCCCCAGACAGAGAATAGCCTCTTTGCCTCTCACCGTTCTATTTGGAATCACCCCCCTTCCCCCCATCTCATGGCACTGTCCTCAACTGTCTCCCTCAGCTCAGGCCTGGCCTCACCCCAATGCCCCTGAGGCTGCGGAGGCCCTCATCACACACGGTGCAGCCCGTCTCGAAGGTCCAGAATCGAGGAATGTAGTTGCCCAGGTAGTTCAGCTGCAGCTGTTGGGAGTCAAATGCAGTTGAAAAGGCCAAGCCAGCCACACCCCCAAACTAGCAAATCCCATCTCCGTCCTGCCTGCCATCTTTCAGGGTCTTGGAGGGAATGCTCCCTCACCCAGAATAGCCTGTACCCCTGGCTGCTGGAGAGGGAGTTGGGGGCTTATAAAAACCCAGATTCCTAAGGACTGGGCCTCACAGGATTTCAGGCAGCAGAGCTGGGTGGAACCAAGATCTGCATTTTTCTTTTTCTTCTGCCCCCCCCCACACCCCTCCCCCCGGGGATGGGGAGCAGAAGTCTCAAGTAGTCCAGGTTGGCCTTGAACTCATCATGTAGCCAAGAATGACTTTAAAATTCCTGATCCTCCTGCCTCTACCTCCCAAGTTCAGAGATTATAGGTGTGCACTACCATGCCTGGTTTATGTGGCCCCTGGTGATCAAACCCAGGTCCTCAGGCATGCTAGGCAAGCACTCTACCAGCTGAGTTACACCTCCAGCACAGATCTGCATTTTTCCCTAGGTTTTCTTTCCTCTCCTGCCCACAGGATTCTAAGGCTGGTGACTGACAAATATTCTATGAGCCATAAACCAATCCTCCAGGACCACTTAGGTTTGCTGTCCCCAGCCACCATCTGCCCTAGCCCCTTCCATAACACCGTGAGTAGAGACAGCCACTCTATTTGTGGTAGACTGGTCCCTGGTGCAGGTATCCAAAACATGTCCACTCAGTGAATAAATGCCATATCACAACAGTGAGATGGTTCTGGAACCTTCCTCAAAGCCTAGATGGGGACAGTGGCCTCTAATGGGTCCTGTGATCCAGCAGGGATGGACAGGGTACCACTGCCCACCACAGTGGAGAAACAGGACACCAGGCCACGCCTGTGTCAGAGAACCCCAAACAGTGGCACTAGCCCCAGAATGCAGTCACCACAGAAGCAGAATTGGGACTCTGGCTTCCTCCCACACTCCCCCAAGGTTGGGCCCCTCCTTACCTTGGTGGGCCCATTGCCATGGATGACCACTGGAAGGGTGTCATAGGCCAGGTTCCGCGCTCTCACATGGCCCATTTCAAACTTGAGTACGACTTCATCTGGGGACCAGAAAACACAAACCCATCTATCAGCAGAGGGGCCACGGTTGGCGCCTCACAGGCTGTGGCTCTGCAAAAAAATCATTTCACTCCCTTTAAGCCTCAGTTTCCCCCATCTTAAATTCCTTCTTTTTGTTTTTAAAGATTTATTCTTATTTGTGTATATGTGTGTGTGTGTATTGAGAGTGTGTGTGTGTGTCTGTGTCTGTGTCTGTGTCTGTGCACATGAATGCAGGTACCCACAGAGGCCAGAGGCATCAGATCCCCTGGAGCTGGAGTTACAGGTGGTTGTGAGCTGCCTGACATGGGTACTAGGAACCAAACTCCCATCTTCTGGAAGATTCCCTAACCATTTTAAAAATTACATTTAGCCAGGCATGGTGGCTCATGTCTTTAGTCCTAGCAGGCAGACAGATCTCTGAGTTCAAGGCCTGTTTGGCCTACAGAGTCAGTTCTGAGACAACAAGGGCTGCACAGAGAAACCCTGTCTCAAAATAAAAATAAATAAAATAAAAGTTACATTGATTTGTTTAGTGTCTGGGGTGTATATGTGGAGGCAAGAGAACAACTTGCTAAAGTCGGTTCTCTCTTTCAACCACGAGGGTTCTGGGGCTCAAACTCAGGTCTTCAGGCTTGGCAGCAAGCGCCTTTACCCACTGAACTATCCCTTCTTTTTTTTTTTTTTTTTTTCCCGAGACAGGATTTCTCTGTGTAGCTTTGCACCTTTCCTGGATCTCGCTCTGTAGTCCAGGCTGGCCTCGAACTCACAAAGATCTGCCTGGCTCTGCCTCCCGAGTGCTGGGATTAAAGGCGTGTGCCACCACCACCCAACAAACTATCCCTTCGTCACTGGGGTAAATGTGTGGCTAGCAAGCATCTGGCACAGCAGCATGGAAGGAGCACAGAGATCACAGGGACCCTTATCCTTCGTGTGGTGACTCATTGGAGTCAGAAGTGGGCTGGGGGAGGGGCAGCAAAGACTAGAACATCCCAGCTTCAGACACAAGGTGCACACTGAGAGGGGTGTGTATGACACGTGGTCAGTCAGGAAGACCTGTAGCAAAGCAGTCATCACCAGCCTTGGGCCCGAAGAGAAGGGGTCACTTGTACTGACGAGGCATGCATGGTGGAGTTAGGGCCAGGTGCCTGCTGCGGTTATCACTGCCTCCCCCTAAGTGGAACATCTGCGCTTCTCCCACCTTCTGAGAGACACAACTTTGGTCCCATAACATCTGGAGGGTCTCTGGGATCCCGGCAGGAGGCTGACATCAGCCCAGCGCAATGACCAAGGAGGGGCCCACTTGGTTTTCCTTCTTTGGTCTAACCCTGACAGGAATCCTCAGCTCCTTCCAACTCACTCCTCAAGCTTCCTGCCTTAGCCCGCTTCCTCCTCGACCCCACCTTCCCTCCCCTCTCAGGCCCCACCCCTCCTACCCTCTCAGACCTGATTTCCTCTTCTCTCTGGCCCCACCCCCTCTGGGTGCTACAGCTCACCCAAGGCTCCATCCAGGTTCTGGAAGATTCGGCAGCGGTGGTCCAGGCTGATATTGATTTGCTCCTGCAGGAAGGAGGGCCTGGGCTGTAGCAGGGACAGGCCCTAGCCAGCCCAGACTGGGTCCCAGCACACCCAGCATGGGGAGCCTGCCCCCACACTGGCTCAGCTTGCCATATCCTGGCTCTATTCAGAGAAGCAGGAAATCTCAAAACTGGAAGGAAGCTAAGGAAGCAGCTGGTCAGCAGTAAGGATGACAGCCATGTGACAGCACACGCTGAGGTCTGATGTTGCTACATGTCAGTCTCCGGGCCCAGGTTCTATGTACATGTGTGAATCTGAGCTTCACACCTACTCCTGTGAGAAATGCTAACAGTGTGGGTTTTTACTCCTTAATACACTAACTTTTGGTTTCTGAGACAAAAATCTCAGAATGTGCAGGCTGGTTCTGAGCTATGTAGCCCAGGCTGGCCTCAAATCCATGATCCTCCAGTCTCCCACATGCTGGAATTACAGACACGCCATCAGGTGTAGCTTTGTTTGTTTGTTTGTTTTTATGTGTATAAGTATTCTACCTGCATGTATGTACGTGTGCCATGTGCATGAACCCACAGAGACCAAAGGAAGGCAACAGATGCCCTGGAGCTAGAATTACAGAAATTGTGAGCCATCCTGTGGGTTCTGGGAACACAAACCTGGTCCTCTGTGACAGCAGCAAGTGCTTTTACCCACTAAGCGTCTCTCCAGTGGCATACGTTTATTTATCTTGTATGCGTTTGTTTGTGTGAGTGTGTGTGCCACAGTATGGAGGTCAGAGGACAATTTGTAGAAGTCTGTTCTCTCCTTCTACTGTGCGGGTCCAGGAGACTGAACTGAGTCATCACGCTTGGCAGCAAGCACCTCTACCCACTGAGCCACAACACAGGCCTTTGGCTTTGCTTTAACCCAACCAACTTCACCCATTACTCCAGAATGGTAAGCAATGACCGTCTTATTTTAAAGCCCCCAAGTCTATGGCAGTTTGTCACAACAGCCCGAATGGACGGACACACCAACCCAGTGGCTCAGACCCCAGAGGACTGACCCCAATGCAGCCTGGCCAGTGAGATCCAGAGTCAGGATTCCCCAGACCCCTCTTCCCAGCCCACCTACCGCCTCTTACCCTCTTCTCCGGGTCCAAGAAGATCTTGGTGTAAAAGAGCTGGTCACTGTCACTGTCCTGGCCCTCCCACTCGGCCACCAGTTTGCTGAGGTTGGGGGCATAACCCATGAAGCCTGAAGGTGGTAGAAGGGACAGAGACACACTTAGCTCCCAGCCTCTGGGCTAGCTCCCTCCATTCCCGCCACCTCCCCCACTTCACTCCTAAACCTCACCTCTTCACTTCTGACTGAGGGGAGGTGTGATACAAGCTAATGTCCCTGGACAGCACTCCTAAGATGAAGGAACCCACTGAACTGGACCCACTTAGTGCTAGGCCCCTAGAGAGCAGATCCACAAGGATCCCGGCTTGGGTCCTTTATAGAGTCATCTGAGCAGCTTGGATCAGAGAAGGGGGGAGGCTGGAAAAATGTCACACAGCACTCCAGGGAGAGCAGATAAAGTGAGGGTTGCACAAGCAAGGAGGGAAGAAACAGGACACTTGACCCCTGGGCTAGTCACCCCCACCCCACCCCCACCCACCCCGCTCCCCACCGCCAACCATGGCAACTGTGTTAGCTCTCTGGGTGGGGCCTGTGGGTTCTACTCTCTGAAAGGACTGGAAAGGGCTGAACAGTTCCAGACAGTGGTGGAGGGCCAGGCTCAGCACCAGGAAACGAGGAGGCACAGAGGGAGATGGGTGGAGGTCTGAATAGATACGGGGGTTTTTAAACTGTTTTTGAGAAAGCGTCTCTCACAACTCTGGACCGCTTTGCCCTCATTAGCTAACCAAGGATGACCTTATGACCCTCCTGCCACCATCTCTCCAATTCTGGGATTGCACAGTGGCACCATAACCGCCAGTGCTGGCCGTGGAACGTAGACAAGCGTTCTACCAACCGAGCTACAGCCTCAGCCGTTTTCTGTATTTAATTTTTTTACACATTTATTTGTATGTGTTGTGTGTGCGTGAGAGCGAGTGTGTGTGTGAGAGAGAGCGAGAGAATGTGTGTGTGAGTTGTGTGAGTGTGTGTATGTGTCAGAGTTGCCTCTGTGTGTGTGTGTGTGTGTGTGTGTGTGTGTGTGTGTGTAAGTCAGAGGACAGCTTTCAAGGGTTGTTTCTCTCTTTCCATCATATGAGTTCTAAGGATCAAACACAGATTGTCAGGCTTGATGGAAGCTCTGCCCACAGAGCAATTTCTTTAGTCCTTTCTTTTTTCTTTTTTTTTTTTTTTTTTTGGATACAAGGTCTCATGTAGGCCTGGCTGAGCTACTGGACTCTAGATATCTTTGGGAAGCAGAAGTGATATGGGAGGTGAAGGACTACAGTTTCTCCAGCACAGCTGGATGGCCCTTCAACAAAGTGAGGAAGACATCCCACAGAGGGTCTCTTTGAGACTGTATGCATTTGGAACCCATGACCCACAGTGAGGTCAGGTACTGGACCCCACACCCTGCACATCCTCTTACCTCCAGAGCCCAGAAACCTCTTGCCGTCAGAGACTGTTGGATACTTGGCCTCCAGTCTCCGGTCGGGGTAGATGAGCTCCTCAGCTGAGAAGACCACCTGGCTCTTGGCCTGCTGGAACTTCTTCAAGAGCTCCCGAGGTCCCGAGGCGAACACCACATCATAGCTGTGGCCAAAGCGAGAAGCTGAAGCAGGTCCAGAGGGGGCACCCACAGAAGGACACGGGGATCAGGAGCTCCTCACATCCTACACCAGCCACCATCCGGGAGATAGAACTGCATGCCCTACCTCCCTCAGTCTGCCACATTTCCATGCCCATGCTGGGCAGGACACAGTCCCCATAATCCATGTCCTTGTCATATTCCAACATGGCTCATCCGTCATCTTTGGCAGCTCACACCTCCCATCTTTTCACCAAGAGGAGTACTGGCCTACATCAAAGAGACTTATCCTGGGGTCTCTTAGATAAGCTTAGCTGGAGGGAGCCTCCTTTACACATGATGTCCAGGGCTTATTTTGGACCCCCTGACCCCAATACCACCCTGCACTCCAGGGACGCAAGCAGGAATCCCCAGCACACCCACCCACCTGTCAGTGAAGAGAATAACCAGGTCTTCCTTGTCTGCGTGCTTTTCCAGTGCCTTCTTCAGCAGCCGGACCTTCTGCCCTCCACCTGCTGACAGTCCACTGTCCGTGCTCCAGTCCTCCCCCAAGCCCAGTGCCTGCAGAGAGAGGCCCCCAGCTTTGGTAGAGAAATATTCTTTCACCAGTTTGAGTAGTGGACATCTTTGCTTCCTTTCAATCCAATGTAAGGAAACAATTCCAGGTGATGCCAGTGGCGATCATGTGACCAGGGACAACCAATCACTATCCCCCATCCCTCTGCCCCTCCTCCCATAGCTAGAGCTTTGAGCATGTAACCCAAACATGGCCTTTCTTCCCTGGGACTGTTGTGTTAAAATTAAGGCAAGGCTGTTATGATTGGCTAAAATTGAAAAGTTCGGTGCAAAAGTCTAGGGCTAGAATCACCTTACCACCATGGAGAGAGCCTGCCTCTGGAGACAGAAAAATCCAGACCCTGGATCCAGCTATGTCTGAAGTAACACCCTGCTTTTTCACGATCCATAATTTCATGATGATACTCTTTCCTCCTGGCTTCGTACCTAGCTCTGTGTAGGCCACGATGAGGCCAGTGTGAGTACATCTCTTTTCCTAGTGCCCAACACTATGCCTGACAGTGTGCCCACAGAGGACGCCCATGCCTGGTAGACAAGCATGTTTCTTTGTGACAGTGTACACATTCCAGAGGTCTTCAGACCATATTCAAGATGCCCCAGGGGATTGTGGGAATGACGGTCCCCAGGTCCTGCCATCCACACTAGCCTTTCAAGAGAGGCCTCTGCATGTTTCCATCCAGGTCAACTCCACATCTTCCTCTCACCTCCTGGAATCATTCACATGACCTTCATCCTAACTCCTGCCCTTCTTGGCACCTGAGTCTGCCCAAGAGCCCTAACTGTGGGAAGCCCTAGCCCCTGGACCCCCACCATCTCTCCCTCTCTCTCTCTCCCCGCCCTACCTACCCACACAGCTCTCACCTGAATCTTGTAGTTAAAGAACTGAGCTGAGCGCCTGAAGCGGCGGAAGCCCTCCGTCTCTTTCGTGGCCACAGTGAGGACCAGAAGGTTGTCTGCGGACAGAGAAGGACATGAGGGGCTGAATGGGGATGGAGGAGAGTCTTGAACAGTGGCCTTCTTCTTCCCTTCTTCAGGCTGTGCCGAGGGCCGTCCTGGTTCGGGACAGCTGGGGTATAACCCTTGCTTCCCTGTTCCCTGGGTTCCTTGTATGTGGAAACTGACAAACAGGGCAAGCAGCACCCAAGGGAGGGCATCTGCACCTGCCTCATGAAACCAAGTCTCTGGCTTTCGAGGGTGCAAAGCATCATGGGGTAGAGGGGAAGATGCCCTGAGTGCTGACCATGGGGGGATCTCTCTGGCAGCTCTGAGCAGAAACAGCAAATGCAGAGTTCACGAGGCCACTTGCTCTCTATCCATACATTGAGGGTGGACATACTCATCCACTCTGGTCTCCCTCAGGCCTACGAGGCTGACTCTCCCAATGCCATGCTTCCCGTTCAGGCTGCCTGGGATGGAAACCGACTTGAAATCCCCTCACCAGTCCATGTCTGTGGCCAGGGCAGCTGGTACTATCTTTCCTCTCTCTCCCTCCCTCTCATTTTGAAAAGGGGTCTCGTGTAACCCAGCCCCATATCCAGCTAATTGGTAACAAAGCTGCCCATGAACTTCTCTATTGATCTTCCCGCCTCTGCTCCCAAATGCTGAGGTTGCAGGCATGAGCTACCTACCATACTCAACAAGCCTGGCTTTGTCAATACCTTCTTAACAAGGGACCCCTTCCCGCTCTGCAGTGTGACTTCACCCCTGCAACAGAACGTGCTACAAGTGGCTCCCAAGACATCCTTTGTGGGAGCCCCCAGAAGCCTCTCTTGACCCCACTGTGAGGTTGTGATGCCTGAGAAGTTGGGGGTTGGGAGCTGGCCCGCCTGGCTAGATCCTGGCAAACTGTGTGAATCCAGGGCCAGTCATAATAGCACCTCTCCCTTCCCTACTATCAATTCCTGTGAATCCCACCCAGACTTCTGCCCTTGGAGGATGGGGGACAGGCCCACTACCCTGTATTGGTATTTGCTCCGCCCATGACCCTGGGCTATACGGTGCTTGCTGCAGTTGAATGTGACCTCAGATAAGAAGCTGGAGAAGGGACACAGGCCCCTTCTCCCGGCTGCAAGGTGAAGTCGCTCCCGGTCAGATCAGAGGATGACTTCTGCTGTCTACTCCGTTCTGTAATCGTGAGTGTTATATGTTAATAAATTCTTTACCCATTTAATAGCCTCACGTGGACTGATCTTAATACTACTCAGTGGTTGTTATGGCTCCTTTATACCCAGGACTCACATTTACCTAGGTGAACAGAACACATACGCACGCCCGCACACATGCACGCACGCACACAGAAAAAAACAAAATAAAACAAATCCAAAAACCCAGCCAGGCCAGCGGCAGGCAGGTAAGGCCTTCCCCTTCCCCTACCACTGGATGTAAGAGTAAGAGCTGAGAGAACAAAAGGGACCAGCTCTCCCAAGCTGGCTGAGGCTGCATAGGCAGGAGGCTGTCCCTACAGGGATCAATCAATGTCAGGGATTGGCAGGACCCCGTAGGGTGGGCCTGGGAAGGAGCAGACAATGCCATAAACAGCTGTGGAGGAGTAACCTCCCCACTTGACCCACTTGAGGGCCCAGAGAAGAAACCTGAGGGGAAGGGCTGCCTCCAACTCTGGCCTGAATGGTTAAGTCTTCCCACAGGTGAGAAGAACCAGTCACTAGCTCTTTGAAGGCCTCTTACCAAAAGGAGAGCAGAAAAGTATCATAGGCTAGCATGTGTGCATGTGTGTGAGTGAGTGAGTGAGTGAGGGAGAGAGAGGGAGAGAGAGAGAGAGAGAGAGAGAGAGAGAGAGAGAGAGAGAGAGAGAAGAAATCACCCATTTCTTCATCTGCCTCAGGAAACTAGCTGATGGGGCTGAAGCAGAGGCCCCTGGCTTCCCAGACCTTCTTCATGTCTCCCAGGAACCCAGACTCCTGCCTCCTCTCCCTTCCACTGACCTGTCCTCACTCAACATTCACTTCTTTCCCTGCCTACCTCCTCCAGGAAGCCTTCCTTCATTTCATGCCTGATCTGCCCACTTGGTTGGATCAGTAGTTGATGTACCCATACAAACCCGACCATTTTCCCTAGGGCTACAGCTCTTCCCTAGGCCTCCCTCTCTCACACCAAGGGATAAGGAGCAACAGGAGAAGTGATTTTAGTAAGAGTGGCCATCAACTGAATCCTTCTAAGATGCCACATGCTGCCAGAAGCGAGCTATGTTCATTGCTGAATTCATCACTCCATGAGGAGCTAGGCATGGTAGCACACGTCTGTAATTCCAGTATGAAGGAGATGGAGGCAGGGGACCCCGGGACCTAAATGAGATTCTACCTCAAAAACAAAGAAACAAATGCACCCTCTAAGGGCAGTGCTACTTTTACCTTCTTTCTACAGAAGAGGAAACTGAGGCACAGAGAAGATAGGATATGCCTAAGGTCACAGACCTGGAAGTGAAACAAGTGAACTGGCTAACATTTTTGTTTTGTTTTGTTTGAGACATGGTCTCACTATGTAGCCCTGGATGGTCTGAAACTGACTGTATAGACTAGGTTGGCCTTGAACTCATAGAGAGACCCGCCTGCCTCTGGCTCCAAAGTGCCGGGGTTAAACGCATTTTCCATCATGCCTGGATGTTTTTGTTTTGAACACAGGGTCTTACTAAGTGGCCTAGCCTGGCCTCAAATTCACAATCTTCCAGCCTCAGCCTCCCAAGGGCTGTGATTGATTACAGCACTGTACCACCATGTACAGATCACAGCCACACTGTTTTTTTTGTTGTTTGGAGACAAGGTCTCTCTACGTAGCCTTGGCTGTCTAGGAATTCACTATATAGACCAGGCTGAACTCACAGAGATCCACTAGCCTCTGCCTCCAAAGTGCTGGGATTAAAGGCGTACCACCATGCCCAGCCACATCCACACTCTTGTTTTTTCGAGACAGGGTTTCTCTGTGTAGTTTTGGTGCCTGTCCTGAATCTCACTCTGTAGACCAGGGTAGCCTCGAACTCACAGAGATCCACCTGGCTCTGCCTCACTGGTGCCGCCGCCACCACCACCTGGCCCCACATCCACACTCTTAACCTGCCACAGTACCCAGCAGGGTAGAGCATCAGACTAAACACAGAATCCAGAATTCCTGGGGTTTCTCGGGCTCCTCCAATACAGGTGTCCTCTCCAGTTCGTTCTCCGGGGTACAAGAGCTCTGGGCCACCCACACAGTGTCAACAGGAGGCTTAGGTTACACCAGGATACCACCCCCCACTTCCCTGATGCCTGTTTTGTACGCTCAACAGCCACCAGGGCTACATGGGCCTGGCACCCTGTAAGTTTAGCCCTCCCCAGCCTGCTGTCCAAAGTCCAGCAATCATTTCCCCGATGGACAAACTGTGACCCAGGTCTTCAGAGAAGAAAGAGAGATGGCAGAGTAGGGTGGTAAGGACAGATGGCACAACCAGTAATTTAGCCTCCCTGTGCCTCAGCTTCCTCATCTGCACCACAGAAATCATGGATAAAGGAGCCCTCTTTCAGAGACTCTAGTGAGGACTCAACAAATATCTGAAGTCTGAAGAGCTGAGCTCAGTGTCCGTCAGGTGATGCCTCAACTCTTGACACAGAGAGGTACCCTGTCAAGAGAGGGAGCTGTGCACCCTCAGGCACAGCCCTTCCCCTGGCACTGCTGGGTCAGGGCACCTGAAGCCCTGTCATCAGCAGGGCCTATTTCTGACTTCCTAGAGAGCAGCTGAGGCTCTAACTGGGATGGTCTGGAGTAGAAGGGCATGCATCAGCAGCAGGAGAAAGTGAGATGGAGCGGATGGAGTGGGGTGGCCAACTGCAGGACTCCAGGCTCCTACCAGGGAGTGAACCCAGGCCCTTTGCACACATTACCAGCTCAGCCCTGTGGTCAGACTTCCTTATCAGATATTCTCTCATCTATCTTCCTGCACTCCTGGATTAGACCCTCCAGGAAAACTAGTTAATCTAAGCACAGAGAGAAAATGTCCAGTGCCTTGACTTTAAGGGGACTCGGGGACTGGCCTCATCTGAGGCATCTCTCATGATCTCTAGGAATAAGGTATTGCTACCCTGCACTGAGGTCATGAACACCAATATTCTCAAAGACGTGCCTCATCAAAGTTACTAGTGGGAGGCATGTGGCCTTGTGTATAATTTAGCACAGAATCGTCAGGCGTGCAAAAGTCTGTGGTTCCCAGCACATGAGTTTCAATGCCGGGTTCCTTTTCTTTCTTTCTTTTTATTCTTTTTCCTTTTTTTTTCTTCTTTTGATCAGGGTCTCAAGTAACCCAGACTGACTTCAACTCTTTATGTTGCTCAGGATGATCTTGAACTTCTGACAATCCTGCCTCAACTTCCCTGGGTCCTGGGGTTATAGGCATGCATAACCATGCTTAGTCTCTGCAGTACTGGAGATCAAATCCTGATCTGGGCTGCATGCATGCTAGGTAAGTGCTCTTACCAACTGGGCAGCTTCTCCAACCCATCCAGATTCCTTTAACTATCCTACCATCCACCATGTCCAGGCCAGCTCCCAGGTCCTCCAGCAGGATGGGCGGAGGGGAACAGGATGCCCTGGAGAATGTGGTCAGTTTGGCTTTGCCTGTCTGGGGTGGTCCACAGTATGACTTGGGGGGGGGGGATTCAGGGACTCAGAGAACAGTGCTGGGTGGTACAGTCCAGCATGGGTTAGGACGACAGGAGCACCCACTCAGGATAGTGGGACACAGTTAGGAACCCAGTAGCCCTTGGAGAAGCAGAATTAGCATTTGGCCAGGAGTCTGGCCGACCTGGAACCAACCACTCTCAGCTTCATGCCTCGCTTACCTCCTTCACTCCAAAGCCCCTCCCTCACCCAAAAGATAACAAGAGCTCGGAGCTGGGCTCTTGAACCAGACACACCTAGAGAGGGGGATGAAGCCATTTCCAATGCCCACAAGCTGTGTGCCCTTGGGGGAAAACAATCAACTCTGGAGCCTCAGTTTGTGAAGTTGGAAAATGGGGATGATATAAGCAAACACTCCCAAAGTAGCAAACGTGCTTGACTGGTGAGGTCGGGCTGCAGCAGGTCGTGTACGATCAACAGGAGCCTTGCTACTTATTATGGGAATCATCATGGGCTCCTCTGAGCGCTGAATGGTGGTGGAGGGCATGGGGGTTGCTTCGGCTATCTCCTCTCCTGCCCGCTGCACAAACGTGGGAATCGTGGCCCCATGAGAGGAAGTGATCTGTCGGAGTCATCCGCGGGCAAGTGGACAGATGACCACAACCCAGCTCCCCCGCCCTCCCAGCCCAGGTCGCCTGGACACCCGGGTCCTCGGCGAGGCGGCCGGGCACCGCTCCCGCACCGCGCCCTCACCCTCCAGTTTGGCGTCGTCCTTCGCCTGGGCCAGAAGGAGCCAGGCCACCAGAGCCAGGAGCAGCAGGGGCCGCATAGCCGGGTTTGAGTACGATCCGATCCGCCGGCACTGAGACTCTAGCTGAACTGGAAACTTCGCGACGGTGCCGGCGGGCGCTGCCACGCACTAGGCCCGCCCCGGGGGCGGCGCCGCGCACTCCTCCGCCCGCCCCAGGGAAGGGTTTTCTTGCTTAGGCGCTCAGGTCCTCCAGACGTGGGGCCCGTCATTATGGTCCTTGGGTCCAGTAGCCAACCGGCCTATGCTCTTCCCCCCACTCTCTCTCCAAGGGTTGCAACGCTATCCAGAGGAAAAAGTGGGCTAGGAGGGCGAGGCCTTGATGTCCAGAAGAGTGGGGCTTAACATTCACTGGCATCTGCACAGAGATGGTGGGATCTGTAGGGCACCTTAGAGTTGCCTCTTAGAGATTTCATTTTCTTTATGTCTTCCCCAAACTCCAGAGGTGAGGGTTTGAGCCTAGGGTGGACGCGGGTGTTGACATCTCTGAGGATGCTGGAACTATAGAAAGTCTAGCCCAGGCTCCCAAAAGGGAATCACTTAATTCGTCTTTTCTGCCCCCGGGAGGGAAGTCTGAAAAGAGTCAAAGACATTCTTGCTGCAGAGGTTAATTGTGGTATGGATATGTGGGTGCGTGGGTGGGTGGGTGGGTGGGTGGGTGGATGGAGTGTATTTTTACAGACACCCAATGTAAAAACGGATCAAGGGTTTCCGGAACAAAGGCTCCCGGTCCAGGTGTCAGCTGTGCACATCCACATCTGGACGAAATCCTGCCCAGCTGTGGAAGAGAGATCAAGCAGGGACCCTGGAGCCTCTTTCCCATAGGTTAGACTCTAGGGCAAGATTGTAGGGAAGGATCTTGAAGGAGTCAGGGAGTTCAAGAGAAGTGGTCTTTCATGGGCGCTACTGTGTCAGCCAGGAAACATGTATCTACAGAACGCTAAGTGGGAAAGGCTGTCTCTTCAGTAAGACTCGCTCATTAAAACAGATTCTCAGCCTTGTGGCTAGGTTAAAACAATGCTGGGTGGAGTAGGGTGAGATGTGCCTAAATCCTAGCATCCAGGAGGTGGAGGTAGGAGATTCTTTGTCCAAAGCCAGCCTCAGCTGCACAGCCAGACTGTCAGGGAAAAAGAGAGTGAAGGAAAGGGAAGCTTCGCCAGGCATCTCAGCCAAGCTGGAATCCCAGCACTCAGGAGGCAGAAGCAGGATCAGGAGTTCAAGACATGCTCAGCCATACAGCTAGTTGAGACTGCATGAGACCCTATCTCAAAACAGCGCCCCCCCCACCAAAAATAAATAAAATTACAGACAAATGTTTGCAACGATCATTTCCAGGTTGTGGTATAAAAATGTACATAATTTACACAGCATTTCTACGTCATATTATTTCTGGATAGTTCTTTTCGTGTCTCTTTTTTTCCTTTTCCTTCTTTCTTTCTTGAGAAAGATGTACAATATTTGTACAATTGAGGACCATGTGCCCTTTGGGGAAAATGGGAGTAGCCTGGAAAACTGCAGAAGTTTATTGTACAGAGGTTTACTTACACAGTAGAAGTGAGGCCCAGGACTACCCAGCAGCAAGCTCAAGGTCACAAGACAAGCCAGAGGAAGAGGTCTGGAACAGAACCTAGAAGATTTGCTTCCTAGCTGGGACCCAGGGTTGGGAGCTGCTGCAGCTGGGGTCAGGACTTGTTGCCAAGCATCCCCCACCCTCCAGCTGTTTGGGGCTCAAAAGACTGCAGACTGAGATTCCAGACTCTTAGAAGAGGAAATGCAAGGATGAAAGGAGGGAGAGTCAGCCAGCCTGGTTCTTTTTTTGTGGGGAGGGGTGTTTTAGTTTTTCAAGACAGGGTTTCTCTATGTAGCCCTGGCTGTCCTGGAACTCACTCTGCAGACCAGGCTGACCTCAAACTCACAGAGAGTTTGCCTGCCTGCCTCTGCCTCCTGAGTGCTGGGATTAAGGCATGCACCACCACCACCCAGCCCAGCTGGCTCATTTTTAATGTTCTCATTCCATGCTCATAATTGACTTTCTAGTCAGGCAGTTGCTTCCGTTTGCAAATGAGAAACTGAGGTTCAGAAAAGAAGCATCAGCTTGGCATTACACAACTGATGTGGGGCCACTGTAAGGAAGCATCAGACAGTTCCCAGAGTCTAGGGAGACTCTCAACAGTGGTATGCCCTGGACAGAAAGCGTTCCCAGGCACTCTCTAGAGTCAAAATTAAGAGGCATCGGTTTTAGAGACTGCTTGCCTCTTCAGGAGGAAAAATTCACGCTGGCAAAGCTTTGCTTTACTTTTTGGTGTCTGTTTCCTGTTTGTTTCACCAAAGTGCTAGAACTTGAACCTGGTCCAAGCACCATCTAGGATGGCCTGTCTCTTTAAGCAGAGGTGATGGCTGCTGTCCAGATGTTGCTTCTGGTATTTCTAGTACGTGCTACGCGTGCTATGAACTGTTAAAGGCACAGGACTCCACTTTATTAGGAAGGTGGTTGGATAGCTGTAGGGTGGGGAAAGGTGTGTGTGTGTGTGTTTGTGTGTGTGTGTGTGTGTGTGTGTGTGTGTGTCCCATTTCCTTTGTCGGCCTGAAGGAGCCACAGCTTCAGCGGGATGATCACACTGAGTTGTCTGATGGGCTGTCATTTCCCACTGGTATTCGCCCCAATAGAATACTAGAATTCTCTCTGCTCTTTCTTTAAATAAAACAAATAACAAGCAAATATACATCTTACGCTACGGTTTCTGGCTAGGAAAATAAAATGCATATATTTATCTGAAAAGCATATAGAATGGAAAAATGTCCTAGAAACAAGTACATTGGTTGCACCAGGCCTGGGGCCTCAGGAGGAAAGATGACTCTTTGGAGCTAAGCTAAATAGTGAACGCTTCATATGAGCCAGCCAGTGTGTTAAACTTCAAGCACGTGTCCAATTTAAGTCTCAGAGCAAGCCTACTTTATTGTATGATACCTATTTTTATAGGTAAAGAAACTGAGGCCCATGGGGTTAGTTGACTTGCTAGCAAGAGTCAGGCCAAGAGTAGAACCCTTCATGTCCCCAGGGCCTTGCTGTGGCTATGTGGCCGACTCCTGCCTCTGAGCACTCCCATACCCATGTCTTGGGGTATTTGAGGATGACAAGGAGTTAGGAGCACACATAATAAATAAGGCTTTCATCTAGAAATCTGTCTTAATGAACTGCTTCCCAAGAAACATGCACAGAAGTAGGTCAAGATATACTTCAATTACACCAGTGTTTGTAGCAAAAATACTCATAGGGGCTGGGGTGGTGGCTCAGTGAAGGACCTGAGTTTGGTCTCCAGTACTCATTTTAAAAAGCTAAGCTCAGTGGTGTGCACTGAAATTCCAGCACCGGGGTTAGGGACAGGAGGATCCCTGGGGCTTGCTGGCCAGTCGTTCTAGCAGAATCAATAAGCTCTAGGTCCAGTTTCAAAAAATAGGATGAAGGGTAGGTAAGATGGCTTAGTAGGTAAAGGGGGCTTGCTTCAAAAGCCTGGCAACCTAAATTCGACCCCTGGAACTCATCTAAAGGACAAGGAAAGAACTGGCCTCTCAGAATTGTCCTCAGACCTTGTGTAGTACAAATATCCAAGCACACATATATCATGCTCACATGCACACACAATAATAATAAATTTTTGAAAAGTAAAAAGAGGGGCTAGGGGGATGGCTTGGGGGTTAAGAGGCCTGCACCCCACATCAAGCAGCTCACAAGTGCCTGTAGCTCCAATTCCAGGGAACCCACACCATCTTTTGACTTGCACATACCACCCTGTGCATTTGGACGTCAGAAGACAACTTGCGGGAGTTAGTTCTCTCCTTCCATCATGTAGGTCCTGGATACAGAACTCAGGTTATCATGCTTGGTGGCCATCTTGCACGATTTTAATCCTATCGACTGGGGATGATAAGAAAAAAGGAGGGTCCCTTGGGCCCAGGAGTTGTTTGAAGTCCAGCCTGGACAACACAAGAGAGATCCTGTCTCAAAGATAAATAAATAAAAATAGTAAAAATACAATCAAAACAGGATGAGCATTCTTACAATGGGACATTGGCTCACAACTTCAGCAAACAGTTTCCCGTCTGCTTACAGTCCACTAGAAGCCACCTCAAATGACCGTTTAATTGTCGACTGCAAATTTGCAACTGACTGGCTGGCTCTGGATTGCCCAGTATCCAAGGTGGAAACAATCGCCCATTGTCTGCCCAGTATCCAAAGTGGAAACAATCGCCTATTGTCTGCCAGAGTGCCCCAGCTGATTTTTTTTCCCTAGATGGATGCTGCAGGCCTTGTCAGAGTATGAAATCTTAATGTCTCATGTTATTTAATGAGTTAAAACTCAGGATTCACATCAAGAAAACGACTTGGTGGCGCGCAGGAAACAGGCAGTCCTGGGCTGGATTTATGTCCCACTCTGGTGTACTCGCAGTCAAGGAGATTTGGGCACGTCAACAAAGTATTTCCTAGGAAATAATTTTTCACTAAGTACTCGTCTCTCCTTCCCCTGCCTTCTCTCCTCCCTCCACTTCCTTTCTTCTTCTGTCTCCTTCCTTCCTTCCTTCCTTCCTTCCTTCCTTCCTTCCTTCCTTCCTTCCTTCCTTCCTTCCTTCCTTCCATTTACCCATACTCACTGAAAAGCTAGGCTCAGTGGTGTGTACTGAAATTCCAGCACTGGAGGGTAGAGACATGAGGATCACTGGGGCTTGCTGTCTTTTCTTTACTCAGGAATAGTTTTACAGAAACAGTGCGTTTTTATTTTTCAACTTTAAGGCTGTTGAAACCATCAGCAGCAAACGAGGCGCAACACATGTTGGATTTGGCTTGCTCTGTGATTTTCTTTTCTTTTCTTTTTTTTTTAGCGGGAGATTTGGACTCCGGCCCACCCCTCCGCTCTCCTAATGCCTTCCCTCTCCCCCCGCCCCGGCCCGCGCCCAGGCCACGCCCCCAGAGAGGCTCCACCTCTCCTCCAAATCCCGCCCCCGGCCGCTTTTCCGTCTGTCGCAAAGGACTCGGCGACGCTTTACGGCTGGCGGCGTTTGACGGCTAGGAGGCAACCGAGAAGAAGGAGGAAGCGGTGGCGGTAGCTGCCGGGACGGCCGCGGCTGGTGTCGAGGGTCGCGGCGACGCGGGCCAGGGAGTGAGTGGCGGCGGCCGGGCGGGCGGGCTGGGCGGCGGGCCCGATGTGGCTGCAGCAGCGCCTGAAGGGGCTGCCAGGGCTGCTGTCGAGCAGCTGGGCCCGCCGCCTCCTCTGCCTGCTCGGCCTCCTGCTGCTGCTCCTGTGGTTCGGGAGCTCCGGAGCGCGGCGGGCGGCGGGAGGCCTGCGCTTGCCGTCCTGGGTCCACAGCGAGCCGGGCGCCGCCGAGCCGTCCGCCTGCCTGGAGGCGGCCACCCGTGCGTGGCGCGGCCTGCGTGATCGCGGCGAGGCGGTGCCGCTGGGTCCCGGGGTGCCAGCCCTGGTGGCCAACGGCTTTCTGGCTCTGGACGCCGCCTACAACCGGCTGTGGGTGACGCCCGGGGAGCGGGAGCCTGCGGTGGCGCCGGACTTCGTGCCCTTCGTGCAGCTGCGCCCGCTGAATGTGCTGGCTGAGGCTGGAGAGGCGGTGCTGCTGCTGCGGGAGGGCCTGCTGCGCCGAGTGCGCTGCCTGCAGCTGGGGACCCCGGGCTCGGGCCCTGCCTCTGGTGTCGCCGGGCCTGCTTCGGCCTCCGGGCTCTCCGCGGGGTCGGGCCGTGACTGCGTGCTACTGCAGGAGGACTTCCTAGCGCACCGAGGCCGACCCCATGTCTATCTGCAGCGCATCCAGCTCAACAATCCCACGGAGCGAGTGGCCGCGTTGCAGACTGTGGGGCCCACGGCAGGCCCAATCCCCAAGTCCTTCACCAGCACTCTGGAGAAGGTCGGAGATCATCAGTTTCTCCTCTACTCCGGCCGGTCCACACCCCTTCCATCGGGGCTAGTGCACCTGGTAGTGGTGGCCTCTAAGAAGTTAGTGAACCGGCTCCAGGTGGCTCCCAAGACACAGCTGGATGAGACGGTGCTGTGGGTGGTGCATGTCTCTGGTCCCATCCACCCCCAGGTGCTCAAAAGCAAAGGAGCCAAGGAGCTCAAGGCGCTGCAGGATTTGGCCAGGAAGGAAATGCTGGAGCTGTTGGAGATGCCCGCCTCAGAGCTGCTTCAGGATCACCAGCACCTCTGGGCCCAGCTGTTCAGCCCAGGTGAGGCCTTGATGGGGGCTTGGTACACAGTCTCCACTCTGCACCAGTGTGCATACGGTCCTCTTTAGAAATGTTCTCCATGCTCTGCAGTGGTCACACCTAGGGTTGGAACTTGGGCTTGTGTGAAGGGTTGGATCTCTTCTTAACCTCTTTGAAACTGTATGATCTAGGCTCTGTGGTCTTAGCTTTCTGAGCCTTAACAGTAAGTTTTATGGAGGTTTAATGAAAATCTGAGTGTAAAAGTTCGGTTTTATTGTTTGTTCTTGGCCTTGAGGCCTGACCTGAGCAGATAGAAGGTTTTGTTTTGTGTGGGGAGGGGGGTCAGTTCTTAAAGAATAAACCTTCAGGGAGGATACCCCCCACCCCAGCCTACCCCTCACTCCCGACACAACCTACCTGGGCCTGGCCTCAGCATCTAACGTTTGTGATTGCCGATGTGGCTGCAGCTATTTCACCAGACTACCGGAGGCGTCTTCCGGTGGGTTGGAATGTGCATGCTAAATGGAAACTTTATTTCTTTGTTGTTGTTTTAAATGCTCTTATTTGTTCTTTGCAAGTGAAAACCTTTCCTGTCAACTGTTAAAGAAAGCAATCACAGTACTGAGCTTTGGTTTCCAGGGTTACAGTTATTGGGTTGTGCAGAGGGAGTTTAGTTCATCCAACAGGTGCTTTTGCCAGAGGCTGTTGGACAAGTGAGCAAAAGGAGTTCTTGATCAAGCAGTAAAGTTTGCCTTAGTCTGGTGGGGAGGAAGACAGGAGCATGGACATTTTAAGTGAGACAGCTCTTAGAATGGAAAGGGCTGTGGAGAACAGTGAGCAGTGGGGTGCTGGTGAGAGTGAGGGCCGGGAGGGCTGCTGGCTGCTCCCTGGATTAGCGGCACTCAGTTAGGCCTGAGTCATGTGACAGGGAAGTGGGCATTCAGCCTGGAGATGGCCCTAAACAGGAGCAGGTTAAGCCTGGTGATGAGCAGGAACAGGGTGGTGTGTGAGCTTGAAGTCTTGAGGAAGAACAAGGAGTTTTATTGAGACGGGAAGGTGGGAGTCGTCAGAATATAGACTGAGGGGCATGGACACAGGTAAGGGGTTCCTGGGGAGCCCAGGGGAAGGAGGAGACACTGGGTTGTGACATGGAGATAGAAATGGTGCACTTTGATATTTTGGGAGGTAGGACTGTTGGGCCATGGTTTGGCTGTGGGAAGTGAGACCTGTGGACAGCTCCCTGATTTGGGGGTGTGAACGGTTGCTTGGAGATAACTAGGGGGAACCTTGGTTGGGGGTGAACGTTCATAGAGATCGGTTCTGCCTGTCAGATATCCAGGTGCAGACGCTGAGGGGGTGGTTAGCCATGTCATTTAAAGCCACAGCACTAAACCAGATTAAGGTACTTTCGTTTATAACCTCAGTGCTCAGGAGTAAGGCAGAAGGACGATGGGAGTTCAAGGCCAGCCTGTGCTACATAGAGAGCCCCTGTCTCCAAATGAAGAAACATTTGAATAAGATCAAATATTAAAATGGCTACAGTAGGGACTGGAGAGACAGCTCAGTGGGTACAAGCACTTGCTGCCCTTTCGGAGGACCTGCTGCTAGCATCCACAGGCAGCTCACAGTGGGCTATAACTCCGGTTTTAAGGGAGCAAGGTTATCTTCTGGCCTCCCAGGACTCTGTGCATAAGTTATGCACAGACATATACATACATACATACATACATAAAATAATTTTTTTTAAAGATTTATTTATTACGTATACAGAAGAGGGCACCAGATCTCATTACAGATAGTTGTGAGCCACCATGTGGTTTCTGGGAATTGAACTCAGGACCTCTGGAAGAGCAGTCGGTGCTCTTAACCTCTGAGCCATCTCTCCAGCCCCATAAAATAATTTTTTAAGCTATAGTTATTGGAGAGAGTGATAGAAGAACCAGACAGTATTGGCTAGGACACAAATGACAGCTGGTTGGGTGATAAGACCTGACCCATGTGTGTTGTGCTCGGCTCTGGCAGGAGGTCCCACAGACCCTGTTGGTCATGTTAGATGTCCTATTACTTAACTCTTCATCGCTGTGACAAAAGCAACTGGCTGAAGGAGGTTTATTTTGGCTTGTAGTTCAGAGGCACAGCCCATCGTAGTGGGAGAGCTGGATGCTGGGATTCAGCTCGCTGTTTCCTTGTACTCAGTCCTGGACCCCAGCCTGTGGTAGGAACCCGGACATTTAAGGTGGATCTTCCTACCTCAATCTAATGTAGAAACTCTTCCATAGACATGCCCAGAGGTTTGTTTCAGTGATGATTCTAAATCCCACTAAGATGAGTGAAGATTTTTCATCTCAGGAAGTCAGGATGGCTCTACCATACCCAGGGCACCAAATTGCTGTCCTTTATTACTGGACCCACAGCTCCACCTTTTGTCGCCCTGGTCTTCCATTTCCTTTGCCTCCAGCCAGGCCTTTCCCTAATGTGCAGCCTTTGTGGTGTTACAGGTGTGGAGATGAAGAGGATCACAGATGCCCACACGCCATCTGGCCTGACCGTGAACCTGACGCTATACTACATGCTCTCCTGCTCTCCGGCCCCACTGCTTAGCCCTTCTCTGAGCCACAGGGAACGAGACCAAATGGAAGCAACACTCAACTATGAAGACCACTGTTTCAGTGGCCATGCCACCATGCATGCTGAGAACCTGTGGCCAGGCCAGCTCTCCTCGGTGCAGCAGATCCTGCAGCTGGCTGACCTATGGAAGCTGACCCTCCAGAAGCGAGGCTGCAAGGGGCTGGTGAAGGTTGGCGCTCCAGGAATCCTGCAAGGCATGGTGCTCAGCTTCGGCGGGCTACAGTTCACAGAAAACCACCTGCAGTTCCAGGCCGACCCTGAGGTGCTCCATAACAGCTATGCACTGCATGGAATACGCTACAAGAACGACCACATCAACCTGGCTGTGCTGGTGGATGCAGAGGGCAAACCCTACCTGCACGTGTCCGTAGAGTCCCGAGGCCAGCCTGTCAAGATCTATGCCTGTGAGGCAGGCTGTCTCGGTGACCCTGTGGAACTGACCTCAGAGCCTGGGGGCCACACCTTCTCTGTCATGGTGACACAGCCTATCACTCCACTGCTTTACATCTCCACCGACCTCACACACTTGCAGGAGCTGCGGCACACGCTGCACCTTAAGGCCATCCTGGCCCACGATGAGCACATGGCCCAGCAGGATCCCGGTCTGCCCTTCCTCTTCTGGTTCAGTGTGACCTCCCTCATCACCCTCTTCCACCTCTTCCTCTTTAAACTCATCTATAATGAATACTGTGGGCCTGGAGCCAAGCCCCTCTTCAGGAGCAAGGTAGGCTACCTCTACTAAAGCCCCAAGCTCCTCCCATTCTCAGCTGTGTCCATAAAGGGCAGCCTGGCCAGGGGACAGGCTAGGCAATAATGGGATATCCTTCAAGCCAGTGCCCACAGCTCAGTGTCAAAGAGAGGAATCCATTTTGACAGCAAGCTAGTTATGGTAGTGTACTCCTGTTATCCCAGCATTGAAGATGCTAAAGCAGGAAAGTTGTGAGTTTGAGACCAACTTGAACTACATAGCAAAACAAACAAACAAAACAAAAACCATTGCCCTCAGCAGTCAGGCTCTCAGTGTGGGTCGGTTGGTGCAATTATTTAGTCAGCCCACGGCAGCAGGCCAGCCAGGCCCTCCCGGCCTCTCCTCTCCCCAATAGTGCCACAGAAAGGTAGACCCGGCATTTAGGAAGCCCTGAGCCCATTCAGGCGATGGGCCAGTCCCCGCCACCAAGAAACTGGCATCTGGTTTCTGGTTTAAGGCCAGGCTTGCAGGAAAGCAATGCTTGGCCCTCAGGAACAGGCAGCAGATGGAGGCAGGTCTGAGTTCCTCATGGTGAGGGAACCAGTGGAGACTTGGGTGGAAAAGCAGTGTGGAGAAGGCCTTCCCAGTAGCCAGCTTTTGGCCAGCTCTGATAGAAAAGGTGAGTTCTGCAGCCTCTGGAGTCAGTAGGCTCTTTCCCCTACTGGCCACTGGCCCCCTGCCCTTGCTCTTGCTTGACATATATGTTCTTAAATGTTCACCATTCAATTGGGAAGACAAACTGCCTCCCTGAGGAACTGCCCATGCCCCTCACTCCCATGCCCCTCACTCCCATGCCAGAGAGAACCCCAGCCAACATGCCACATCAACCCAAGGAGGTTCATGGGCCACTACATAGTAATTCTAGCCTGGCCTTGGGCTGGGAGCTGTCTATTTGGCTGGATCTGAGACATTGTCCCTGTGGTCTGCTCCCCTGCCAATGTGTATATTTGTCTGTTTTGAGATGGCCTCGTGTAACCCAGGCTGGCCTTGAACTTGCTATGTAGTAGAAGCTGGCTCGCACTTTCCTCCTGCCTCTTCTTCCCAAGTGCTGGGATCATAGGTGTGCACCACCATACCTGGATTTTCCCCAGATGTTTCTGTAGCTGGGCTGTGGGTTGGTGCTAAATAGTGACCTCTTGTTTCATTGAGCAGGAAGATCCCAGTGTCTGAGTGAACCTCGAGTCCCGCTCTCGGCCACCGTTTGCACAAGACACCCAGCACTGAGCATCCTGCTGCTGCATGAACAGGGAGCCTTTGGAAGCACCAACCCTTTGTGCCTTGTGGGGGACAGTGACTCAGAAGCGCTTGTGGGTACAAGAGTTTGCACTGGAGGGGAAAGAGGGCCGAGGACTCATGTAAGTTTCCCAGTCAATAAAGCGAACCCGTAGGGAGAATACTTGAAGTGGAGCGCACTCCTTCCACTCCCCATGTCTTCTGTCCCAGGAAAGAGATCCGCTTTCAAAGACTGGTTGAGGAAAAATTGTGTTCTTTTCCTAATTTAATGTGTTCTTTCTTGAATGGATTTCTAATTTATTTTTGTTGAAGTTTTGCTGGGTGGCTTTTTATCCACCTTAGATCTGGACTGTTGGTGGCAACACCCGATCCCTGCCACCTCCTTGGCACCCTGGGGCCCACACAGTCTGGAGGCTGGGCCTGAGTTCCAGGTGGCCACCCTGCCTGGGGCAGGTGTGCTTCCCCTGGCCTTGGCTGGTTTGCACATTGCCTCTTTCTCACCCTGAGCCAGTGGGGTCTGCCCTTTTGTACTTTGGGTCCCTGGGAAAGGTGTTTAACTTTCTAGTGATGGATGGTTGTTGGCTTTTGAAATACCAAAGCTTTTTTGTTCTTTTTTAAATAAATATCTTTCAAACTTCCATGAGTGATTTGTGTGTGGTTGAACCCTTGGACACATTCATCACACCCTCCCCCATTACTGGATTTTTAGGGTGGTGGCCTTCAGTGGTACACGCCACCTCAGTGTCAGTGATGGGCCTTCTGCTCATTGTAGAGAGAAAGATCTCCAGGATGAGAAAAGGACTGAATGAGGGACAGCAGCCCTCTGCTGGGGGCTGTCGTCCTTGGAGTTTAGTGGGTTCCCTGGGCTCCCTGTGTTTGTGACTCACCAGAAAGCCTGGCCTGCTTGCCAAGGACTGTGTGTTTACCACAACAGTTGTTCAAGGGTAAACAAGGGAGTAGGGCTGTGGTGTGGGCAGCCCTGGTTTTAATTGCTTCAGTCCACAGCGCTGGGAGGTGCGGAGATACGGATACAGGCCAGGTTGCCTCTTCCAGAGAGTAGGAACTGCATGGTAAAGGTGTCATTTACAGTGTGAAGAACGCTGCAGTTGTATCAACTGGAGGCTACTGGTAGCTAGGAGCAGTTTGCAGGCCTGGAATCCTTTAGAAAGCAGTGGCAGAAAATCCAGGAGTTCAAGGTCATTCCTGACTGCATAGTTTGAGGCCAGCCCTGCAAACCTCATGACTTGAGTTCAGTCCCACAATAGACGGAGAGAACCAACTCTCAAAAGTTATCCTCTAATCCCCACAAATGTACTGTGGCCCATGTGAACCATCATACACACATAATACACAATAAAAATGTTAAATTGGCTTCAAATTAAAGGAGGACCTGTAAATTGCAGCTCTCATTTACAAGCTCTTATACCAGGTATGGGGACATATGCCTGTAATTGCAGCACTGAGGATGCAGAGGCAAGAGGATTGAAGCAAGTTTGAAGCCAGCCTCTGCTACATAACAAGTACCAGGAGGTCCCAGGCCAGCCAGGGCTACAGAGCAAGACACTGTCTCAATGTCCCCACACCCAAAGCCCTTCACTATCTGTGTTAGGTATTTATATCTGTGTGGTTTCATGTGGGAGGGAGGTTGCTAGGGGGTTAAGATCTCAGATGCAAACCAGGTATGGTAGTGCACATCTGTAATCCTGGCATTCAGTATGGACAGTAGTTCACGACCAGTGTGGGCTACACAGCAAGATGGTCTTTAAAGTCAGTTGCAGTCTGGTGTACATAGCAAGTTTGAGGATAGCCAGGACTACATAGAAAGACCCTGTTTCAAACAACAACAAAAACCCTTCAATTGCAGAGGTGATGAATTAGGCCCCTGGCAGCAAAAATGAAAGTTCATGTAAGTTTCTAGTGTCAGGCTGGAAGCAAACTGGTCGAGGCTTTCTCTGTGTCCCTCCTCCCACAGCACCCCCAGTGGCTTCTGTGGGATGGATGGCGTGGTGTCTGCAGCTACTAAGTAAGCCACACCTCTGAAGGGTCTCTGTGGGTTTGAGTTTTTTTAGTGTGTGTGTGAGACAGAGAGACAGACAGAGATGGGGATGGCTCAGTGTACTTAATATGTGCAGGTGTGTACAGAGGCCAGAAGAGGGCGTTGGATACCCTCTCCATCACTCTTTGCCTGTTCCTCTCAGGCAGTCTTTCTTCCCAAACCTGGGGCTTGCATCTCAGGGAGGCTAGAAGCAGGCAAGCCCCTGTCTCTGCCACCCTCAGAGCTGGGGTTACCTGTGGCTTCATAGGAAACACCCAGCTTGTTACATTGGTGCTGGGGATTTGAACTCAAATCCTCACACTTGCATGGCCAGTCCTTTACCCACTGAGCCTTCTCCTTGGGACTTTTTGTTTGTTTGTTGTTTGTCTTTTGTTTTGAGACAGGTTTCATGTAACCCAGCCTGGCCTTAGATTTGGTATGTAGCTAAGGATGGCTTTAGACTCAATCCTCCTGCTTCTACCTCCCAGGTGCTAAGACAGTAGGCATGTGCCACTATGTCTAGCGTGGCTTGTGACTTTAAACATTTTTTCATTTTTTAACTATGTGTATGTACCTGCGTGGATATGTGCCTGTAAGTACAGGTGCCCTTAGAGACTTGAGGCATCCGAGTCCTGGAGCTGGAGTTCCTGTAATTGTTACTCAACTTATGTAGGTGCTGGGAATCAAACCTGGGTCTTCTCAAAAGCAGTATATGTTTTCAACTGCTGAGCCATGTCTCCAGCCTGTGAGTTTTGTTTTTCCTTTCTTTAAATTTTATTTTTATTTTATGTGCATTTTGTGTTTTGCCATGGGTGTTGGGTCTCCTTGAACTGGAATTACAGACAGTTGTGAGCTGCCATGTAGGTGCTGGGAATTGAATCCATGTCATCTGGAAGAGTAGTCACTGTTCTTAACCACTGAGCCATCTCTCCAGCCCTGAGTTTTGTTTTTTGATATAGTCTTTCTATGTAGCTCAGGCTAACCTCCTGCCTCAGCTTCCTAAGTGCTGATTATAAACATGAGCCACTATGCTTGAGTTTCTCAGGAGTCTTCCTCAGCATTAATTATAAAATGCACAGCCCATATCCAGGTGTCTAAGGAGGGCTCTGGCCTCTGCCATTCCCATGATATGACCTCTGACTGTTTGCTTTCTGTTTCTGTTTCAGCCTTGCTGGCTTCTTACACACAGCCCAGTTCTTCCCAACAGCCGGAAAATTGAAATGTCTCACCCACTGCATGGCTTCTTGTACCCCATCCCTCACCCTGCAGGCCACCTTTGATCCTTGTCGTTACTGTGGCACAGGTGTAAGTTACCCCACAGTACCTGTTTTGGGAACTCTTGTCTTCAGATGTAACTTTGAAGCCCTATGAGGGTAACACTACTTGGGGGTGATATTTCACCCCTGAAAAATGTTATGGTGGGGAGGTGTCAAGTGTTGTCCTCTTCTCTTTCCGGGGTGCACAATTAGTCTCCCTCCCTCCCTCCCTCCCTCTTGAAGTTCCTTTACCCTTTTAAACATTTATGTGTGTGTGTGTGTATGTGTTAGTATGTGTCCCACAGCACATGCGTGGAAGTCAGAACAGCCTGCAGTACCCTCGGTTCCCTCCTCCCACTATGTAGGTCTCTAACCTCCTTAGAGGGCCAGGGTGGCTCACCAGAGGAGGATAAGACCTCAAGTTGGCACCTAAACGTGCCCATCCAGGATAGAAATGGTGTGAGTTCACCAACAGATCCAGGGATGGTTTAGGAAAAGGGAATAGAAAATAGGCTGCTATGCTGGAGTTGGCAGACAGAAGCTGGGGTTTGCCTACATCACCATCGACCTCAGAGGGTGAGAGCTGGCTCTGGCCCCAGTCCAGGGCTGTGATAGGAGAGATGCTAATCACTTCTGTCTTGATCACCGTCACAATTTTAGCCAGTCTTCAGTTTCCTCCAAAGCCAAAGGAGGACAGCCCCCACTCCCAATCCCACCTGCAAAAGACTGAGACCAAAGGAAAAAGAGAGTGACTTGCCGAAGGTCACAGAGAGGTGGCAAGAGCCTGGGCTGGGAGGCAGGAGCTCCCTAGCAGGCTCATGTTAATGATTGTCTTGCTCTTCCGAGAAGCACTATAAACCTTGACTCTTAGACGCCCCCAGGAACTGCAGGTGACAGGATAGCAAACAGGACTGGCAAGCGGCTGGGAGAGGAGGCTGTGGCTTCTCAGAATGAAACCTGAGGGTGCTGGGCTGCATTCCCAGGGAAATAATCCTTCTGCACTGTGAATATATATTACTTTCATTGGTTAATAAAGAACTGACTGGCCTGTAGCCAGGCAGGAAGCATAGGCAGGGCAGCTAAACTAAGAATGCTGGGTGGAAGAAGGGCAGACTCGGGAGGAAGAAGGGCAGACTCAGGGGAGGAAGAAGGGCAGACTCGGGAGGAACTGAAGGGCAGACTCGGGAGGCGTCTGTGGAGTCACCAGGAGACACAGAGGGAGCAAGACATGCTGGAGGACAGGTAAAGCCACGAGCCACGTGGCAATACATAGAGTAATAGAAATGTGTTCACTTAAGTTGTAAGAGCTAGTTAGTAATAAGCCTGAGCTATTGGCCAAATATTTGTAATTAATATAAGCTTTGGTGTGTTTATTTGGGAGCTATTGGCAGAACAGGAACTTCTACCAACAAATGTGTGTAGGAGGGCAGTAAGCTGGTCGAGTGGGGCATGTGTCCCATTTCAGCTCTGTCATTAGGTGGCCTCATGCCTGTGGCCACACACAAGTGAGTTAAGTTTTCACACTGTACATCTCCACCTGTAAAATGGGCCTAATAGCATCTCCCCACTTCACAGAATGGCTGGAAATGCTGCTAAAAAATGACTGTGGAGGAATGTGTATGCTCTGTAAGTATCTCCCGCTTGGGGTGATCGTCATTACATACCATGGGGGCAAACTAACATGTCTTTACCCAAAGCCCAAGGACAGAATAAAGGAGTTCTGTGAACTCAGGTCTGAAAACCATCTTTTGTTTCATTTATTAACTTCAAACTGAAATTTAACATTTCCTCCTGTTCTTTATTTTATATTACCTTTTATTTTTTTATTTTTTATTTTTTTGGAGACAGGATCCCACATCCCCTAGATTGGCTACAAACTTACTATGTAGCAAAAGGTGACCGTGAAGTAAACAATTACTTTATTATTTTTATTTTATGTATATTGCGTGGAGCTGAGTGTATGTTTGAGCACCACATGCATGAAGGTACCCACAGAAGCCAGAAGAGGGCATTGGGTCCCCTGGCACTGGAGTTACCAGGCAGTTACAGCCAACTCAGGATTCAGTCCGAAGGGGCTGAAGAAGTCCCAAGGGCTTCTTGCCTGTTAGGCAAGCACTCTGCCAACAGAGCTGCACCCTCCGCCCTATAAATGGGAATATTTTTTCTTTTGTTTGATTTTCTCTCCTGTGGTGGTTTGAATGATAATGTCCCCATAGGCTTAGATATTTGAACACTGGATCTCTGGTTGCTGGCATTGTTCGGTTAAGTTTAGGAGGAAGTATGTCACTGGGGGTGGTCTTCCAGAATTTAAGACCTTACTCTACTCCCCATTCAATCTTTGCTTCCTGCTTGCTGTTTGAGATGTATGCCCCCAGCTTCAGCCACCAGGTCTAGCTGCCATGACAGATTTTATCCCAATAGAAAAGTAACTATACAGCCAGACAAGGCTAACTCCTCCCCAGTATTGCACTTCTCCCTGACAGGATTTCCTGTCCACAGTGGGGCTTATGGCTTCCCTGAAGAACGCACCTTTCCAGCTCTAGCCAATGATATCTATAAGAAGTTCACATCTTCTTCTTCGTTGTTGTTCATTTGTTTTTCTCTTTTGACTTTAAAAAAATACTTTATTTTTATGTGGTGTGTAGGTGAGGATGGAGACCAGAAGAGGGCACTGGACTCTGGATCTGAAGTTGCAGGCAGCTGAAAGCCACCTGACATGGTACTGGGAACCAAATTCCAGCCCTCTGAAAGTGCTCTTAACCACTGAGCTACTTCTCCAGCCCCAAAGAATTATTCCCTGAGAGCTTGTGAATTCTACTTTCTCTTGGAAATGAAACTCTGAAATGAAATTCTTTAAAACTGTATCTATTGAGCTGGAGAGATGGCTCAGCGGTTAAGAGCACTAACTGCTTTTTCAGAGGACCTGGGTTCAATTCCCAGCACCCACATGGCTCACAACTATCTGTAACTCCAGTTCCAGGGGACCTGACACCCTCACACAGACATACATATAGGCAAAACACCAATGCACATAAAATAAAAAAAAATAAATTATTAAAAAAAAACCAACTGTATCTATTTGTTATATGTGTGAACGTCGGCCCACAAATGCCATAATATACTTATGGAGGTCAAGTGGCAGGGCTTGGTTCTCTCCTTCTACCATGTGTTCCTGGGGATCAAATTCAGGTCACTGGGCTCAGTGATAAGCACCACCTTACTGGTCCTTGTTACTTTTGGGATGTTAAGGGGTTTGGGGGTTTGATTTTGAGACAGAGTCTCTTATAGCCTATGCTGGTCTCAAACTTCTGGCAATGTTCCTACTTTACCTCCTGAGTGCTGTTTTATAAGCATTAACCACCACACCTTGTAGCTGGACGTTTTTCTATGTCCTGCCTGGTCCCGCAGCCACTCAGACACAAATAAACATACAGAGGCTTATATTAATTATGAACTGTATGGCCATGGCCTATGGCTCAAGCAGAGAACTCTCATCAGAGGGCTGAGAGCTTAGAGGAGAAGGTAGAGGACCAGATGGAGAGCATGACACCCCCTGGGCCTTTGAAGATGGTGGAGGAGCAGATGGAGAGTGTGACACTCCTGGGGCAGTGGTCTTGTAGTTATTGGGGGGGAAGGAGATGCCTCGATCCCAGGGCACCATACCTCTCTTCCAGTTCTCTTTTCCATGGCTGTTAGTCAGCTTTTTTCCTTCCTGAGTTTCTGCCAGATGTGGACCATTGAAGTGACTCTTCCCAGACTCAGTAGCTGGTTCTTGATTGAAAGGAAACAGGTGAGAGAGAGGGGAGGAACAATTTTCCAGGAACACTGGAGAGGAAAAGTCAGGAATTCTGAAATGTGGCTGAGGGTGGGGACAGATCAACCTCTTTAAAAACAATGCAGCGAGAGTCAGAGGCTGGGCACAAGACATGGAGACACATGGTGACCAAATGTGCCATCCTGTAGGCTGAGTGTGGTGGCATGTGCCTTTAATCCAGTACTTGGGAGGTAGTAGCAGGAAGATCTGTGAATTTGAGGTCAGTCTAGCAAAACAAATAAACAAAACAAAAACATCCTCCGATGTGTACTCAAAGAAGCACCCAGAATGCACTAGAGACAAATTTATGGGCAGAAGGCAGTATTTGAACATGCAAGTACCAAGGTGGAGATGCTGTGCTCACTGAGCCACTGAAACAAATCCTGCCAAGAGGAAAGCTTCCCTTAAGGCATGGGATCAGATCTGGGAGCTGAGCATGTCATGAACAAAGGTCTTCAGCACCTCGGACAGAACCTGATCTCCCACCCAAGGCATCCTCCAAGCTGTCCTCATCTGGACTTGCTAGACACGTTCTACCAGTGAGCTGCATGCTTAGCCTCAGACATGTACATGAACCATGTCAGGCTCATAAGCCCAAATGGGGAACTGTTGAGATGGGATCACTGGCTACATACCAGCCAGTGTAGCTCCCAGAAAGTAGTATCTCAAAGGCTCTGGGGTTCTCTGTGGCCTTGGATTATCCTGATTTCTGTTCCTATATAGGATGGGGATCACTAAGTGCCCGGTAAGGCTCATTCATTGATTCCAGAAATACATCCCTAATGTTGTCTCCATTCTGACCCCTGAGGGATCTCCAGTGTCAGGAGTGGGTAGCATGGACTTTCCCTTCTTCAGTGGTGAAGGGACTAGAGAAACATTCCAGATCCTTGAGAATAGGCACTCTGGTCCAAAGGACACCTTGGTATGCTGCAGGTGACCAGTCCAAGCCCAGACTCTATCCCTTCTAGGGCATCCAGTGTTTGGTCAGCAGGTCAGGATAGGTGGCCAGGGAAGCCCTGGAGGGAAGGCTAGAAGCTGCCACCATGAAATGGGCTGAAGGTGGAGAGGTGTAGGAACTGCCTTTGACATTGAGAAAAAGAAGCAAGCATTAATGGAATGCCCACATTAATGTGAAACACATCCCACCCCAGGCTGTAGGCAGGAAGGGGTGATGCCATTTATAGACACCACAGTTCCATTAAGAGGACCACAGCTCAATGTGGCTCCAGCAGAAAAGAGGGTAATTTAGCCCCAGCCCTGAAAAATGCTGTGTAAGACCAGGCATGGCTGGATGCAGGGTCCCAGATGCTGTCAGTGGGAGTGCATGTCTGTCTCTCCATCTCAGGGATATACTTTCACTTTACAAGTCTCTCCACAACAGAAGGAAATGGCTTCCAGAGAGTCTTGGATCCCACCTATCCCAGAGAAAGAACATCTATTGCTGTGGTGTGGGTGAGGCCACACCCTTAAACCACAGAGACAGGAGCTGGAATGGGAGGCAGGCCCCTTGGAGGAAAAGCAAAGTGTAGTTTTCTTTTTTAATGATTGATTTTTATTTTATGTGTATGGGTGTTGTGCCTGCATGTATATCTATGTACCACATGCATGCCTAGTGCCTGCAGAGTTCAGAAAAGGGTTTCAGACCCTGGAGCTGGGTTATGGATGGTTGTGAGCCATACTGTAGGTGCGGGGAATCAAACCCAAGTCTTCTGTAGGAAGTAGAAGGCCTCCTGTGATATAACATGAGGGGCTATACGTGGCAGTCTCCAGTCCTAGGGTGTGCTTGTTAGTTTTAGTTCAACTAAACTAACGACACAACCTCCAACCATTTGGGAGAAGAGTCTCGGTGAGGAACTGTCTAGATCAGGTTGCCTGTGGCATGTCTGTAAGGGACAGTCTCCCCCCGCCCCCCAAGATAGGGTTTCTCTGTGTAGCCCTGGCTGTCCTGAAACTTGTTCTGTAAACCAGGCTGGCCTCGAATTCAAAGAGATCTGCCTACCTCTGCCTCCGAGCGCTGGGATTAAAAGGGTGTGCCACCACTGCCTAGCTGAAGGGGACACTCTTGACCACCTTAACTGATGTGGTAGGACAGAGCTTGAAAGTAGGCAGCACCATTCCCTGGTGTGAGGCACTGGATTTTATACACGTAGAGAAAGGGAGCTGAGAACTAAGCATGCATGCCTCCATTTCTCTCTGCTCTTGGTTTTCCTTCTTTGACTTCCCTGTAACAGTGGACTGCAAACTGGAATTGTCAGCTAAGGTAAGCCTTCTCCCCCAACTATCTCAGCAACAGGAAATGGGACTAGGACCCAGGGCCTCCTGCATGCTGGGCAAACACTACCACCTGAGCTAGACCCTCATCCCCTAATACTTTTTATAATTAAAAATTGTATGGGTGCCAGGCAGCCGTGGAACATACCTTTAATCCCAGCACTCAGGAGGCAGAGCTAGGTGGATCTCTATGAGTTCAAGGCCAGCCTGGTCTACAGAGCGAGATCCAGGACAGGAACCAAAATTACACAGAGAAATCCTGTCTTGAAAACAAAACAAGCAAACAAACAAATTGTGTGGGTACAGATGATTGTAGCAGCTGCCTCCCACACTCCCCTGCAGGGTCTAAGCCCGATAAATTTATCAACATATTCAAAACAAGTCATGTGATCTAATTTTGTGTATGCCTCCACCATGTCCCCACTCACATCTCTCCTCAGTCTCACAAGACATCCTGGAACATCCCCTATAAACTGTTCCTAGTGTATCTCCAGCAGGTGGCGCTGAAGGCCGTTTCCTTACCTGGGTGACACGGCCTGTTCCTGGCGGAACAAAACTAAACAGTTGTCCCAGTTTTCTGGTTATACAGAGGTGAGATCCCACCCCAGCCCATGGCAAAGTGGGCGTGGCTGTCTGTCTTTAGTTCCACTGAGTTTCTTTTAGGGCCTACATTAATAGGTCCATTTGGCTCACAGACAGGGTCTGCAGCAAGCCAGCTTACTGTCCAGGAAGGGACGGATCCAGTGGGAGGCCTCTAAACTCCCCTTCCTTTGTGGGAGGTCCCGTGTGTCAGGACTCCAAGGACAGGCAAGCTCCAGTGGTGAGATTATGGTTTGGGAGGTTAGGAAACTCATGGATGGGACAAGGGGCCACAGGAAGCTTGTGAATGGGGTGTGGTCTCAGAGGAGGGCAGTCTCAGCCTGGGCACTGGAATCTACCCATCACTGACACTTGCTGACCATTCCATTTTGCATTCCACAGTGGCCCTGAAGAGTAGGGGCATCTGTAAAGTTCCAGAGATGCCTGTCGTGTGCCTCATCAGCACCTCAATAACTTGATCTCCACTCTGAGCTTTTCTGAGGATGCTGGGAGAGGGAGGAAGGGTGATACAGTAGCTCAGCACTCCTGGGAAAAGCAGGTTGGGTGCTGTGGGCCAACCAGCTCCTCTCCTCACCTCAGCCCCTAGCTTTGGCATGGTAGACTGGAGAAAGCATCCCCTTTGGAATTAAAGACATCCTAGCTTAGATCTGAGCTCTGCTGATGCTGCCTGACACTTTCAAAGTGTTTCACTTAGCTGGGTCTCAGTTTCCCCAGCTTGTTAGGTGAGTGCCGCTGACCTGCCCAGATGGGTTTACAAGGTTATGGTGACAGTTTCATTTTTGGGAGGTAGAGGTCTCCTGTATACCAGGCTGGTCTCAAATGAATAACCTTGAACTTCTGATTCTCCTGTTTCCACCCACCAAGTCACGGATTACAGGTGTGTACCACCATACCTGGTTTATGTAGTGTTGGGACTTCAAGGGCTTCATGAATGCTAGGCAAGCACTCTACCAACTAAATCCCAAGCCCAAGATGATGTTTGTTTGTTTTGTTTTGTTTTCCGAGACAGGGTTTCTCTGTGTAACCCTGGCTGTCCTGGAACTCACTCTGTAGCCCAGGCTGGCCTCCAACTCAGAGATCCACCTTCCTCTGCCTATCGAATGCTGGGATTAAAGGCGTGCGCCACCAATGCCAAGCTGACAATGTACTTTTTAAACAAGAAAAGAACTTTCATTTAGGCTGCTTCCCATCTCTCACCATGGCTGTAGACAAGATTTGTTTGGAAAACTTAACGTGGACATTTTTATTGTTTTCATCTTTCTAGTGATGGAGATGGAGTCTGGGGCCTTGTGTAAGTGCTCTTCCATGGAACCACACCCAGACCTCAACCTTTTTAGTAACATTTCAAAATCAGATTTTTCCATAAAACTGTTTTAAGTGTTCCATAATATCTTTGTTCTACTTCTGTATCACCATTTCCCTAAGAGACACTCCTCCAGCACTCGGAGCCACTCACATCAGGTCCCCATTGTCCCGATGTGCCTGCAATGCCCCCAGCTGACTGCCAGGTACTATTTGCCACTGGCTGGCATTACTCACTGCAGGAGCCCTGTAGGTATGTTTGAGCTGCAATCCCACAGAGTTAGGATTCCCAGGCCATCCTGTTCTGTTCTCTCTGTGCTTCTGTTTGCTTGCTTGCTCCCACCCTCCTGGCTGAGAGCCAGCCCAGGAGACTGGAGCACTTGTGGAGTTGCTGGGCCCTGACTTCCTGCAGAAGAGCGTTATCCACTCTCACATAAACTGCGTGGGAAGCAAGTGCCACTAGGCCCTGGCTCCTGGGTGGCAAGGCAGGAGCCCTAGTGGAAGGGCCCTGGGAGGGTATTCCACTGCTTATTGTGTCCTGGGAGCTCTTCCAAGTGGGGTTTGGGCTCTGATTGCAGGAGAAAGAACCTGGAAGATCCAGTCCAGTTTTCTTCTTTGTGATGTATCCATTGCCCAGAAGAACTTGGGTCCTAATGGGCTTGTTCCTGGGAGCTGCTGAATCATGTGTCCTTACCACCAATCACGCCATTAAGCTGGACACCCTTTGGGGAGCTTCTCCTGGGCTACATATGTAGCTCAGTGGTGGAGCACTTGCCTGGCCTGCTCCAGGTGTCTGTTTCTATCCCCAGAACTGCCCAAGAGGGGTGAGAAGGTGGGGGTTCTTGATGTTGACTACCTAAGGAATGGGGCTGATGGCTGGGAAGCACCCCACCAGCCATCTCCTGGAAGCACCTCCTTTGCCTGGATGTGGCTGGTCTGGCACATGACTGTCTCTCAGACCCACCTCTTCCTGGCTAAGCCACAGCCTTCTTCTGGGAATACCACCGGAGCTTAGAACTGTGCAGTGGAGTGCCTGGGCTGTGACCTCAGGCCACCCTCTGGGCTGCTTTGTGCTGTCAGGTGCTTTGTATGTGTGTGTGGGGGGTGGTGGTGCTGAGACAAAGATGGTTGGAAGAAAATTGCAAGGATTAAAAAAAAAAAAATCAGTTCCTCAAAATGGCTGATAGCCGTATTTTCTGAATTCAGATTCCTCCTTCATCCCTTGGCTGCTGTGTGTGACCTTGGGGACAAATCTAGGTGGTTTCGAGAATGGAATTAAATCATGTACAGGAAGCAATTGACACTCAGTCAAGGGCTCAAGCCAGTAAGTCACTGTGTGAGTGACAGAAAAAGCACAAGAAAAAAGGGGGTGGGGTGCGGTGCCTTTCCCTTAGCTCAAGTGGTCCCTCCACCCCAACTCCTATAGGTAGATATGGGTTTGTTTAGGCAGCCCTGATGTCCAGGGTCTGAGGACCTGGATTTGTGTCTTGCCTGACAGTGGCAGATTGGCTGAGAGGAGGAGGAGGGAGGGGTGGAGGAAGGGAGCACTCACTGAGGCTGGGCCAAGATGGCTGAAGCAGATCTTCTGATGGTGCCAGTTGCTGCCCTTGGCCAAAGATAGGCTCTTCATCCAGCTACATAAACACAGCAGGGACAGAGCCTGCTACACTGAAACCCATACAAGGCCTGGGGACTGCGCACCAACTCGGATCACGGGGATGCAGGGGGTTCACCTCCTCCAAGGAAGGGGCAGGTTTAGGAGCGAAACCAGGGAGCTATTTCGAGAAGGTGTCAAAGGCCGGAACACTAAAATTAGAGTCTTGGTTCCTAAAAAGACATTGGCGCCAACCAAGGTCTGAGAAGGGGGCTCTTCAGTGCGGAATGTGACCCCAGGAAGCGCTCTGGCGATCCTGGGCAATGAGGTCAGCCGGCAGGACCAATGGGACCATCCACCGCCCTGTGGTCACGTGGTAGTCACGGGGGACCTCTCCTCTGGCCAGTCCTGGGGCTGTTTCCAACCACTTCCCCTGTGCATCAAGCCAGGAAAGGCGAGGGGGCAGAGCTGCCGGAGCAGGACTGACCTTCTGGGCTGTGCTTTTCCTTTTTTGACCGTCCTTTGCGCTTTCCGTTCCATTCTGGGTACAGGAGTGGGAGGGCGCAAGCTTGGAAGAGGCAGCCATCTTGGAACCTGGTGTTTTGGCCTGAGATAACCAAGAGGGGCCTGGGATCCCCGGCCTGACTGGCCTTGGTTTTCACCTCTGCCACACAAGGGTCCTTTGCTCATCTCCTCTCCATTCAGGCCTGTGGCACTGTGCCACCTCAGGGACCGTGAAGAAGTCCTTATGAAGCCACTTTCAGGGTGAGACACCAACAGCTGCCTGAAGAAGCTCTTCTCAGCCGCCCCAGGCCCAGAACCATCGGCAGTTCTGATTGCCAGCCCACACCAGCCCACCTGTGGCCAGGCCGTCCCCATAGCCCGCCCTCTGCCCTCCTAAGTTGCCTCACCCAACTATATTACCTCCTCCTCAAGGCCAGGAGAGGCTGCTCTTGCAGAGGAGGTGGGTTCGGTTCCCAGTCCCCACATGGCAGTTCGTAACTATCT
This sequence comes from Onychomys torridus, assembly GCF_903995425.1. Lineage (NCBI taxonomy): Eukaryota > Metazoa > Chordata > Mammalia > Rodentia > Cricetidae > Onychomys > Onychomys torridus. The sequence goes on from NC_050444.1 coordinate 159,232,882, forward strand.
GTAGCTCTAGTTTCATCCAGTTCCAGGGATCTGGTATCCCCTGCTGGCCGCTATGGCCGCTGAATACATATGGTGTAGACTTCCATACATGCAGGCAAAACACTTCATGCACATAAAACAAAAATAAATTAGTTTTTTAAAAGTTCAAGTTCCTTTTTTAAATTACAATAACTAGAAGCCAGTTCTCTGTGGCTGGCTATCACCCTTCCAGACATAACTTCAGGTTTTCTTTGCTACATGCCTCAGGGCTTTTTACTTTACTTTACTTTTTTTTTTTTTTTCTTACCACTGGTTTCTGAGTTTGGGTGGTTAACTGTGAGAGCCAACCTTCATCATCAATATAGTAACAAAACACCACCAACAAAAATGATTAGTCTTTTCTGTGTGGGGGGTGGGGGTGGAGAGTCAGGGTCTGTAAGCCACACTTGAACTCACTCTGTATCTTGAGCTGGTCAACCACTGCTCCTCACACTCCTGAGTGCAGGCATCACAGGCTTGAGGCACCATATCTGGTGGTCTTTAGAGACATAGAAACTCCTGGAGGGCAGGGACCTTTTGGGTCCCCTTCTTTCAAAAGGGTATCGAACTCATGTGGGTGTCGGTAGTTTTTTGCTGAGCTCAGCCCTGGGAGCAGGAATGAGCCCTTCCTTCGTCCCCAGTGACACTTTTTCCCTTGCAGGTCTGGGAAACACACTCACTTCTGACTATCCCACGTCTCACACCCACTATCTACTGGGGTAGGTATGTGGTGGGTAGAGGAATGAATGCACCAGGCTTGATGAGTCTGCCAGGCAAGGCATGGGAGAGTGGTGGTGCCTGTGTGGACACATACCTGTCGCCTGCACTGGGCAGTTTGCCTATTCTTTCCTTCCTGCCTGCCTGTGGCCGCAACTCTGGCTTTGGTCCAAGTACTTGCAGGCTCCTCTGGGTCCCACACGGGCGGTGGGCTGAAGAATTCCAGGAACGTGTCGCAGCTGCTGACAACATTTAACTCTCTGCCTGTGACCTGTTCCTGTGACTTCCTCCAGAACTATATGAAGAGGGGTGTTGTGGGTGGGCCGCAGCACCCTGACTCAATAGCTAAAGACTTCTGGGCTCCAGCTGTGGTCCTGAGAAGCAACATGGTGTGTGTGGAGGCGTCACAGATGAAAGCCAGTGGTCACAGATGGCTATCAATAACCACCCCCCTCAGTCTTCCAGTGACCAGTAAAGGCATCAACATAGCAATGTACACAGCACTTCAGTATGTCAGGAATTGTTCTGAGAAGTTCACAGGTTTCATCTCATTTAACCAAGACTTTGGTCTAGGAGTGTACCTCAGTGAGTAGAGTGCTCATCTCTCATGCCCAAAGCTCTGGGTTCCATCCTCAGCACCTCAATATAAAACTGGATGTGATGGTACACACCTGAAACCCCAATACTTGGAAGGTGTTGGGACACTAGGGTCAGAAGTTCAAGGTCATCCTCAGCTACATATTGAGTTTGAGGCCTGCCTGGACTACATAAAATCTTGTCTCAAAATAGAGTCTAAAAAAACCCATAGCTTTTGTTCCCATTTTACTAACTGGGATGCTTGAGACAAGAAGCCCCTGAGTGATCTACCCAAAATCACACAGCTGGTGAGTATTAGAGACAGGATCTGAATCCGGACTTAAAATATGAATCCTATGCCTGACCATGTGCTTGCCAGCTTCTGCTGCAGGGCCACATGAGTTGCCCCCTGCCCCAGCCTTGACAGATGCTTGCTTCCCTGGCCTGGCTTGTGATTGAACACATTTGTGTGGGTACAGAGGAAGGCCCCCTACGAATGCACAACAACTTTAGCAGGAAGCCACAGCCTTGCCTGAAGAGATCTGCCAAATTTGGGGACTCCTGCCTAGAGGTATGAGAGGTGCCTGGGGAGCCTGAGACCCTGAATCAGGCCGATCTAGTTGTGCCCTGGGCCAGCCTGGCAGCTGTCCAGTTGTGTTGCCGGTAGCAGTGTTGTGATGAAGTCCCAGGGCCTGGCTGAAGTCTGTCTGCCCAGTGACATCAGGGAGTACCATTTCAGTGGCTCTGATACCTGTGCTGTCACTGCCACAGGCGGCCCCTTACTTACTTGCATCTCTTCATGTCCAAATGTCCCCTTTAAATTATTTTATTTTTGTCTTTTTTAAGTGTCCCTTATTTAAATATTTATTTTTTAATTAGATGTCAGAGGTGGGATGGGGGAGGCAGTTCTGCTCATGTGTGGATGCAGGTGCTCTTGGGGTTCAGAAGGGGGCATCAATAGATCCCCTGGAGCTGGAGTTACAGATGGTTGTGAGTCACCTGACCCGGGTACTGGAAACCAAACTGGGGTCCTCTTCAAAAACAGTATGTAAGCCTGGCAGTGGTAGCATGTTGCTGGATCCTAATGGCTCCCTTAGGGGAGGGGGTGGGAAGGTGTGGTGTCAACGGCACAGACACCGGGAGTCAGTTGAAGGCAAACAATAACAAACTTGTTTATTTAATAACAGGGAAGGCCTTGTGTACTACCTTCCTCCCAGCACCCACTTCGTATCGCAATCTGGTGGCATTGTGTGGTGGTCCCTCTTTGACGGGGCATGATCAAGAACTCTGACATCAATCAGGAACTCTGACAGTGACCAGAAACTCTGACAGTGCCTGTTTCTAGGCCCTTGGGCAGACTCTGGGTTGGCTCATAAGGAGTATGTTATGCGAATGCCTTAGCAACTGGTCTGAGCCAATTTCCTCAATCCTACGGGCCTGTCCTACCACAGGAGTGCATGCCTTTAATCCCAGCACTCAGAAGGCAGAGGCAGGTGGATCTCTGTGAGTTTCAGGCCAGCCTCTATCTACAGAGAGAGTTCCAGGACAGCCAGGATTACACAGAGAAAGCCTACCTCAAAAAACCAAACCAAAAAAATAGTATGTGCTTGTAACTGCTGAGCCGTCAGAACAGTCTTGTTCTTCGGGGTTTGGTTTGTGGGTTATTTGGTTTGTTTGCTGGTTGGTTGGTTTTCTTTGTTTTGTTTTGTTTTGTTTTGTTTTTTTCAGACAGGGCTTCTCTGTGTAGCCCTAGCTGTCCTGGAACTCTGCTCTATAGACCAGGCTGGCCTCAAACTCACAGAGATCTGCCTGCCTCTGAGTGCTGGATTTAAAGGCTGGGTATCTACCTGTCCCAGCTTCCAGCACTGGGGTTATAGGCACATGCTTGGCCTTTTTTTTTTTTTTTTTTTTTTTTTTTTTTTTTGGTTTTTAAGACAGGGTTTCTCTGTGTAGCTTTGTGCTTTTCCTGGATCTCACTCTGTAGACCAGGCTGGCCTCAAACTCACAAAGATCCACCTGCCTCTGCCTCCTGAGTGCTGGGATTAAAGGTGTGTGTCACCACCACCTGGCACCTGGCCTTTTATAGTCATTCTGGGGATCCAAACTCAGGTCCTCATGCAGTAAGCATTTTTCCCACTGAGCCATCTCCCTATCCCTGAAGTCATGTTTTTTTTTTTTTTTTAATGAAAGTTAAATAAGACGAAAACTGCAATTTGCTTGGCTCAGTTCTTGACACACTGAAGTCCCGAAGGGGCTGGCTGGCCTTTTCTGACCCCTGGAAGGCTGAGGAGTAGTTTTTTGACTACAGGTGTGTGTCACCATACCCAGAGCCCAAATGTTCCTCTTATAGAATGCCAGTCACATTGGATTGGGGCCACCTCTAATGACTTCACTTTACCTTGACTTTCTAAAGACCTATCTAAAGCTGGGTGGTGGTGGCGCACACCTTTAATCCCAGCACTCAAGAGGCAGAGCCAGGCGGATCTCTGTGAGTTCAAGGCCAGCCTGGTCTACAGAGTGAGATCCAGGACAGGCTCCAAGGCTACACAGAGAAACCCTGTCTCAAAAAAAAAAAAAAAAAGACTATGCCTTCAAATGAGGGCAAATCCTATGTGACTGGAGCTTGGGATTTGGACAAGCTTTTTTTTTTCCTAAGTGGCATGGTTCAGCCTGTAACAGGTATTGGGGGAGCCAGGCAACAGCTTGAGACACACTTTCCTTTCCTTTAAGATGGAGTTGGTGAGGACCCCTCCTCTCCTCCCAGAATGCTAAATAGGAACATATGTGATTGGCATCCTTCCTATAATAATCATGGCCTTGAAGCTGCAGGGTTAGGAAGTTCCTGTATTTGCTACTAAAGGTGAGGAAAGGGTCTGTCCCTGGTTCATGCCAGCCCCCCTCACCCACCACCAGAGTGATACAGCTCAGGGGGTTTTCTATTTAAGCGTAGTGGAGAGTTGGGGCTGGGTAGTTATTTTATAGTGAATGATTGCTCTGTACACAGTAGGTGTTTAGTAATTTTCTTGGCCTCTACCTACTAGATGTAGGTAGCACCCCCTCCTTGGTAGTGGTAGAAATAGTGTGTGGACATGCTGCCCTGAGGCTGCTGAGCCTCCCACAACAGTCAGCAAAGCCCCTGCTGAGAAAAGAGGAAATGAATGGAGGCTGGGGTTCTGGATGCCTGGCTCTCCACCAGTACACCCCTTGCCGAAGGGCTGAAGAAACCTTCTTCCTCTCCTTCCTGCTTCTGTTGCTACATCCTGGCTCCCTAGGGTCACCTCAAGCTGTCTAGTGGTGGCCTGGAGTCCAGAGTGGGTGGCAGGGGAGGCTGCAGGAACACAGCGGCTTGGACATTAGCTGACACTTGCTGACAACCGAGACTTATCAGGGTGGGAGGCCCAGGCTCCAGACCTGCACACTGTGGGGCTTTATCAGCTGCCAGAGTGATGGAGTTCACAGCCATGCTGTGGCTACCACAAGTGCTGACAGCCAGGAGCTCCAGGAAGGCAACTTCTCCACACCAGCAGCAGCTCCCAGCCACCAGGGAGGCAAGCCGAGCCAGGCCCACACGGGAGGGGCATAGCCCAGGGACACTGGAGGAGAAGAGCTGGTGTTCAGGAAGTGGGAGTGGGACAGAGGCTGTGATCCCTGAGCTGAGGGGCGGATTTTTCTTTTCTTTTTCTTTTCAAAGATTTTATAATATGTTCACAGTTTCACGAAGCTGCAGAATTTAAACCTAGACATAGTAGCACACTTCAGTGATCCATAGGGAGTTCAAGGCCAGCCTGGGCTACTTGAGACCCTTTCTCATAAGCAAGCAAACAAACCAAAAACCCGTGAGGAATGCTTGCTAGCAGCTGGGGAGCAGAGAAAAGAGGTGTGTCTAGATAGGTGAAGGAATAAATCTCTCTCTATCTCTCTCTCTCTCTCTCTCTCTCTCTCTCTCTCTCTCTTACACACACACACACACACACACACACACACATACACACACACACACACACACACATGCACACGCACGCATGCACACACACACACTCCTCACTGCCCTCTCCATCTCTGTCTTGTCCACCCTCAGTCTGGATTAGTTAGTGTCTTGTAGCTGCTGTGACTAATTGCTCACAATGTGGCGGTTTGAAGCATCACAACTTTTTATTTATTTTGTGTGTTTATCTATTTATTTAGACATAGTATCTCATTCTATAGCCTGATTGTCCTTGAACCTGTTATGTAGTCTAGGCTGGCCTCAAACTTGCAGCTACTTTCTTGTCTCAGCATCCTCAGTGCTGGGGTCGTAGGAATATGTTTTTTGCTCCCAGTTACCCAGAGAGAAGGGCTTCTTTCCTCTCGTGGTTCTTCCATCTTCCCTGTCTCTATCCTGTCTCAACATGGCTATCCATCATCATGAAGACCTCTCTTACAGGCTAGGAGATGGACCTCACAAGCAAGGTAGTAACATACCTGGAGGCCCCTCAGACTCAAGACTGATACCCTGCTATATATTTAGCCTGTTTGTTTAACCTGCCTTTAAAACAATGTAGCGACCACCCACAGTTGCCTTGGTTTGCTGGTTCAATCAGCTTTTACAACCTAAGCTAATGCATAGCTTTAATCTTAAGTTATGCACTCTTCCATGCTCTGACCCAAAGTAATGCATATGTGTATATGCATGTGTTATGCCAATGATTTCCTGAAGACATCAAACAAGTTGAAGCAGCCTTGTACAATAAATATCCACCCCAAATGCTGAATGCAGCAGGGAGATGGTGTATTTGCAGAACTGTTTGTCATCTGAGTCAGTTGGAGTCAGTAAGTTTCAGCCCTTCTAATACTGTTAAAGATTTCTACAAAGCATCCCCATTCCTTCCCCCATGTGACTCTTTCCGTGCTGTTCAATAAAAATAGAGAGCAAAGCCCTTTGTTAGGGATAGACAGCATTCAGACGAGATGGCATTCAGGTGGGCACAGTTTCAGACTCATACAACACAATACAGATGAGCCAGAAGCCATATGATCCAAACAAACAGAAGAGAAGTGGAGAATCCAAATTTGGGCAAGCCTGTGGGTTTTTTCTTGGGTGACACTGAAGCATTTTGGTGCCTCCATGGCTGTCTTTCATGAGTCTACCCAACAGGGCTTAGGAAGGTGAGTAAGACCCTTCTGAGTCCCTGCCAGGCTCTATACAGCATGCTCAGACTCCTTTCCTGATTTTAATCTTCCACGTCTGGACAGATGGCCTCCAGCCTTCAAGACACCAATGACACACTGTTTATGTGAGCAGAGGCCAAGGTATACATCTGCCTTAGTGTCTCTCCAGGGAGAGGAGCTGACCTTTTCTCCACTAAAGCCAGAGGCTGGGTGTCTGGACAGAGAGGTGAAAGGTCAGTCAGAGCCACATGTGTACTTTTCTATTGCTATGAAGAGACACCATGGCACAAGGCAACTTATGAAAGAAAGAAATTATTGGGGACTTGCTTATAGTTTCAGGGGGTTTGTCCACAACCTTCATGCTGGGGACCACAGCAGCAGGCAGGCAGGCATGGTGCTAGAGCAGTAGCTGAGAGTTTACATGTTGAGACAAAACCATAAGGCAGAGAGAAAGAGAGAGATAACTGGGAATGGTGTGGGCTTTTGAAATCTTTTATTTTTTTAAAGATTTATTTATTTATTATGTATACAGTATTTTCCTATATCATGTCTGCACACCAGAAGAGGGCACAAGATCTTATTATAGATGGTTGTGAGCCACCATGTGGGTGCTGGGAATTGAACTCAGGACCTCTGGAAGAGCAGTCAGTGCTCTTAACCTCTGAGCCATCTCTCCAGCCCTAGGGCTTTTGAAATCTAAAAGCCCACTCTCAATGATATCCCTCCTCCAACATGTCCATACTTCCTAATCCTTCCCAAATAGTCCCACTAACTTCAAACCAAGCATTGAAACATTTGGGCCTTCGGGGGCCTTTCTCATTCAAACCACTATATTCCACTCCCTGACTCCCACAGGCTTGTAACTGTATCATAATGCAAAATGTATTTGGCCCAACTTCAAAAGTCCCCATGGTCTTTCAAGGCTGTTTAAAAGTCAGTCCAAAGTCTCTTCTGAGACTCAGAACAATCTCATACCACCCCCTTTTTTTCTGAGATGGGGTCTCTCTACACAGTCTTTTCTGGAACTCACTACATAGACCAGGCTGGTCTTGAACTCAGCAGAGATCCACCTGCCTCTTCCTTCTGAGTGCTGGAATTAAAGGCTTGCACCATCATGTCTGACTCAAGGCAATCTCTTTATTACGATCCCCTGTAAAATCAAAAAGCAGATCACATACTTCTAACATACAGTGTCATAGAATAAACATCACCACTCCAAAAGGGAAGAAAGGGAACAGTGAGGAAATACCAGATTAAAAGCAAGACAAAAGTCCAACAGGACAAACTCCAAACTTCTAGTTCTATGTCTTATGTCCAAAGGCTTAGTTGGCTCTTCCTTTCTAGCTTTGCTGACTGCAACACACTTCTCTCTCTTGGACTGGTTCCGCTCTCTGTCTGTAGCTCTCTATGGCAGGTAAACCACATTTCTGGCACCTCCAACATCCTGGGGTGGCCAACACAATCCAGGCTTCACCTTCACAGCTTTATGCAATAGTCTTTTAGGGGCCCTGATGCACGGACTCCCCTGCCACACACCCCTGGCCTCAGCATCTTTCTTTAACTAAAACCCTTTTCTTCTTGCACTCTTTGTGACTCTAAAATCAGAACCACATGGATGATGTAGCCAAGGCCTTTGCCTGTTGGGTGGAACCTGACCCTCCTTGACTTATATTTGCTTAAACTTTGATTTGTTGACACTTTTCCTTTGTTGAATAAGTTTTCTTTTGATTTAGGAGCAAAAGCTTCCTCAAGCATTCCCCTTTTACAAGTTGGAAACTTGAGATCTTGTGCATCACTCCCTTATTTCATTTCACATCAGGCCTGCCTTCAAATTTCTCATCTCTTTGAGCATAAGACTTGTCTCCAGTGCTGAATTTCCTGGTGCTTTTTTCTCCTCAAATTGTACATTTTATATTTCTTTTTTCTCTACTTGCTCTTTTTTATTGTAGACCAGCATAAGAATGATGACTAACAGCCACGAGACAGTCAACACTGAGATGTTTTTGAAATCTCCTCTGTCAATGAAATTCATCCCAAACTGCAATTTAGCACCAGGCAGATTCTTGAGACAAGGACAAAAAAAAAAAAAAAAACCCAGCCAAATTCTTTTCCAAAATGTCACAAGAATGACCTCTAACCCAGACACTAATGCTGTTCCCCTCTGAAACATCTTAAGCTGGGCCCCATAGCATTCACTGCTCTCAGGACCACTATCTTTCAAGCTCCTACTAAGATGGCCCACTAATCCTCACTTCAAGCAATCAATGGTTTTTCTAGTCCAGAGTCCAAAAGTTTTTTACATTTCTTCAAAAAACAGCAATATCTCACTCCTGGTAGTAACCTCCTAGTCAGTGCTCTATTGCTGTGAAGAGACACCATGACCAAGTCAACTTATAAAAGAAAGTGTTTATTGGGGGGCTTGCTTATAGTTTCAGAGAGTTAGTCCATGACCAACATGGTGGGGACCATGGCAGCAGGCAGGCAGGCAAGGTGCTGGAGCAGTAGCTGAGAGCTTTCATGTTGAGACAACAACCATGAGGCAGAAAGAAAACTAACTGGGGCTGGTGTGGGCTTCTGAAGCCTCAAAGCCCACCCCAGTGATATCCCTCCTCCAACAGGTCTGTGCTTCCTAATCCTTCCTAAACAGTTCCATCCACTTTGGATCAAGCAATCAAATAGAAAAGCCTATGGGGCAATTCTCATTCAAACCACATGTCCGGGCTTCACTGAATGCCTGAATAGGAAATATTATTAAAGCCCCACCACCACCACTAGCAGAGCCTACCAGGTCAGGACCAGCACCACTGAGGATAGATATTTGACCAGAGTGCCAAGCCGCCTGTTAAAGGCCTTGGGGAAGGACATGTTTTACTCTGTCCCAATAAAGTAAAAATTAAGAATAATTTCTAGGCACTGGCCCTTTCACATTCATAGGATGTGAGTGCCCACCAGCTATCAGGAGCATTAGCTTGTTTCTAGAGCTTTTCAAAGGATCATGGTGTGGGTGTGCAGCAGGGAAGGATGAGAAGGAAGTGGAGAGGAAGACGGCAATTGGGCTACACAACGTGGGACGGATGTTCACCTCCCTCGGCTTTAAAGAGCTCTTTTTCTGAGTGAGTTTTAACCTCCCCTTTGCTTTCCTGTTTGTTTGCCTTTTATTTTTCCATTTATTAAAAGAAAATGTGAAGAGATGGCTCAGCAGTTAAGAGCACTGGCTGCTCTTCCAGAGAACCTGAATTCGATTCCCAGCAGCCCCCAGGGGCAGCTTACAACTGTATAATAATTCCAGTCCCAGGGATCTCCAGGCTCTGTGGGCACCAGGCACCCACATGGTCCACATGTATATATGTGGACAAAACACTAATACACATAAAGTTATTTTAATTAAGAATACTTAAACAGGCATAGTGTGGGTACAGCACTTAGAAGGAAAACCAAGAAAGAGCAACGTTCAGGGCCCGGGTGGTGGTGGCCGGGTGGTGGTCACTCACATTCAGTGGGACTTCACCTTAACTAATGGCAGAGATCAATTTCTGAGCAAAGAGATATTCTGAGATTCTGGGTGGGCATGAATGGGAGTCATCACTTTTCGTAGTATGACGCCCCTTTCTTTTCTTCTAATTACATTCATTTATCTTGAGTGTGACATGCCACAGTGGAACTCAGAGGACAATGGTGGCAGCCAGTTCTCTCCTTCCTCCACGTGAGTCCTGGGGAATCAAACTCGTCATTAGGCTTGGCGGCCAGCTCCTTTACCCATTCAGCCATCTCATCAGCTCCACCCCTTTCTGGTCTTTTGTCACCCCTTCTTTGCCAGCCTCTTAAGACATTGTCCCCCATGACTCTTTAGATGGGGAGAGGGCTGGTCCAGTTATCAACTGCCCAGGAAGATTCAGCCAGCTTGGTAAGAGAGACTAGAAGTCTGGGTCTGAGCCATGAGTTCTGCCTTCACAGGGAAGTAAGGTTGTGGGAGAAGAGCCAGCTCAAAGGCCCGTGGAGCCCTGCCAGCACCTCCCCTTCCCGTGATGGGGCTGTCACAGGGTTCCTCCGGGTACACCCAGCCCCATTCCCATGGCATCCCTCTCCAGCACAGTGTGTCCTCCCTCCAAGGACTCTATTAATATCTCTCATGTGTAAGCCACTCACCATCTCTGTCCTCACATGTGCCCCCTAGTCCAAGCGATTCATGAATGTGGTCTCTCCCAGTGTGGTTGGCACTCTCCTTTTCTCCTGAACCACCTCTCTGCTTTTCTTCCCCCAACCCAACAGCCACAGTTGGCTTGCCATCATGGGCTCACACTGGCATTGAGGGGTAACCTCCAGAGATACAGCCATGTCTTAACCAATGGAACTTGAACATGAGACTGTATTTGAAAGAAATGTTCTTGCATCTACAATGAAATAAAACATTACAAAGTAAGGTCCCCTGGATATAAGGTAGACCCTAAATCCAATGGAGATTGTCTCCCCCCAGACAAGACTGAATTCCTGATTGCCCTGTCTCTGCATCCCCAGTACTGGGAAAACAGGTACTTGCTACCACTCCTGGATAGGGACCAAATCCAGTGCCTCAGGCACTCAGCAAGTACCGTGCCAACTAAGCAGCAGCACCAGCACTTAAAGGGGAAAGGGAGTTGAGACAGTCTTACTGAGTTGACCAGGCTGACCTTGAACTTGCCTTGTGGTCCAAGCTGCCTCAGCCTCCTGAGCGTTGAGACTGTAGGCATGTGCCTCTATACCTAGCTCGATGACAAGTATGCTTATGAAAGAAACGAAGAGAGTTTTGGGACACACATAGACAGAGATGGGAGTGAGGCATCTACAAGCCAAGGACCACCTGGAGCCACCAGACCCCGGAAGAGGCATGGAAGTGTTCTCCGGAGCTGGAGGTGACAGGCAGCTGACCCTTGGCTTTGGGTTTCTGGCACAGGGCAGAGCCTTTGCACTGTCCGCTCCCTCTGCCCTCAACACTCTTTCCTCCTTTCCACCAAGTGTCTGTTCCCAGCGCTCTAGTCAGCTATGGCCTGCTCTTCCTGTTCACATTGCCACAGTTCCCAGTAACTTTGTTTTTTTCCTTCGAGGCATTATTTCTAATACATGAACCAATTTCAGCAATTTCAGCTAATCCCTGTCTCCTTGATCCTGAAATGTAAGCCACTCTTAAGACAGGGATTTGGGGCTCAGCAGTTAAGAGCACTGGCTGCTCTTCCAGAGGACCCAGGTTCAATTCCCAGCACCCACATGGCAGCTCACAGCTGTCTGGAGTTCCAATTCCAGTGAATCTGGCACCTCTACACTGACATTCGAGAAAAATATCAATGCACATAAAAATAAGTAAAAATCTTAAAAAAAAAAAAAAAAAAAAGACGGATTTCATCTCTCTTGTTCACTGCTGGCTCCACAACCCTAACAACAGAGCGTGTTGATACATGTTTATTGAATGAATACATGAGGGACTTTCTAGTATAAGTACATTTACCACAGAGACATTCTGCATTCTGAGTGACCATGTCTGCTTTTCCTGTCCCTGGAGGGAGACAAGCTGCTAGAGTTTTGAATTGGAAGGACCTGGAGGTCAACCAGTCACTTCCTGAACCAGGTCCTTTTTAGAGCCTGCAAGGCCCCCTCTGAGCTCTCCAGTGGGAAGGGGTTGTGGGCTCCTCATAGCCTGACTCAGTGCCACATTGAGACTCTTCAGATCCTGAGCAAGAGCTAAAGACAGTCACATGTGTGTCGGCCCTTATGCTCCGGGCTGGAATGTCCCAGGGCACTGCACAGAGATAATAGCTGAGGGTGCGTGACAAGCCAATGGACGCCCTAAGATAAGTCCTAGTCGGATCATGTGACTGCTTTGGCTTCTTCTGGCTTCACTTCCATTCTCTGAAGCTCTCTCATCTTCTCCATGTGGAGGGCCAGCTCGGCTACTCTGTCTTGGGGTCAGTAAGAGAGCTGTCTCAGGGGCAGGCATGGCAGCTGTAACAAGGGGGACATCGAAGCTCAAAAGTGGAAAGCCTGGCTCAAGGACGTTGGCAGAGTGCTTGCTTAGCATACACAAAGTCCCGGGGATGGAACCCAAGACATTCACATGCTGGGCAGGCACTCTACTAATGAACTATAGTCCAGCCTAGTGTCAAATCCAGGGTCTCACACCAGCTACACAAGCACACTGCCAGGGAGCTACTCCCCGCCTTCCCACTGACCTTTGTTTGTTTGTTTTTAGATGTGTGTCAGTGTTTGCTTGCAGGTATGTCTGTGCACCACATGTGTACCCAGTGCCCTCGGAGGTCAGAGAGGGCATCAGATATCCTGGAACTGGAATTATAGACTGCAGACTCCATGTTGGTTCCAGACCCAGACCATACCAGGAGTTACAAGCAGTTGTAAGCCACCATGGCGGTGTTAGAAACTCAACCTGGGAGCCGAGCATGGTGGTATGCACCTTTAATTCCAGCACTTGGGAGGTAGAGGCAGGCAGATTTCTGTGAGTTTGAGGCCAGCCTTGTTTACAGAGTGAGTTCCAGGACAGCCAGGGCTGTTACACAGAGAAATCCTGTCTCAGAAAAGAAAGAAAGAGAGAGAGAGAGAGAGAGAGAGAGAGAGAGAGAAAGAAAGAGAGAGAGAGAGAGAGAGAGAAAGAAAGAAAGAAAGAAAGAAAGAAAGAAAGAAAGAAAGAAAGAAAGAAACTGAACCAGGATCCTCACTTATCACCACCATTAAAGAGCTCAATCACCGGGCGGTGGTGGCACACACCTTTAATCCCAGCACTCGGGAGGCAGAGGCAGGCTGATCTCTGTGAGTTTGAGCCCAGCCTGGGCTACCAAGTGAGTTGCAGGAAAAGGTGCAAAGCTACACAGAGACACCCTGTCTCGAAAAAAAAAAAAAAAAAAAAAAAGAGAGAGAGAGCTCAAGCTGGCCACAAGAAGAGGGGACACCGAGTGACAGCCGGTCAAACAGCCTGTGTCTGCTCTGGCCACCCTCCCCTAGACAGTGCCCAGAAAAGTCTTCAAGAGACTCCAGCAGCTGTCACCTGGTCACACTCTGAAGAGGGACAGCAAATGGGAGCCCCACGGCAGAGGCCTACCAAATGCCATAACTGGAGGATGCACTTGAAAGACTGTCACTGTAGGCCACCACGGTTTGTGTGACTTCTTTTTAATTTATTTTTATTTTATGCATGTTGGTGTTTTGCCATGGATGTTGGGTCCTCTGGAACTGGAGTTACAGACAGTTGTGAGCTGCCATGTGGGTGCTGGGACTTGAACTCGGGTCCTCTGGAAGAGCAGTCAGTGCTCTTAACCACTGAGCCATCTCTCCAGCCCCAATTTGGGTGACTTTTTATGTAGAAGACAATCATCCAAACAATTGAAGAGTGGGAGTGTGCCTCATGAACAGAGCTCATGGTACAGTGCTTGCCCCGGATGCTCAAAGCCCTGGGTTCAATCTCCAACCAACATAAAACAGGCCTGGTGGTGTACATCTGTAATCCTAATGCAAGCTTGAGAAGTAGAGGTAGGAAGAGATGGCATTTGAGGCCAGCCTGGACTAGGAGACCCTGTTTCATACACTCCTTTAAACACAGCACTCAGGAAGCAGGCAGATCTCTGTGAGTTGAAGGTGATCTAAGGACTCACAGTAAGACCCTGTCTCAAACAAGCAACAACAAAATAAATGGGTGCTAAAAGATGGTGTCAGGTCCCCTGGAACTGGAGTTACAAGTAGCTGTGAGCTGCCATGTGGGTGCTGGGAACTGAACCTGGATCCTTTGGAAGAGCAGCCAGTGCTCTTAACCACCCCAGCCACCTCTCTAGCACCAGGGATTCTTTTTATTGTATTAATTGAGGTGAGAAGACTACCCACTGTGGGTGGCGCCATTCCATGGATGGGGTCCCGGTCTCTGTTCTCTGCTTCCTGACTGTCCATGTAATGTGGCTCCCCTGCCAGGGCACAAGCTGGGTGACAAGAATGTGGACAGAAATGTGGACAGTGGAAGCCATCTCAGGGGAGCATGAGCTCTATTGGAAACTTGGCTGGAGGCCATTTGTATGGTATTCTGACCAAGAATCTGGCTTCATTCTGCCTGTGTCCTGAGAATTTAGTGAAGCTGGATTTGGGGGAGGTAGGCTAACTGTTTCTCAGAGGGAAATCATGTGAGAAAGATTAGGGACCCAGCGCTCTGCACTGGGACAGCAGCAGGGGATGCCTTGAGGCTGACAGCTTCAACTCATAAAAATGTAAATCCATGTACAAGGAGAAGGCCTGAGCTGAGACTGGAGCTGAAGGGGTTTCTGCCCCTCAAAATAACTGCCTAGGAGACTGTTTTCCTAGGACCAGAAGACAAGAGCTCACTCAAACATGGTCCAAGGGTCCCAGACTCCACCCGAAGCTTGCAGAAGAACCTGGTAGTTTTTTCCAGATGTGACTGGTTTTGGAGTCATGAGCTTCTTTCTCTTTCTCCTCCTCCTCCTCCTCCTCCTCCTCCTCCTCCTCCTCCTCATTTTCAAGACAAGGTTTCTCTGTGTAGCCCTGGCTGTCCTAGAACTCACTCTGTAGACCAGGCTGCCTCCTGAGTGCTGGGATTAATGGCGTGTGCCACCACCTCCCAGTGAGTCATGACTCTGCCATAACCCACTGCCACTCTTGGTCATTGTCCTTCACCATCCTGACACTTGCTAACACAGATTCTGCATAAGGGGGAGTGACACTGGTCACACACACCTTGGGCTCCTTTCCAGAATCTCATTTCTCAGCTGAGATGGGAGGCTGGTGTGTTAGGGAGAAGTCACTTGTGGGTGATCAGATAAGAGCACTGGGGAGAGACACTTCCCACACCTCTAGTGTCCAGGCACCCTTTCTCTTCCACTCATGGTGGGGGAGGAGACTTTGGCACCTGGAGATGCCCCAGAAGGCATTCCTACATGACCTCATCTCTAGGCCAGGCTCTTAAAATTCTATCCTAATCAGTCCTCCTCATTAAGGGATGGAAGGAGGGTTGTAATTCCAGAAGTTCCTTGTCATATCCTGGTTTTTAATCAGTTGACGCTGGAGAGTGAGCATCCTTGAGAAGAAAGCTTCACAAGGTTTTGAGGGGCTTGTTCGATAGGAGGTGGGGCAGTGTGTGAGCTGCCTCACGTAGATCCTTCTGGCCTGGTTGTGGAGAGAGTGGGAGAGTTTGTGTGAAGCACACTTGAGATCAGAACCACGGACAGCTACCAGGACAGTGCCAGGAAGCGGTGCGGTCCAGCCATGCAGCCAGGTGCTAGGAAGCCAGGCAGGGACTACAGGTTCTGAGGACACTCTCCCCCGGGAGGCTGGTGATGGTGGGTGTTGTCTGGGAGTGTTTTCAATGAGTCACCCCATAAGCTCCACACTCGCCCGAAGGCTGGGGAAGCTGGGGTTCTCCTTGCCATTTCCAATAGGGGTGGAGCAGGATTTTTGCATGAAAGAAGGGAGCAGGAAAAAGGGACGTGTTAGTGTCCCGCACTCTCCCACCCTAGCCCAGCCCATTTCTATACAAGGCCCACTCTCCACAGCCTCCACCCACAACGAATACTCCACACGGGCACAGAGGGGTGAATTCTCAGGCCTTGAGCTCAGCAGGCAGGAATGTGACTGATAAATCAGAGATAACCCCACCCCCACTCCATAAGAGGGCTGGCCGGACACTCAGCCCCAGGATAAAAAGCTGAGGCTCCGTGGCAGAAGAAGCCAGCAGCTTGAGGAGGTGGGACCAGAGAGTGAGAGAGACAGAGAACAAGGCACTGCAGCAGCCTGGCTCATCACGACTGCGGCATGGATCTCCAGAAGGTGCTGTCCCGGATGATTCTGTTCCTGCTTTTCCTGTCTCTGTCATTGCTAGGAGGTCACTCCCACCCTCTGAGCAGTCCTAGCCAGTCTCCAGAACAAGTCAAGATGCAGGTAAGCTCTGAGGGTCTGCATGGACAGATAGGGTCTGCCTAAGGGGTTGGGGCAGGAGCAATGAAAAGGCCGCATGTCCTTTGGGAATTAGCCCCGTAAGACCCAGGAAGCAGCAAGACTGGGTAGCAGGACCCTTAACCAATGGGCACCATGGAGGAGTGGGAGAGCCAGGTGGGTGTGTCTGAGGCCTAGGTCATCTCATTACAGGAGCTGTTGGATCTGCTGAAGGAAAAGGCAGAGGAGGTGCCTCAGGGGCAGCTCCTGAAGGACCAAGACACCACAAAAGCATCTCCCATAAGCACCCTTAGGTCTCAAGACAGCACCTTCCAGATCCTGCAGAGACTTCGCAGCTCCAAGAAGATGCATACTTCGAGCTGCTTTGGGCACAGGATAGACCGGATCGGCTCTGTCAGTCGTCTGGGCTGCAATGGTGAGCTCCCACCTCGCCACTTTCCAGCAAGCTGCACCTCACCCCACCCCCCACGCATGCCGCCATTAGAGGCCCCTAGGTTTGCTATCTGAGGTACTTGCACAGCCCTCCACCTTCCTGACAGTTTTCAGGACCAAGGCAACCTGTCAGGAAATGTCACCTGGATGCTTCATTACACCCTCACAGGTCACCACCTACCTTCCGTCAGAGGGGTCAAACGCTCCTCGGGGTTCAGAGTGCCTGTTGAGTGTCCACCCCTTCATAGGACAGGAAGAGTTCTGAGCATTTCCCCTCCGTTTTCTCCAAAC
Organism: Onychomys torridus; assembly: GCF_903995425.1. NCBI lineage: Eukaryota > Metazoa > Chordata > Mammalia > Rodentia > Cricetidae > Onychomys > Onychomys torridus. The sequence goes on from NC_050444.1 coordinate 159,249,994, forward strand.
TAACCCGTCAAAGGCAAAGGGTACAATCAACCCACTTTACAGTAGAAACTGAGGCCCAGGGAGACAGCTTTTTCCAGAGCTGTAAACTTCAACATCGAGCTCCGGCCTGTTTCACCCCACCCCCACCCCACTCCCCATCTGACAGCACCCCTGTCTCTTCTTGTAGTGCTGAAGCGGTATTAGGAGACCTCCCAGCTGCAGACGCCTGCTTCTGACTCCACCTGGGGCTCTTTCCCCCAACTCTGGGACCCCCTTTTGAAGTGATCCTATTTATTTATTTATTTTTATTTATTTATTTGGTTGTTTTCTACAAGACTGTTTCTTACCTTTGAGCACAGACTTTTCACGGTGTAATAAACATAGCATATTTCTTGCTTTGAAAAGGATTTGTCTCCTCGTGTGTCTATCAGTCTCTCGCCTTTTTTAGTTTGTTGGGGTTTTTTGTTTGTTTTGTTTTTGAGATAGGGGTCTCTCGACATAGACCTGGCTGTCCTAGAACTCACTCTGTAGAACAGACAGGCCTGGACTTCACAGAAATCTTCCTGTCTCTGCGTCCTGAGTGTGGGGACTAAAGGCGTGCCATTATCCCTGACTCCAGTTTCTCATCTTAATATGAAAAGAAACAAACCCCACAAATATGCATTTTCTGCAAGGTCCCAAGGAATCTTAATGGTGGCATGAGGACACAGCTCAAGGGCTGGGCCAGAGAGGTGGTGGCTTTTCCTTTCCTTCCCGGTTTTTAACATTGCGAGATATCAATCCATACTGTAAACACTCGAGACTCTTCAAAGAATCTGTTTTGCAAAACGTGTATTTGACTCCTGGGTGCAGAACAATGTGAGGACTGGCATCCTGGCGTTTGCCCCACTCTCTTGCCTGGAATTCCATCATCAAACTGACTAGTTGCTGTTGTTTCTAGAAAACCCAACAAAAATGTCAGAGATGAAGGCTGTGTGTGTGTGTGTGTGTGTGTGTGTGTGTGTGTGTGTGTGTGTGTGTGTGCTTAAGGGCTCACATTTGTGTATGTGCTTGCAGGTGTGTGTATGCATGTATGTGCACATGTATAAGTGTGTACCTGCACTATGTATGCATATGTGTACACAAATGTGTGTGTGATGCTAGCTCACAGCCTTTTTGATGTGAGTGGATCCTCCATCCTACCCTAAACCTCAGCATCAAAACCTTCAGTTCCTGGTGATGTCGTCTGAGAAAAGAGCCTTCTTAGCCTCAACCCAAAAGGTTCCAGGGGCCTGAGAGGAGCCCAGCCTTTTGGATACCCCTACCCTGAAGATACACTGTCTCTTCTCTGTCACCCTAGAGAAAGGAGATGACCCTCAGAATCCTCATGTGTGAACTGGGTTGAAGTTGTGATGTGGTTGGCACACGCTTGTAATCCCAGCACTTGGGAGGCAGAGACAGGAGGATTCAGGGTTCAAGGTGACCCTCGGCTACATGGTGAGTTTAAGGCCAGGCTGGGCTACATAAGATCCTGTCTCAATTCCTCCCTTCCCCTCCCAAAAAGTGAACATTCTTTTGTTTGGGTATTTTTGGGGGGGGATTCTGTTGCTGAGATGGGGTCTCACTATGCAGCTCTGGCTGGCCTAGAACTCACAGAGACCCCCCTGCCCCTGTCTCCTAAGTACAGGGATTAAAAACATGCACCACTGTGCCCCCAGCTCCTCCTAAACCTTCTCCTCCGCTTCTTTTAGTCTACCCCCTTTCCCCTTACACAACTGAGGATCGAACCCAGGACTTTGTGCTTGCTAGGCAAGTGCTCTACCACTGCGCTAAATCCCCAGCCCACCCTTCTCTCCTTTTTAAACTACCGTTGTTTGTTTATTGGAGTGGGAGCCATGCGAGCCATGCACGTGTCACAGCCTGCGTGCAGAGGTCAAAGGACAATTTACAAGGGTTGGTTCTCCAGGCTTCTGGAGATGATTGATGACTCAGGTCATCAATCTGGACGGCAGGCATCTCTACCCACTGAGCCATCTTCCTGGCCTCAGTGTCGTCTTTTCTATGTGTCTTGTGCCTCCATCTTATGTCCCGGAAACCTGTCCTTTGAATACCACATATCCCCTAAGCTCAGCTGAGGGCCAAAGGTCAGGTCCTCATGGCCAGTGTTGCCACTCAGGAAAGTCAGGCACCCTGAGACATGAGGGGTCAGCTGAGTGGCTGCCACATCTGCCTGGCCTTCAGCAGAGCTTTGGAGAGTGTCCATTGGAATGACAGAGGACTGAGAGGTGGCTCTGTGTGATTTCTCATTTTGATCCCGCATGCACTCAGGGTTGTGGATATCTAATGAGAGAAGTTAAGATTGTTTTAGAGTGAGGTTTTTGAGTAGCTTAATTTCCAAGAATTTGTGAGTCATCTTCGTCTGATGTTCTTGATGCAAAAAGACAGCTAACAGTTGGTGTGGGTAAAGGTCTCGTTAACAAGGCAGGCCCAGTTCCATCAGCTGGGACAGTCCTTATGACTCTGAGAAGAAGCTGAACACACCTCTCCTCTGGCAGGCAGGGAAACTGAGGCACAGAGAAGTTGTGTGATTTGCTCAGGGTCATGAAGTAAGTGAGCAGTGGAGCCATGTTCTGACCCAGGCTCTAACCACTGCCCCAGCACTCTTTCCCAAGCCAGGGACCTCGGCTTGCTAGTGGACTGGATACATGTGGGTACATGCATGACATCCTAGAACTCCACATTCGGGCCACTGCCTGCTCGCAGTCTGCTCCTCTGCTCATCCATTCCAGAATCTTCACTCCCAAACATAGCTGGGATGTCTAACTTTTTCCAGGAAATTGGGCATATCTGTAAACAGGGGTCAGGTGTAGTGTGAATCCTAATTGGTCTTAATAATAAAAACCTAGAGTTAGATAGAGGGTAAACACTGAAAGATCAGAGAGACAAAGGAGCAAGTCACAGCCACTTCCTACCTCTACCGAATCCTCAGACTACATGCATTAAAAAAGTGCATTTAGTAGCTGGGCAGTGGTGGCGCATGCCTTTAATCCCAGCACTTGGGAGGCAGAGGAAGATGGATCTCTGTGAGTTCGAGGCCAGCTTGGTCTACACAGAGAGGTCTAGGACAGTTAGGGCTACACAGAGACACCCTGTCCAAAAAAATAAAAAACAAAAACAAAATAAATAAATGAATAATAAAGAAAATCATAGTAGAGAGGCTGAGGAGATAGCTCAGTTGGTCAAGTGCCTGTCATATTAGCATAAGGACCTGAGTTTGGATCTTCAGCATCTACGTGAAAGCTGGACATGGCAGCATTTATCTGTAGGAGGCTTATTTCTGTCCAGCGTAGCTGAATTGTGAGCTCCAGGTTCAATGAGAGACTCTGTCTCAAAAACTACAGTAGAGAGCACTCGAGGACAGTACCTCACATTGACCTCTGGGCTTCACACGCATGTACATACATGCCAACACACTGGCATATACACAAGCATGTACCCATACATGCACCATACATTCATAAAAATAACAAGCAAACAGGTAATTGGAACAGGGCCTGGGGATGTAGCTGTTGCTGAAGTACTTGCCTAGGGAGCAGAAGCCTTGAGTCTGACCCCTGGGGTCCCATAAGCCTTGTTTGCTACGTGTGTCTATAACTCCAGAACTCAGGAGGTAAAGGATGAAGAGTTCTAGGCTTTCCTCAGCTACATGGTGAGTATGCTGGTTAAGGTTGGTTTTTTGTTTGTTTGTTTGTTTGTTTGTTTTTGTCAACTTGACGTGGGTCAGGGTCATCTGGGAAGAAGAAGATCTATACATCTTCAACTGTGAAGATGTCTCCCTCCGATTGGAGCATTTTTTGATTACTAATTGGTATGGGAGGGCCTAGCCCACTGTGGGCAGTGCCACCCCTGGGCAGGGTCCTGGGTGCTGTAAGAAAGCCATGGTGAAGAAGCCAGGAAGCAACATTCTTCCTCCATGCTCTCCACCTCAGTTCCTGCCTCCAGGTTCCTGCCTTGCTTAAGTTCTTTCTTTGGCTTCCTTCAAAGACAGACTATGATGGGTATATGTAAACCAAATAAACCCTTCCCTCCCCAAGCTGCTTCTGGTCATAGTGCTTTATCCCAGCTGTGGAAGGCAAGCTAAGAGAGCAAGTTCAAGGCCAGCTTGAGGTCCTGACCCTTCCTCAAAAATGAACGAAAAAGCAGAGTAAGCAGATAAAGAGCTTCCTAATCAGGAACCCACTGAAATTACACACACACACACACACACACACACACACAAACACCTCCAGCATTCCTAATGTTTCCTCTTGGAGCTGCACCAGCCCTCAGTTTTCCTGGCTGCTCGTCATCACCCTGTTCCCTTCAAGCTGCTATGCTCTGTGTCTCCACAAGCATTTATCTATCATTCAGATCTTTCTAGGAAAGAATGGTCTGTGGAACAGACCAGAGGAGGCTCAGCCCACAGCTTCAGAGCTAAAGACCACTTAAAGAGGACATGGAGGGCAGGCCAGCTTTGCCCAGCCTTGGGTGTTAAAGACACAGAGCATTGGCTGGAATGCTCTGGTCATGTCTGCATTTGGGACTCTCAAGGAGTCCTGTCTGCACCCCTTGTGGCAGTTTCATCTGAGGACGAAGTGTGGCAAGGAAAAATAAAACGTGTTTCTCTTCTCACCAAGCCAGAGCCAAACCAACACCTTGGCCTCTGGTCTCCATTCCTGATGGAGCTCTCCATTTCTGTCTTCCAGGACTTTCCATCTACTGACTTACCTTAGCCTGGCAGTTCCACCCATGAGTGGCCGACCGTCCCATGGAGCTGATTGTCAGAAATGCCTAAAAGCAGGTCCAGATCTGTGTGCACGACTGGGCAGTGGTTCCCTCTCTCCTGTCTGTGACACTGCTGTGTGTGCCGGATGCTGGCCCTGAGCTTGTGTGAGTGTGTGTGTGTGTGTGTGTGTGTGTGTGTGTGTGTGTGTGTGTGTATAGTGTGCATGTGGGGTGTGTATGTGTGTGCAAGTGGGGGGGTGTTTGTGTGTGTGTATGTATAGTATATGTGTGTGTATGTGTAGTGTGCATGTGGGGTGTGTATGTGTGTGCATGTGTGTGTGGGGTGTTTGTGTGTGTGTACGTGTAGTATATGTGTGTGTGTATGTGTAGTGTGCATGTGAGGATATGAGGTGTGTATATGTGTACATGTGTGTGGGGGTGTTTGTGTGTGTGTGTGTGTGTGTTTTGTGTAGGCCAGAGGTCAATGTCAAGTGTCTTTTTCTTTCATTCAATTCTAATTTTGGAGACAGGTCCGTTGCTGAACTGGAAGCTTGCTGATTCAGTTAGACTGGCTGGCCAGTACTTCCTGGGAATCCTCCATCTCCATTACCTCCCCAGTGCCGATTTGTTTTGTTATTGGTTTTTAAAGATTTAGTGTAAGTGCAGGTACGTATGCGCGGCACATGCATGCCTGGTGCCCACAGGGTCAAAAGAAAGCATCAGGGGACACCTCCCAGCACTCGGGAGGCAGAGGCAGGAAGATCTCTGTGAGTTCAAGGCCAGCCTGGGCTACAGAGTGAGTTCCAGGACAGGCTCCAAAGCTACACAGAGAAAGCCTATCTTGAAAAACAAAACAAAACAAAAACAAACAAACAAAAAGCATCAGGTCCTCTAATACTGAAGTTATAGATGATTATGAGCCGCTAAGTGGTTCTGGGAACTGAACCCAGGTCCTCTGCAAGTGTTTATAACTATCGAGCCGGGCTGGAGAGATGGCTCAGCCATTAAAGGCTAGGCTCACAACCAAAATATAACTACCGAGCCGTCTTTCCAGACCTGCACCCGTTTTTTTCTAACGGGGGTGCTGCAATTCAAACTCAGATCCTCAGTCTTGTGCCACAAAAACTTTACCAACCTCACGTGTTGGGGGGGGGCGGTGAGAAGGGGGTTGTTACAGGGTCTCAAGTAGCCTAGGCTGGTCTCAAACTCCCTCTGTAAGAGCTCAGGAGGATTTTGACTTTCCCGCCTCCACCTCTGAGTGCTGGGATTCTAGTGTGAGGCACCCCACCTGGTTGTGCTGCACTGATGAGTGAGTGAACCAGGACTTTGTGAACCGCTAGATGGACACTCCACCAACTAAGCCACATCTCTACCTGAGCCTTGTACTTTGTTTGTTTGTTTTTTGAGACAGGGTTTCTCTGTGTAGCTTTGGTGCCTGTCCTGGATCTCACTCTGTAGACCAGGCTGGCCTTGAACTCACAGAGATCTGCCTGGCTCTGCCTTCCCAGTGCTGGGATTAAAGGCGTGCGCCACAGCTGCCTGGCTAAGCCTTGCACTTTTTGCTGGAGGATTCCCCTGGTGTTCAGAGCACACATGGCTCCCCGCAGCAGCAGCAGCAGCAGCACAGGGAAGTGACATGTACTAGGCGCAGAGTTCAGGTAACCAGCTGCCTCTCATCACAGCGGCCCAGGTTTTACCCCTGTCTGGAGATCTCTGGGGGAGGTGGGGCTGGAGCAGCTGCTGTCCATAGTAGTTTTTGACTTTTCGCTTGCCCTCGCTCACAGCTAAAATAAACCACTTGCGTTTGAGTCCATTTCCTGTTTAGGAAAGCCTAGAGGGAGATACTCCCTGGTGATTAAGCCTTTGCCCAGGACCACACCCTTGAGGAGGCAGCCCTTAGAATCCTTCTTGGCTGGACCACCCAAGGAGGTTCCACACCCACTGGCTCCCTCCTTCCTCCTCTCACTTCTGGTTTATTTTAGACCCTAGCACCATTTAGCCGTACCAGTTTCCTACATATCCTGCCCTCCCTCGGATCCCCCATCTGCTACTTTGAGCGTCAGAGGAAAGGTCTGATATAACCTTTACACTTCAGTTAGAGAGTGACTTCCCCTCTCGGGAGGCATTTGGGTATATATGATGGGGTGGGGACTGGGTATGGGGAGTTAAAGAGAGCAAACACATTGATTCAGTCATTCAGAAAGTATTTTTCTAAAGAATCGGTGTGTATACACTGTGTACTCGGTGCTAGGAAACGGGTGTCTTGAAGCTGACTCCTATCTGCTCTGCCTGCTCACACCTCTGGTTTTCTAGTAAATTCTGTGGCTGATATGGCACTCAGGACTGCTATCACACCCCACACATACCCAAAAGGCCCCTCAGTTGGCCTTGCCTGGTGAGGAGAAATCGACAAGCCAGCTCACAGAAAGACCAAACCCAGCCAAAACCTGGAGACAGGATAGGATCCCGGAAAGTCCACTGCCATGGGTAGAGATGAGGCTTATACCAGCGAGAGACAGAAGATGGGAAAGGCCCTGCTTATACAGTGCCCGTTAGGGGTTAGTTATGCCCCCCCAAAACAGGAAAAATTTAATACTCTGAGCCTCCAAATGTGACCATATTAGGCAAAGCGCTCAGTATAGGTATAACTAATGGCAGAGGGTGGTGTCCTGTCTTCTAGGACTGGCTTCTGGCTGAGGATGTAGCCCAGAGGGTAGATTGCTTGCCTAACATGCAGGAAGCCTTGGGTTCTATTCTCAGCACAAAATAGCCCAAGCATGGTGACAAAAGTCTGTGACTTAGGACTGGGGTGGTGGAGGCAAGAGGACACAGAGTTCAGGAGTTGAAGGTTATCCTTAGCTGCACCATGAGCTCAGAGGCCAGCCTGGGCTACAAGAAACCCCTTACATGCACACGAACACACACACACCGCAGTGTGACTGGTGGCTTTTTTAGAGGAAGAAGACCCAGAGGGAGGATGGCAGTGTCAGAGACTGGCACAATACAGCCAGAAGCCAAAGATAGTTGGCAGCTGGAAGAAGCCTGTTTCTCCTGCAGGTTTCCAAGGGAGCCTGGCCCTTCTGGCACCTTTGTCTCAGGCCCCTAGTCTCCAGAATGGAGACAAGAGGTTTCTGTGGTTGGTTTTCAGCCCCATCCTTTATGAAGCTCTATTGGTTCAGCCTGGGGAAACCGAGGCAGTACTGGCCTCCCATTCTCTCCCAGGGGACTCCTCCAAGGTGCAGCTCTCTGTGGACTCAGGAGATGCCCAGTATGTTTACCCAGTGTACTAGGGAGATTTTGCAAGGCTGTAGCCAGCTGGTCACATGTTATTTTACATTTGTTCTTCCTTCTTTATTCTTGAGATGTGCCCCCTCCCCAGGACACTTCATCTCCTGATACTCAGGCCTTACCGTAATTCCTCCTTCCTTAGACCCCAAGCAGGGCCTAGAGACGGCAATGGAATACAGCACAAGGTGACAGATGCCACTGCTAAGATGGGGTTGCAAAGGAGCTGTGTCTTCCATGAATCTTCCTTCTCCCAGCCTTTCTCTGTGTTGCTTGACTTAAAGAGAACCCATTACTTCTTTACAGAGAGGCCCAGGGAGGAGGGAGCTGATGTCTCCAGGCCACTGCCAGAGGGCAGCAAGGACTTGAGGCCTCAAAGGCCACAAGCCAGAGTTTGAGAAGAGATATTGCCCCTGCAGGCTTGCGGTGACAGCAGCCTGAGTCACTATCTCCATTCTTTGCAGCTGTGGGAATACTGAGCCACCAACATGCAGCCATGCAGAGCAGACTTGGCTCCTTAATGCAGGGGCTTGTGTAACAGTGGCGAACTGGCACACTGTCCACTTCCTCTCCCCTAACACTTGCTTCAGGGAAGTAGTGATGCAATAGAGCTGTACCAAGTCAGGAACCTGTCTCCACTGCCAACTTCCAGTTACCTCAATATTCTAAAAAAGAAAGAAAGAAAGAAAGAAATATTGCCTTCCTTCCTTCCTTCCTTCCTTCCTCCCTCCCTCCCTCCCTCCCTCCCTCCCTTCCTTCCTTCTATTCTTTGTGTGTGTGTGTGCATGTGCATGGTGGTCAGAAGTTGACTTGATTATTGTCCATGTTATTTATTTTAAATTATTACTGTATCTGAACATGATGGTGCATACCCTTTTTTCCCCTCCTCCTCCTCCTTCTCCTCCTCCTTCTTCTTCTTCTTCTTTTTTTTTTTTTTTTTTTGGTATTTTTGAGACATGGTCTCACTATATATCTCTGGCTGCCCCAGAACTCACTATGTAGACCAGGCTGGCCTTGAACTCACAGAGATACACCTGCCTCTGCCTCCTGAATGCTGAGTTTAAAGATATGTGCCACAATGTCCCTCTGATGGTGGTGGTGCATACCTTTAATTCCAGCACTCAGGAGGCAGAGACAGGCAGATCTCTGTGGGTTCAAGTCCACCCTAATCTACATAGTAAGTTCCAGGCTAACCAGGGCTACATAGTGAGACCCTGTCTCTAAAAAACAAACCCAAAACGGAATCAAATAATTTTTGTGTATGTGATGTGTGTATGGATGCCATGGTGCTTGAGTGAAGGTCAGAGGACACCTTTGTGAATATAGGTCTCTCCTTCCACCTTTATGTGGACTCCAGGGATCAAACTCAGGTGGCCAGGCTGGTGTGGCACATTTACCTACCAAGCACCTCACTGGCCTCTGCTTTATTTTCAGAGATAAAGTCTCTCAATGAGTCTGGCTTTTATGTGGGTGCTGGGGATCCAAGCTCAAGTCCTCATGCTTTCAAGGTAGGCATTTCACTGACTGAGATATCTCTCCAGACCTGGTCTTGTTATTTTGGAGACAGGGTCTCATATAGCCTGGGCTGGCCTTGAACTTGATGTGTAGCTGATGATGGCCTTGAACTGATCCTTCCATCTCTGCTTCAGATTGCTAGTATCACAGGTGTGTGCCACAAGGCCTAGCAAAAGTGTCGATTCCTTGTTAGAGGTAATCACCCCTAAAGCACAGGGGAGTCAGAGGAGGCCAGAGGAGAACACTAAGTGTCCGGTTTAAACTCTTCGCCATATTTCCATAAGAGAGTAGTTCTCAACCTTTCATGGGGGTTGCATATCAGATATCCTACAATTGGATATTTATATTTGATTCATAACAGTAGCAAAATTACAGTTATGATGTAGCAATGAATTTTTTTTTTTTTTTGAGACAGGATTTCTCTATGTAGCCATGACTGTCTTGGAACTCACTATGTAACCAAGCTGGCCTTGAACTCAGAGATCTGCCTACTTCTGCCTCCAGAGTGCTGGGATTAAAGGCATGTTCCACCACGCCCCACTGCAATGAAATAATTTTATGGCTGGGGGCCACCACAACATGAGGAACTGTATTAAAGTGTCACAGCATTAAGAAGGTTGAGAACCACTGCCATAAAGCAAGTTCTCTCACTGAACCTGAAGTTGGGATTTGTTTTTGTTTTTGTTGTTATTTGTTTGTTTGTTTGCTTGCTTGCTTTTTGGCTAGGCTGGCAGCCAGCAAGTTCCAGGGAGCTTCATGACTCCATCTCTCAGCACTGGGCTTAACAGGTGCATGCAGTCATGGCCAGCTCTGTGAATAGTACTGAGGATTCAGCCTCAGGTCTTCATGCTTAAACAACCAAGCATCTCTCTAGCCCCAGCCCCCCACATGCCTTTGCTTTTTATCACTGCTATAAGGATGGCTGGCTTTTGGACACCCTAAAGTGGAGCATGGCCAGAGACATGGAAAGAAACATCATATTGAGTTGCTTTCCATTTGGGCTCAAATCAAAGGCCTCATAAGGACTGGACTGAGTGGGTGATGGGATCCTCCACTTGTCAGACACAAAGCACACACAGTGCAGAATATGGCAACAGAGAGGTATGGAGAGGACTCAGAGCATCCTTCATCCCTGCCCCTTAACCAAACGCTGAGAACACAGACATTCAGGGAATGGCCCTCACACCTCTCCTGTTCCACTCTGGAAATTTGACTTTAACCAGAGAAGATGGGCAAGCCTTGAAACTGCCCTCCTGGAGCACAACCAGTCAGAACTCCAGCTCTCCTAGGGCCACCTACAGACTTCAGATGTGACACAGGACAGAAAAGCGGCAGCAGACCTCAGAGGCCACCTGCCTCTGAGCCATTCTCAAGTCTTTGCCTGATTCAAAGGCCATCTCCAGGAGATAGGTCATGTGACACACACAGCAAGGAGCCTGAGCCCCCCAGTAAGGATGCTGGCTGAGTCCTCTTTGCTAATAATAATTCACAGCCTCACAATTAAGCAGTGAGCGCATCCCAGGGACTCATCTGGAGGCGATGGTTTGCACCCAGAGCTCCTACGTAGACTTGCATTGATTTCAGATTTCAAGTAGAGACTGGCCAACCCAAATTAGTTGCCTACAATCCCCAGCTTTCTCAAAGGTCTCTCTCTCTTTTTCTTCTATCTTAGAGAATATCACCACAGACACCTCTTGTGACCTCCAGCCATTGTGGCCACACGGCAACTTCACCAGGCAGCCACGGGGTTGGCAAAGCTGAGGATGGAACTAGGTTTCCTGAAAACAGCCGTCCATACATGAGTGCTAGGAGTGAATCTGAGCATGTGGGTGCTGAACTCAGATCTGCTGCAGCCCACAGATGGCCAGAAAGGAGAGAGCAGCAGAGGACACACATCCTTGTCAGACACACAAAGCACACACCGTGTTGAATGTGGTAACACTGAAGTACAGAGAGCACGCCTTAAAGACAGACTGCCTGTTCATGCTCCTGAGGGTGCAGAGGAATCAAGGCCTTCATGGCTCACTTCCTTGGCCTCGGAGGTCGTGAAGGACATTATGGAGGGAGAACTGTGTAGCCCCTTCAATTCCTTCACTTCTTCTGTCTATTTCTCTGGGAAGGTGGGACCATTGTACACTTCACACTCAGAGTCAGAGCTTCGGAAAACAGCGATGCCAAGAAAGAAAAGCGGTGCACTCCTTCAAACCTGTCGCCTTGCACCTTGGACGCAAGTCTTGGGAGATAGGGAGAATGAGCTTCAGAGGAAACATGCTCTTCTAACATCCCTTGGCGTTTACACTTCTAGCTGAATTCTTAGGGCCTGTATCATGTTGGCTTCCTGGCTGACTTCATACTCTAAAATAAAATAACTCTTTCACCTGACTGCTAACACGGACATCTAGGGTGGAGGTGGACTGTCTGGGGCCAGAGGTCCACCCACGAGGCTGATGAATCAGGTGTGAAGCTAGCTCCAGCATGTGCACTCCCTAGCCAGTCTAGCTGGCCTCCCAGCTGCCTGTCATTTCCTCCCCTCCCGCCCTTATTTGGAGCCCCTGACAGCTGAGCTGCAAGCAGGGGGAGCTGGGTGCAGGCCAGCGTCACCCTCTGCTTCCCTGCATGGGTCCTGTTGCCAGGGAGAAAGAATCCTGAGGCGCGAGCCCCGGGAAGATAACCAAGGACTCTTTTCTGCTCTTCTCACACCTTTGAAGTGGGGGCCTCTTGAGGCAAATCAGCAAGAATGTGGCTCTTGCAGCTGAGGGTCCAGGGTGGGGTGGGGGGTACTGGAGATGCTCAAGGCGAAGGGGCTGTGACAAGCTTTGCTGAACTGATAACTTTAAAAGGGCATCTTCTGCTGGCTCCTCACTCCATCGCTTTATCGCTGCAAGTGACAGAATGGGGAGGGCTCCAGCCCTCCTGCCTTCTCAGAGAGCTGGGGGCTATAAAAACAGGAGGCACTGGGCAGCTGGGAGACAGTGACGAGCAAAAGCTGAGAGAGAGAACCCGGAGAGGAGGGAGCAGAGGCAGCAAGCATCGGATCGTGCCCTGAGCCACGCCAGCATGGGCTCCTTCTCCATCACCATGGGCTTCTTCTTCTTTCTGGCCCTTTGGCTTCCAGGCTATATTGGAGCGAACCCTGTGTACGGTGCAGTGTCTGACACAGATCTGATGGATTTCAAGGTAGGGCCAGGAAGTGGGGGCATAGACTGGGTCTCTTTGGTACTGAGTCTGTTCCTCTGAGACACCCCCCTTTTCCCTGCATTTATTTTTCCTTTGTAAAGAACCTGCTAGACCACCTGGAGGAGAAGATGCCATTACAAGATGAGGTTGTGCCCCCACAGGCCCTGAGTGAGCAGAACGATGATGCTGGAGCTTCACTTAGCTCTCTCTCTGAGGTACCTCCCTGGACTGGGGAGGTCAACTCACCTCAGAGAGATGGGAGTGCCCTGGGGCGCAGCCCCTGGGACCCCTCGGATAGAGCTGCCCTCTTGAAGAACAAACTGAGGGCTCTGCTCGCTGCCCCTCGGAGCCTACGGCGGTCTAGCTGTTTTGGGGGTAGGATCGACAGGATTGGAGCCCAGAGCGGGCTAGGATGCAACAGCTTCCGGGTAAGAGGGGCTGTGGAGGGAAATGGGACGGAGGTTGGGTACGGGGAGCAAACTATGGTCTTGTTAAGGTTCAAACTATGCCAAGGAATACTAAAGGGAGCATCTTTGGTGACAGAGAAACCAGAGCAGTGTTTATTCCTCTGCTCATCACTGTCTCCCAGCTGCCCACTGAGTATTCTGTCCCACTGTGGTGGATGTTCCAGAAGTTTCAAGACAATGCCAGCAGCAGCTGCAGCCTCTGAGCCACCAGCTGGGAAACTAAGTCACCTTTGCATTGCTGATTGGCAGCTAGTGTTCGTCCCAGAGCCTGGCAGATTTAAATGAAATGAACAAAGATTGCCCGCCTTAATGCTGATGAGTGACTTGTTTGCTAGTTTATGACAGGACCTTTGGGCTGGACTATGGCTGATGGGAAATAGCTAGTCACTGGTCAAGCTGAATGGCTTAGCATGGTAAAGCCAGATCACCAAACCAATATATTTTTTCTCTTTGTAGTACCGAAGATAACAGCCAGGGAGGAAAGCACCAGATTCCCGCTGGGGCAGGTTGCAGAATCCCCTAAGCCCCCGCAGTGTGTCACGCAGCTTGGTCTCATTGTCACTGAGGTGTGGCGAACACCCTGGAGCTGCTGCTGTCTTCATCTGTCATGACTAGATGTAGACGAGTGTTCCAGTGGGCTTTCCCTCCCCCCTCTGCATATTAAGGTAGATCCTCACCCCTGTCGGAAAGCAGTTGGAAAACATTTTTCTGAATAAACTTCAGCACCAAGGACAGAAGCCGAGGTCCGGGTGATTCTTTCACTTCTGTCCCAGCTCCCTGGTGTCCCCCCACCTTGTCCTTTCCTGTCATTTCTCCCTCCCTGACTCTTTCTGGTGAGTGTGTGGGGGCCTCAACACACAGTGCTCAACACACTGCTGCTCACTCCAGCCTAAATCACAGACCGCGGAAAAGTCTGCCCAGACCGAAAGTTTATTTATTTTTAATTCATGAAAAAGAAAACACAAACACACCTTTTCCTGATGACAGGTAATGGCACTTGTGCTCAGCAGACAATTTCTTGCACCCCTCCCACGTTTTTTGTTACAGCCTGGGTGGTTTTAAGGAGCGTTTAGCAAACCAGGGACTGTCCAGACCTCCTGTTATCTGAGTACCAGCTGCTGTGGTGTGAATTACACTTTCAGTTTGGACAAGAATGAGTGAGGGTGGGTCACACAGCTAGGGCAGGGAAGGAAGGCTTCCAGGCTGACGAGTGGCAAGTTCAAATGCTTTGTCAAACACCATACCGGTGCACTTCTGCCTATCTATCTGTGTCCATCAATCAGGGCTGGAAGTCAAACTCAGGGAGCCAAATGCATCTGAAAAATAGCCATGGCCTCCCTAACCCAAGACTGTGGTGCTTGAATTGTACACTGCATGGAGGCGAGAGCCACCAGGAAGCAGCAGTTTGTTTGTTTGTTTGTTTGTTTTTGGTCTCTCTGTATAGCCTTGGCTGGCCTCAAACTCAGGGAGACCTGCCTGCCTCTGCCTTGCTCTAGGCGCCATGCTATGGAGAGATCAGGACACCAAGTTCCTTTTAAACAAAGAGGGACTCTTATTTTCTTGCCCGTTTCCCTGGGCATGCGTCCCTGCCTCAGATTCTCACACCGACACCCTCTTCACCCATATACTCACCTTGCTCTACTCACTTCTGCTGGCCTCTAACCCAGGATGCCACCATCTGGTGCTCTCTACATCCTACACATTCAAGGCTAATTGTGGACACTGCTTCTTCCCCGAGGTCACAGGCCCAGGAAAACAAGCGACATCACAGTGAACCTTCTAACTCCAATAGGACAGTGTGTGCGGCTGTGTGCTTGTGTCCTGGGCACGTTGTACAGAAATGGGGTGAAGAAACCAAGTAGTGGGGTGCACACATGTGGAGGGGAGGCAAGGCCAGATGCGGACAGTGGGGGGCTGCTGGTGGAGGAAGAATTTCAACCACTCCCAATCAAAATGCCATCTGGGCCCGGCATGGTGGCACACACCTTTAATCAAAGCACCCAGTAAGTGGGTAGACAGCTCTGTGAGTTCAAGGGCAGCCTGGCCTACCAATTGAGTTCTAGGACAGCCAGGGCTGTTACCAGAGTAATGCTGTCTCAAAAACCAACCAACCCCCCCCCCCCTTATTTGGATCTCAAATCAGTAGGTGTAAAAAGAAATAAAGAAAAAAGTCAACAAACAAGAAACAGTCCGTGGAGAACAATTTACGAGGACAGTGTGAGACAGGAAAGCTTCAGGCCTGCACTTGGGAGTCCCAGTTGCTAAGGAACCTCCAGCTGTCATAACAAAGGGTTGCCACTGAGTGGAAGGGACAGAAAGGGACACACAAGGTATGAAGTGCCCCTAGGACTTGGAGAGAGCTGAGGCAGGAGGGGCCTGATGGGCAGCTGATTTCCTGTCAAATAAGGGGCAGGTGAGCAAGGAGCTGACAGATGCAGGAAAGTGTTTGTGCGCGCGCGCATACACACACACACACACACACACACACACACACACGCACACGCACACGCACACACGCACACACAGAGAGCACTGAGGGTTTCTAGTCTGCTGGCTGCTGTCAGGCTCCTGGCTGCCGGGTGAGTCCTGAAACAGGCACTCAGAACCCCACAGACTGTCCACTCTCGCCCTGGTGCAGATCAAAGGACTAGTGTTCATGGGTGAGTCAGATAGCATCAGGGATGGGGGCCATGGAAGGGCCACAGGACTAAGTCCACGCTTTCAGAGACAGACAGGAACTGGGACAGGCAGTGACAGAGAGGTCATGCCTGTCATGATGGCACATGCCTGTAACCCCAGCACTTAGAAAGCAGAAGAGGACAGCTCACGCCATCCTTCGTTACAGTGAGTCTGAGGCTAGTTTGGGTTACAGAAGACCCCGTCTCACAAACAGACTGCTTCTAGCACCTTAGCTTTTCCCTACTTCAAAGTGGGAATGAAATGAAAACCTGGAAAGCCCCATGGAGACAAGGTCTATGGAGAAGGTGCAGACATTTTATTCTGACTTCTTAAAGTTACCACAGAACTTCCACCTTCCAAAGGGTCAAATAAAAATAGACTTTTACAAATTAAAAAAGATACAATTTATCCACACAATGGAATCAGCTGATGTTACCATATAAACAAACAGTGCAAACAGAAAGGCGGAAGCTGGGACTGGAGTCACTGAGGTCCACAGGAACTGAGGGCAACATTGCATGTCAACACGCTGGGCCAGGAGGGCTGTGCTGGCTTTTCCGGAAGCTTTCTTGTCACCAAGGTCTACATCAAACTGTCACACGGCTGGCTGAGTCAAGCTAGTGTCCATTCCAGCTGGAACTGCCTAACAAGGTCACATGCAGACAGCTCATAAAATACCAAACTCCCACAGCAGGACCAGGCAGCCACACAAATGCCTAGGTGCAGAAACAAGCCAGGAAAACTGCCTGGAGCCAACCTCAGGTGTCCCTCCATGGAGCTGTGTCTGACAAGGTCCTGTGACACTGGGCGGGGGGGGGGGGGGGGGGGGGGGTGGCTCGGGCACTGAACTGTGGCAGGTGAGATACTGAGCTGCTGGTTCCAAGGGATATGCTGTGGGGGAAGGGGTCCAAGGCTTAGAGTTAGAGTTCACAAGCAAAAAGCTGTTTGTCTTTGGACTTTTCTGAATAGGCAGGTTTAGGAGGAGGGGCCAGGAACCGAGTGTCCTAGACAGGCATGGGCTCAAGCTGCAAGGTAGAAGTATCTATACCCTGTCTATTCTAGGTTAAACAGATGGTGACTCAACACGCACAGGACAGACAAACTGCAACCGGTCACCAGGGCTGGCTTGGAGGCAGGAAGCTGTGGGCTCAGGTCCTTGAAGTCTGCTATTCTGCAAACCCACCAGGCTGGGAAGACGATTCTGTGGTGTGTCATGCTTTTCTCTTGGTGTGGGCAACTGGTTTCCTTCTTGAAGGAAATACCGTAGGGCAGGCACTCAAGTCAGCCATAAAATGAAGCAGGCAGCCAGACAAACACAACCCTGCTTAGCAGGGCTATTTCCAACTACTTGTTGGGAGTTTCAATCCTTACCCCCACTTCACAAGTCAGAACCTGAAAAACAGATTGTTCTGATAATAAGCAAATCAGGAAGAGGGCCAGGGTCGCAGTCAGCTGCAAAGATTCAAGGTAACCCCAACTGAGGTCAGGGAGCAATTTCCCAAGTGCTGATCAGAAGACTCTGCCAGGCCCAGAGGCCCCGGCGTGAGAGGCCAGGCCCTGGCATGCACACCTTCCAGCAACTTCTTAGTGTGCCAGGTGATGATGGTGGACACCTTTAATTCCAGCACTTACAAGGCAGAGGCAGGTGAATCTCTGAGTTCAAGGCCAGCCTGGTCTACAGAGTGAGTTCCAGGACAGTCAAGGCTACACAGAGAGACCCTGTCTCAAAAAACAAAGAAAAAAACAGCATGGAATACAAATGAATGTCACCTGGTATCCAAAGAACACCTACCATTGGGCCTAGGTTGCAGGAAAATGAGTGTTGATGTCTCTACCTGGGTGTTCACTGAGATGCCAACTCAGAGAGGACCAGCAGCCAGGGGAGAATGAAGCCATGAAAAACCAGTGAGGCACAAGGGACAAGAGTACCCCACTCCCTACCCCTGAGACCAGCAGCTGCACAAATTCCTCTTCAAGTCCTCAGTAAGAGGGCTGAGTGGGAAGCGGCGTGGGAGCAGGGTGTGAGCAGTGACCATGAGAGGAGGCGAACCTTTGACTGGCCCTGGCTCAGGACAGCCTGTTTGCCAGCTTGTAGAGCGATTCCAAATGCCAACCGCTACGAGGGCTTGGAGTAGCGGTTCTGTCAGGGGGCTCCTCAATTTTGGTTAACTTGGGAATGAGTCCAAGACAAAGCTGTGGCTGGACCACCAGGACGAGAGATGAAGGCTTAGAAAGTCCAATAGTTGTGGGGAGAATGAACTGAGAATGGGTGGAGCCCATGAGTTACCGGGAGACCAGGTGGAACTGGTGAATGGGCTACTGAATGCTTCCAGCGAGGGGAGGACTGGGGTTTTAGTGCTCTGTGGGCCTGCTTCAGGCCACAGGGCGAGAGCAGAGCACGTGCTCACTCCTAGGAAACAGGTGAGAAGAAATATCAATAAAGAAGAGAGAGCTCTAGTGTATCTGAGGTCCTGGGTTTGATCCTGGGCCTCCCAGACATGGGCAACAGTTCTCAGGGTCCAATTCCTGAACTCAGTAATGAACGTGACACACAAATAACATCCCCAATGTTTGTCTCCGTCCACACCCTTCCCAGAAGGATCTGGGCTACAGCTGGGCTCTCTGAGAAACAACAACAGAGAAGTACCAAGTGTCTACCCAGGACCCAGCCTGACTTTACCCTGATGTCTCAGGGGAGCCTGGGGAACAAGAAACGGAAAATTCTTGCTGAGGAAGTTAGTAAAACTCCAACTTTCTGCTCAACACATCCCCAAAACCTCTGACCCCAATCTTCCAGGACTCCGGGCAAGTGGGTGACTGGGAGCCTTCATGCCAGCTGTGGGGGCCAGTGTGTGAGCAAGCCACCTGCAGAGGCGTCTGTAGGAGAGTGGGCTGGCGGCCGGCAGCCAGGCTCAACTGTCAGAGTGTCTGGTAGTGCTGCCGAAGCCGGGCCTGCAGGAACTCATACGTCAAGTTATGTCGTGTGATGATCCCCACGATCTAGGACAAGGAGAAAACACCCAGGTCACCAGAGTGTCCAGCCCACCAGTAAGGGTGGGTGTGAGGAGAACGGTCCCTGCCATGTACCCCAGGATGCAGAGACAGAAAGAGAATTGGGACCTGGACAGTGTAAGGACATGACAGGGTTAGCGTGCTCATGGCACAGATTTCCTATTCTCAGGAAGCATGGGGACAGATGGAGCTGCACAAAGGAACCAGCAGCCGTGAAGTGGGAGTGAAGTGGGAGCAGGGGAAGGGGGTAACTGAAAGGGACCCTGCCCCTTTGGAAGAGCTCCCTGCTTTCTCCCAACACAGATCTGTATGTGGTCCAGACTTTCTTTTATTGTTTTTGGTTTGGGTGGAGCCAGGGTTTCATTCATAACACAGCCTAGGCTGACCTTGAACTTGCCATCTTCCTGTGTGCTGTGCTGGGATTACAGGTGTGTGCCACAATGCCTGGCAGAACTAGCCTGTGTTTTATTACATGCTCTACCGCTGAGCTGCACCCCAGTGTGCGTCATGTCCTGTCTTAGGGTTTCTATTGCTGTGACAGAATGCCATGGCCAAAAGCAAATTGGGGAGAAAAGTTTATTTCAGCTACATTATAATCCATCACTGAGCAAAGTCAGCCCAGGAAGTCAAACAGGATAGGGAGGTGGAGGCAGAAACTGATGCAGAGAACGTGAAAGAGTATTCTTTATCGACTCTTCATGGTTTGCTCAGCCTGCTCTGTCACGGCACCCATGACCACCAGCCCAGGGATGGCACCATTTACAATGGGATGGGCCTGCTCACATGGATCCCTAACTAAGCAAACCTTTGCCTACAGCCCAGTGCATGGAGGCATTTTCTCAACTCCGAGTCCCTGTCCCCGAATGACTCTAGCTTCCATCAAGTTGACAAAGAACTGCTAGCGCATGTCCTTAAACAGGACACATGCCAAGTCTGGTGGCACATACCTATAACAGCATTTGGGAAGCTGAGTCAAGAGGACTCCTCAAGTTCAAGGCCAGTCTGGGAAGGAAGGGAAGGATGGAGGGAAGGCAGGTTGTCCCTTTAAAGAGGAACTACTTCCTCTTAGGGTCATTTTGGTGACATGTACTGAAGGCCTTCCAAAGGGAACTAACACTCAGCTAGATGAGGAGGACGGGGAAAATGGAGCACCCAGCCACGACGCTCGACTATGCACAGGTGGAGTGCTGAGCTCAATGGCAGAGTCCCTGCCTCCATGCAGCAGAGGTGAGCACCTGCGGGAAAACCCACTGTGGATGACACAGAACCTGTGCACAGGAAAGTTGACATGGCAGTGACCTCAGCAGGGCAGGGACAAGGGCTTCCTTTCATTTGTGTTTTCTTATTTTGCTACAATATAGTATAATACTATAATAGTAGCTATGTAATTAAAAGGTTAAGTTGGGCCAGGAGTGGTGGCGCACACCTTTAATCCCAGCAAGCACTTGGGAGGCAGAGGCAGGCAGGTCTCTGTGAGTTCAAGGCCAGCCTGGTCTACAGAGTGAGTTTCAGGACAGCCAGGGCTGTTACACAAAGAAACCCTGTCTGGAAAAAACCAAAAGAGAAAAAAGTAATAGTAAGTTGGGCTGACAAGATGGCTCAGTGGGTAAATATGCTTACCATGCAAGCCCAGTGACAAAAGTTCAATTCCCAGAACTCAATCCACTCAAGGTGGAAGGAAGGAGAGAACCAACTCCACAAAGCTGTGCTCACATACCACACAAATGTAATTACCTCTGAAAAGAAATGATGGAAGAGTCTGCGAAAGAGATCACTGGGTGTGCTATCTTGTAAAACCCTCTGAGAACTTCGCCTTCAATTCTATTAATGCTACAAATGCCCTAAGAGGCGGGAGGAGCCAAGGAACACAGACTGGGAGGAAATGAGCCCTGGAGCAGAGACAAGAACAGGCAATGGAGGAATGGATGGCAGCCCACGGGGTGCCCCCTGCTGGACAGGGTGAGAGGACAGACCAGAGGCAGCCAGGGACACTGCTCTGCTCTCCTCCACCCAACCCACTCACCTCTCCCACTGCATTCACCACAGGCAAGTGGCGCAGGCCCATGGTTCTGAACAGGTTGAAAACTTGGGAAACATGGGTGTTGGGGGAGACAGTGAATGGTGAAGGGTTCATATATGGGGTGACGTCCTGCAGAAGAGAAAGCAAGAATCATCCACAGCCTGGGATAAGTATGGACAGAACATGTGGGACAGCCCCGAGGAACAGCCCTCCTTACCACAATCATCCGGGGATTCAGCAGTGTGAGATCCAGGTCATGTATGTCTGGATACCTTGGATAGTCCTCGGCCATCTCAGCATAAGAAAGGCGTGGCTGGCTGGCACTCTGCAATTACGACCAAAATAGTATCCTTGCAACAAACAGCAGCTGCCAGGAGGGTCATTACCAATACCTCCCCAGCTATGCTAATATCTTCCAGTCATAGGCCACCCAGGGGGACAGACAGTACAACAGCCACAGTGGGTGCTAAGGAGGAGACAGCCCAATAGCAAACTAGCTTCTAATGGATGAGAAAACTGCTGATGGGGTTGTGGGCTGGTTTAGCACCCTAAAAACCAAGAGGAAGAGAAAAGATGGGTGGGGGAAGCTGGCAGGCGGAGGGCACTTCCCCCACTCACACATGCAGGACTAAAGGCAGACGTGACGGCACATGCCTGTAATCCCAGCACATGAGTGCTGAGACGGGAGGATCAGGCATTCGCCTCAGCTATCCTGTGAGGTAAAGACCAGCTTGGGCTATACGGGATCCTGTCTCAACAACAAAGAAAGTAAAAAGAAAAAGCCCTCAGATGTGAAAAGCTCACAGGCCAGCAGGCAGGAGACAGTGGACAAAATGTGTCAAAGGTAAGGGACAAGTGGAGTCCCCCAGCTCTCAGCTCCCTCAAGACCTGGGAGCTCACAAACAGCAAACGGCCTAGGAGGCCAAGCCCCCTACTCAACAGCAGCTGTGCACACATCACACACACAGAACCACCTCTCCCTGAACAACAAGGCCTGACCCTGCTGCCTTCCTGCCTTCCAGGACACCAGGACCCAAGACTTACAGACTGACTTTCGGAATAACACACTCCTCGGACGAGCAGGGTGACGAGCTGTGAGCGCAGGACAAGGCCGTGGAAGGTCAGCGGGCGGAAGCGCTCCTCCATGGTCCAGTCTTCACTTGGGGACTGGTCAGGGTATAGGTTGGGGTAGGGAGTGTATCTGTTACACAAAAACCAGATGCTGCCTCGTATACCCTCAGCAGGGTCACTTCTGCACATCCCATCATCTCCAGCAAGCTCAAGGGCTCACTCACACCCACTGTGTCCAGGGTGCTCTGCATGGAGGTGCAGGCAGCCACTGCGAGGCCCTCACCTCCTCTCCAGCATCTGCTGTAGCAGGTCCTCCTTCTCTGCTGGCTCCTCTGAGGCCACGTGCTCATCGCACACATTCCGCAGCTCGCTGGAAGGGTAGGACTTCATGGACTGGCCCCGCTTGCGCTGCTCACCAGCACGGGTAAGGACGCTGGATTTCTGTGGATGGGGTATGGAGGCAATGACACACAAATACAGAAGCATCAACAGGGTGTGAGGATGGGATAGCGCTTTTCAAGGAGGTCTGCAAGGCTCTCAGAGGTGCAGGGCAGTCAGTCCTTGGACTTGACTATAAACCTGAGGCCTCACAAGCAATAGGTCAGCCTCTACCACTGCACTGCACCCCAATTCCACCAGCTCGAGTGTGTCACTTGGCCTTGATGGTCAGTCTGACCGGGGTTTAGACCTCACAGATGGATGAAGAGAAGCTGGGATCTAGCTGGAAGAAGTAGGTCACAGTTGTGTGTGAATGCATGTGTGTCTGTGTTCTCGGGGCTCTATCTTGTCCTGGCTCCTTCCTGTACTCTTCTATCTGCTTTCTCTCCATTATGGTTCTGCTGTTCCCCTCTGCACACCTTCCTGGCCCTGACAGACAGACACCTCTCAAAACAGGGCAAAAGAAATCCTTCTAAGTGGTTTCTTTATTTACTGTTTTGTTTTTTCAAGACAGGGTTTCTCTGTGTAGCCCTGGCTGTCCTGAAACTCACTCTGTAGACCAGGCTGGCCTCCAACACACAGAGATCCACCTGCCTCTGCTTCCCGATGCTGGGATTAAAGGCATGCCAACACTGCCTGGCTTTTCTAAGTGGTTTTATGCCACACATTTATTTTGTCACAGTGATGCAAACTTCTCTACTGCGTCTGACCTCATAGTTTTCCTGCATTAAGACTCCATCTTCTCTCATTTGGAGAGTGCACCTCAATTCTGCAGAGGGAAAACAACTTTTCCCTTGTCTTGGAGGGACTGTCTACGTGTGTCCGCCCTTCCCAAAGACACCAAAGGCAATGGGTGGGCACACAGTCTGTGTGAGGTGATGGGCCTGGACTATGAGTTGGTAGCTACCCAAGGACAGAGACCAGCCAGTGCCCATTCCTCCTGTTACCCCAGATGGCATTATGAAGCCAGTATCTGCACCCCTAGAGCTCCCAGCTAGGTCTGAAGCTTTGAGTCAATTTCCTTCTCATTCTTTTTGGCTGTGGTTTATTGAGACAAGGTTTCTCTCTATAGCCCAGGCTGGCCTGAAACTCACAGTAATCCCCCTGCCTGGGCCTCCACTCTCCTAAGTAGGTCAGAATCCATTTGTGTCAGCAACTCTAGCACCCTCCCTGATGCTTGCATATGGTAAATAATTAATATCAAGTCTGCTGACTTTAAAAAAGAGCCCACCCACCTGCTTCCTGCTGCCAAATGAGCACAATCCTCCGAGAAGCCCACTGTGTCACATGTGAGGGTGCCTCAGACTTTCCCCAGACTGACAGAGTCTGAGTCCACCCTAGCTTCAGAGGCTGCAGCACTGTAGTCTGAGTGTTGGCCAGATTGTCCTTCCTCACTGGCCTTCCCTTTTGGGCCTTTTTTTTTTTTTTTTTTTTTACCTTGAACTTGATGTTGTTGCTGATGAGCTGGTTGCCCTTCATGAACTCCTTCTCATTGCCCCGGTTCTCTGTGACCACTGGGAAGGCATGGTGGACGGTGGTGCGCAGAATGCTCACCAGAGACTGGATGCGAGTGTGTGGGTAGACGTACGTCAGGTTGGGCTCCATGATGTCACTGGCTCTCAGCCTGCACAGGAGGAAGCTAGAACAGCCTCAAAGAGACCACTGCCACTGGGGACAGGCTGGACTGGGGACAGGCTGGACTGGGCAATGCTGCCTTTCCATCTCCACCTGGGGCACTGGGTCCTCTCTTCTGACCATCTCCAGTAGTTCCCCAAACTTCCACCACCATGCCTGCTACACTGCTCCCCACTTCATCATGCTAGAGGACCACTGTTACCTCTCCATGAACCCTCCAGCTTTCCCAAGGGTTGGCCAGCCACTCCTTGAATGCCAAATCACATGCTATGCATCACTACTAATCACTAATTGTCTTGGAATCACAATTCTGGAGTCCTTGTTTAGACCAGGATGGCAAGCCAGAGCCCACTGATCAGTTCCAGCCCTGCACACTCATCACACTCATCCATGTCCGTTTTCCTACTGCAGCAAGGGTTGACAGGCTCACAATGCTGAAAATACGTGCTGAGGCAAGGCTGCTGACCCTGCACCAGCTCATAAGGCCTGCCTGATACACAGAGAAGAGGTGGGACACCTGTGGACGCCCCAGCCAGGACAGTGTGGTGCTCAGTTAGTGTGTGTGTCACTGCCGGGGCTGTGTGTTCTCGGTGTAAACATCTAGCTAAGGTAAAAGTTTGTCCCAGTTCTCACAATTCACTCGGCCAGGACGCTAAGAAGCCGAATAACCACAAAGCAGCCTTGCCTCTGGGCCCCACCATGCCACCCAAGCCTGACCTCCAGACTCCTAGCCAACTCAAGCTGCTCAATACCCCCAAAACACACAGGGGACACGAATGGACTTTCTTCTAATCTGAGCAGTGGGAGCTTCTGTTTCCCACCCTGGCAGGCTCTGCAGGCCCTGAGACTCTGGTACAAAGGCGAGTGAAGAGGCCAGCATCTTACTTGTCCATTTCCACCTCTGTCTCCCACTCCAGAAGAGGCACCCCTCGCAGGCCCACGTGGATGTCATAAATGCCCTTATTGAAAAAGTCTCCCGTCCACTTGGCCACCTAGAACACAAAGCAGAGACCTGAAGACAGCCCTTGAGGTGAGCCTGGCCCTCAGCCCGCCAGCAGCCAGGGGGACGTGCTCACCATCAGAGTGATCATAATGGGAAGCCCGTATGTGATCTCATTGGTAGACTCCATCAGGACGACTGTGAGACTGATGGTCATCCTCACAACCCCGCCCAAGAAAGCTGCCGCACCAATTAGGGCAAAGGTCCCCGAATAGATGTGGCCCAGTCCTATGTAGCTGATGAAGAGAGAAACAGAACCAGATTAGACTCACATTGGTGCTGTGGGCTCACACACCTGTGAACATGGGCACACGTGCACACGTTACCACACTACCTTTTCAAGATATTGGCAACTAAGCGTCCGAAAGCTGCTCCACACAGCAGGGAAGGCACGAAGAGACCACTGGGGACAGAGGTGCCGAAAGTCCAGCATGCCAGCAGAAAATAGAGGGTGAAGAATAAGGCCAAGGTGACAGGGCTGAAAGTCCCTGCAGGGTGAGAGCAGATCCGAGTCACATTAGCAGATGCCAGCGCAGGCCCAGAAGATTGTGTTGGGTCTTTCCAGGTCCTCTGTACCCAGCCTGGTCACACCACCAACACTAGCTGATACCCACCCGGGGGGGTGTAGTGTGTGCACACTGACACTCACCATCCTGATGGAAGAGCTGCAGGATGGCAGACTCCTGGGAGTTGAAGAAGAGCGTGGCCATGTCATTGTAGGTATCATTGGGACAGAAAAACGTCTTGATGGTTGAATTCACATCTTCTGATGTGGCCTAAGGCAGAGATGAAAAAGTTAATACAAAGGCACCAGACCGGGACATACAAGTCTTCGGTGATGTCTCCTAAGAGGCCAGACATCTGGCTGGACAGCTTGTTCAACGGGAGGAGCTGGGGTCTAGCTGGAGGAAGTAGATACACATCTATGTATGGGCACTAGGTGGCAGCGGACTGTGATGCTGGGCTCTTGTATTTTGAATGTAGAGTGAAATAATCAGGGTGAGAATGAAGGCCTTCCTCATCCACACTTTTTCTTTTCTTTCTTCTTTCTCTCTCTCTCCTTCCTTCCTTCCCCTCCCTTCCTTCCTTCCTTCCTTTCTTTCTTTTTTTTTTTTTTTTTTTGAGATAGGGTTTCTCTGTATAGTCCTGACTGTTCTAGAACTCGCTGTGTAGACCAGGCTGGCCTGGAACTCACAGGCAGAGGCCTGCCTCTGCTTCTCAAGTGCTGGGATTAAAGGCATGCACCACCACTGCCCAGCAACACTTTAAAAAAGTATTTGTGTATGTCTGTGTCTGTGTATGTGTGCAGGCATGTGGAGGTCACATGACACTGAGCTGGGGTCTATTATTCACAGCTGCATGTGCCAGACTAGCTGCCCCCCTCCTTCCTGTCCACACCTCCCATCTTGCTGTAGCAGCACTGGGAATACAGATACAAGCTGCCATGTCCAGCTTTATATGGGTTGTGGGGATCTGAACTCTGGTTCCTGGCCTCGGACAGATGGACGGCAAGCGCTTTACCCGCTGAGCCATCCCCTCGACCTCATTCACACTCATCACTAAGCACTGCCACATCAGTCCCCATGGACTGACTCCTCTCCTCCTCAGTGCAGGTTCTGAAGTGGCACAGTGAAGAGCTCAGGCGAGAGAGCGCCCTCTGTGGGCTGTGGGACGGTGATGCAGCTACAGACAGGTGAGTGGGGGAGGCAGCAGGAGCCTAGGAAGCAGGGCCCAGGTCACTTGACCTAAAGCCCCAACTCTGCTTTATTCTGGATTCTCTGCAAAAGAAACCAACCTCAACATGAGGCCTGACAGCAATAACACGTTCCTGGCCACTTTTCCTCCAGTCCCACTAAGAGAACATAAGCCCAACAAGGAAGAATAGATTCTTTCCTAGTGTTCTAGGCTTCACATTCTTGACACCCTGTGTGAGCACGGGATTCTGGTGCCACCTGACTTAGGAGTAGAGGCAGGGCATCTACAGATTTCTGGTTGGCAGTAAACAGCAGCTAAGCTTCCCTCACTGCTGTCACTGTGAAGAAGGACATTGAGGATATGGGGTCACCCGGATTCTGCTCCACTAATGATGCTACAAAGATGCCCATCTGTGGACACAGTAACAGCACTGGATGATGGTGTCTATACTAGGAGGTGAACCCAGCCAGGCAATACAGCAGGATGTGGACTCATTAGGAGGTAGGACAGTGCCCCCTGATGGTAGGCAGAGAGACTTGAGTGGAGAGAACAGTGGACAAATTGTTGGCTATGGCTTAATAACTGACCATGTCTGGAGGGATGCCAGCCCCAGAGGTTCTCTGGAGAAGGTCTTGAGATCAGCTGCATGCACAAAATTAGATGGCTTCAACACTAATTCTGCCACTCTCCAAAGACCTTGGGGAGGTCTTTAACTTAGGAAACTTTGCTTTTCTTCACCTATAAAATGGAATAATACCTTCCCCTTCATACTACATGTTACAGCTGAGGGATCCTGGCCAATACCTCTTTGCCTTTGTCTTCTCACCTGAAAAATGGGGATACTATTACCAGCCAGCACAGTGAAGAAGAATAAAAACTAAGAGCTCTGTGAGGTACTCGTGGAAGACCTGAGACAGCACTTTCTCTAGCGCTTGCTGGATTACTAGCCACCTTTTCTGGTTTGAGTTCATTTCTTCAGGTTAGCCCACTGAGCACAGACTGTCTTTTGTTTTTCTTATTATTAGTATTCCACAACAAAATACATTTTGAAATTTGGTCTCATAAATGAAATGGCCTTGGGAGTAACTGGGTGTTAGCACACTTCCTCTGTGTGTCTCTGTGGTGCCTTCTTTCTT
The DNA here is from genome assembly GCF_903995425.1 of Onychomys torridus. Taxonomy (NCBI): domain Eukaryota; kingdom Metazoa; phylum Chordata; class Mammalia; order Rodentia; family Cricetidae; genus Onychomys; species Onychomys torridus. The sequence continues at coordinate 159,277,846 of NC_050444.1, forward strand.
CCCAGGCATCTGAAAAGGTCATCCTTTGCATGGGGACACACAGATAGGCTGTTGCAAGGGCCAGATGTGGCCCTTGGCTACAGCTTGTTGACTTCTCATTTAAAACATCCTAGGGCTTCCCAGATTGTTTCCTGGGGACTGAAGAGTCAGCCCTCCCAGACAGGCCCCCAACAGCTCTGGGCTGCTACTTGGAAACAAGAAGACAGAGTTCACACAATGTTCAGCAGCTTCTTCCACCTTGAAGACCAAGCCACATGCTGCCTCTGGGACCATCAGAGTGGACCAAACCTGAAGGTGGAGTGTACTCCCATGACCTCCTAAAGGCGGCAAAGGAGAGGTGCAGAGGGCACCCGTGCCAAGGAAAGCAGCCCCACAGGAGCCAGATGCTGGGCGCTGTTAGTGTCACCCCAGCACAAAGGTGAGGTGGTGGGTGTCGTAGCCCTAGGCCAGTGTGCTCCTGCAGGCCAAGAGGCCAAGTGTAAATGGGGCATGGACAGAAGTGAACAGTTAGCTACTGAGCATGCTCCCCATGAGTGTGACACCCCAGAGCAGAGCAGCCAGAGTTCTTGACAACGTAGAGAAGACAGAAGGCAACTGTGCACACCCCCTAGGTAAAGCACCGTCAGCTGCGGCCAGGGAAGAGCACGGCTCTACAGAGATGCACATTTCTGGATGGAGGATAAGGGCACCAAGTTCGCAGGCTTACCTGGAGCTGGAATGAGCCATTACCAGTTTGACTGGCAGAAGACATCTGTCGGCATTCTCCTAACACCATGGAGGCCACAAACACCACCACAGTGGTCACCAGGGACACCAAGAGGCTCTCTAAGACTCTAGAAAACAGAGCACAGCTGTCACAATGCATCAAAAGATGTCTAGGCTTGAGCATGCACAATTACACTACCTGCCCCACCAACCCTCTCCCCATGGGCAAGCCCAGCAGCCCTGGTCAGGGCACACAGAATTCACCCCAGACTTGCTCCTTCTAGCTAGCTGCAATAAAGGGCAGGCAGTTAGCTGAAGAAAGGAGCGGCTGCTCACACATCATTTTCTCTAAAGAGCTAAATGGCTTTTCTTCTCCAGGTCCCAGGCCAGGGCAAATCATGACAGACGGCTCCTCAGCTGACCCTCCTGACCTTTGGTATGTGTGTTAGCAGCAGGTCAGAAGAGGGTAGTCACCCAGTCACTCAGATATAAACTCAGCCTCAGCTTCTCGGGCCTTCATAGCGCATATTTATGAGCATGTGTATATGCTCAGTCTCAGAGGAGAAATCAAATGGGTGTGGGAAGCAGGGTCTGTTCACAGGACCATCTTCCTTGGGAGAGATGGCCTGCCCACAAGGGGCTAACTGCAGGTACCTGACAAGCTTAGGTTTCGGGTGCACGTTGCGCATACGATACTTTGCAAGCCTCTTGTTCAGACAGTTGAATGTGGCTCCCAGGAGGCCCCCAATGACCCCCATCACGATGAAGAAACCCAAATCCAGAGCTGTCCAGAGATGACATTTTTTATCAGAGTCAGAGCACTGAGAGAAGGGGGAAGGGAGGGAGAGAGAAAAAGCAGAGTGGCCATGAGAGCAGCGAGGGAAGGAGCAGAGACAGACCAGGAGCGGAGCGCCTTGCTTCCCCGCTGAGGGTGCAGGCCACCGGCACACTGCTCCCGGAGCAGCGGTGTGCACGGACCACGGCCACTCCAGAGGCCACCGGCACCGCCACTTTCTACTTAAGAGCAAGTTTCAGGGTCAAGTAAAATATCCTGGGAGGAAGGGTAAGACATACCTTAAATTCACCGAAGTTCAGCAATCCGGGCAGCTGGAAGGAGCCCCAACTTCCAAACTGAATCCCAGAACGGAAGAAGTTGAGGGTGAAGGCGGCAGACATGGAACAGAAGAGCTACAAGGCAGGTACCAAAAAACAAACAAACCAACCACCGGTGACATCACACTCTTTCCTCGACAGACCTCTCACATTTAATTAATTCATTTACTCATTTACATATTTGTGTGTCTGTAGCAGTCAGAGGACAACCTATGGGAGTCAGTCCTATCCACCATGTGGGTGTCAAGGGACCAACTCAGGTCTATCATGGCAGCAAGTGCCCCTATCCACTGAGAAATCTGCCAGCCAGTCAGTCCCTTGAAAACCCATCACTCCACCAGGGCGGTGGCACAGACACTCAAAGGGCAGAGATCTCTGAGTCTGAGGCTAGCCTGGTCTACACAGTGAGATTCTGTCTCAAAACCATACCAAAACAATAACAAAAACAAAGATCAAAAACCCATGGCTCCAGAAGGGACCTTCCGAGGTGACTAGGTTCAGGGTTTGGGAAGCACTGCCAGGCCCTTCCTTGGAGAAGGCAGGCTTTGAGTCGGTGTCCTCACCGCCCTCCATGAGTGCTTGATGCTGAGAGCACCTTCCAGCCCTACACCCAAGAGGAAGGAGGACACAACTGGAGATGGATCAAGTCACCATGCTGCCACTCCTCTCCCCAACAGAGACTCACACATTTTCATGGCACAGGGTTCACAAAGACAGAACAGCAGCCGTTTGGCACGGGATGGACAGTAGGGGGAGGGGAGGCTTGTAGGAAGAGCACAAAAGTCCTCTGTTTGGAGGCTATGGCTGCTATGACAGGGAAGTTCCCAGGGAGTCAGTCCGCTAGCTCCAATGAAAGGACAGTTACATGTTTCAAGTAATGTTCGGGTACATTCCAGACTTGCTCTTGGGTCCAAGAGATGGCTTCCATGGTCAGTCTCCTTACCACTTTCCATGTGAGCCCCTGGTTCCAGAATGACGAGCCCTCCTCCAGACTGAACAAGGTACCCCCTATGGGTGCCCCAAAAGCTGCAGCAACTCCAGCAGCCGCCCCCGCTGATACAAAGTCTCGCTTGTCTCTGAGGAAGAGGAGGGGAGAGGGAGAGAGCCCACTTGTTTATTTAAAGAAGAGCCTTCAGAACACTTCTTTACCCATGAACCTTTTCCCAAAGAGCAGCATCCTGACAGGCAGTTATAGCTGCCTCTGAGCCATACACTCCCCACATGCTTGAGTTTGAATGTGAAATATTCTCCAGTGTGTTCACGGCCATCACCCTGAGGCACTACTGGAAGGCAGTGGAATTTGAGAAATGGAGCCTAGTCGGAGGATGTTAGGTCATTTAGAGTATACCATGGGGGTACTGGAACCCGCCCCAAGCCACAGGATGAAGGACATTAAAACCTTCACAACTATTAGCCTTTCCTTCTTTCAGGGGCTCAGTCCAGGTATTTGTCAGCCAACACACTGCATCTCATTCCCTCAGGGCTAACAGCTTCACCTGACCAGGAGCTCTCTGACCTGAATGGCTTTAGTCCAGGAACATGGAACAGGCTCTCAGTTCAAGGAACATCTAATGGTCGCTACTGAACCACGTTTCCACCAAAAACAGAGCACTGGTTAGAAGGCGAGTTAAGCAGAAAGCTATGCCTTGTGGGACTGCAAAGACGAAGGTGCTCCATAATACTGCAAGGGATGCAGGACAGTGACACACAAACCCACAGGGCTACAGAGTCCGTCTGGCAGGGTGCCCTTCCCTGGCTGGGTTTTCAGTTTTGAGTCATCGTCTTTGCCTGAAATGGCTCTTAGACAAATGGAAAGGACAAGAGCTTGGTCCTTTGTTTTCACTCTCGGTGGGAGTGGGGGCACAGAGCCCTGCCTTTTCTGACAGCCAGGGGTCCCAGTGATCCAAGCAGTGTGGAGTGAGGGTGCTGCTGCGCCTCCCAAAGCTTACCTGTCACTGCGGAAGTAGGGGAAGTTGAACTGGATCTTCCGTAAAGAGATGCTCTGAAACTGAAACGGGGAAACAAAGTCAGAGAGGCCACGAGAGCAGAGCACAGGAACCTATGATCCCCAGGGAGGCCCACTTGTCCGCACAATTGCATACGTGTGCTGCCAGAGAAGCATCCAGGACAGCAAGCTACAAAACAAGGAAGTCACCTGGGGTATGGGAGCTTCAGGACTCACCCTGTGCACTGTCAACAAGTCAGGAAGAGGGGACACCAGAGTGGGGTCTGGGAGGGACCTAGACCAGCTGCATATGATGGCATTAGCTATTTCAGGGGATGACACTGGAACCCTAGATTCTCACACAGGCCCCCACGCCATGCTTGGCCTCTTTCCAGTTTGGCTCATTTCTGGGAGGCCTGGTACTTGAGCAAGACAGCAAGTAAGGCAACAGATGGGCCCTGGAATGGAGCCTTCGTCCTTCGCCTCAACAACCCCACTCCAGGTTAAATCCCTTTCTTGGAACAGGAGGGGAAGATCCACAAGTGATGGTTCTTAAGGGACCGGTACTTCTCAAACAAAAGCCCAGGTGTCTAAAAAAAGCCCTTAAAAGAGGCCTTACCCACTCTGAGGAGTGGATGGGGTAGAGTGGGAGGGAGGTGAGGAGGTAGGAGAAGGGGAGGGAGGGGGAACTGGGGTTGGTATGTAAAATGGAAAAAATTTTCATTAAAAAAAATTCACATATTAAAAAAAAAAATCCCAAAGATGGGCTAGAGAGATGGCTCAGAGGTTAAGAGCACCAACTGCTCTTTCAGAGGTCCTGAGTTCAATTCCCAGCACCCACATGGTGGCTTGCAACCATCTGTAATGAGATCTGGAACCCTCTTCTTGCCTGCAGGCAGAACATTGTATACATAATAAATAAATAAATCTTTAAAAAATTCCCAAAGACCAAGAAAAAAAAAAGCCCTTAAAAATATGAGCTTCCAATTATAGAGCAAGGCCTGGGGTTCAATCCTCAGCTCAAAAAAAAAAAAAAAAATTAAATTAAATTAAAAACAAGTATGAGCTTCGACCAGGTGTGATGGCCTGGAGTAGGAGGCTGAGGCAGGAGGGCCTTGAGTTCAAAGCCAGTCTAAATACACAGTGAGCCCCTATCTCAACCAATCAGTCAATGAAACCTCATTTTTAAAAGAACATTTGGGTCCTGAGCTAGATCCTTAGCTTCCTCATCTATGCTTAGGGCTCCAATCAGTTATGTGACTCCAGGAAAGAAAGGAATTGGGACACAGTCTAGTGCACAGGTGACACCTGCCTGGCCCTGTGACCAGTGTTGCATCATATAATGTGGAATGAGCAAGGTCAACCTGAGATTGTCAGCCAATCTTCCAGCCACATGACTCTTGTAGCATGTGGTAACCCACCAACCACCCTGTCTCAGTTCTAGCTCTGTTTCCTGTTTCTGCCCCCAACACTGGGTGCAGCATTGCTATACTTTGAGGAACAACAGTTGGGTGCTTTGCTGGGACAGACCAATTTTCACCTCAACTCCAAAAGGCAACAGGTTCTGATATCACCTAGGGACATCACAAAGGATTTTTGCAGATCTGCTGGGCTTACTCAGGAGGCCCATTCTGAGGGATGCATACCCTGGCCCACCAACCCTTACCTGAGGGAGGCCAGCTCCTACCACAGCACCACTGTGGATCATGGGGCCTTCTTTCCCCACAAAGAGCCCTGGGAATGGGGAGAAAGGAAGGGCACAGTTAGCAGAGGGCCTCTGGCCTAGACTTTGCTAGGCAAACCTTCCTCTCAACAACTAGAAAATGCAGGCAAGCATATGACTGACTATAACTGACTCTTTAAGGTAAAAGCTGAGCCCAGGCTGGGAAGACACTGGGAAGACAGCTCAGTCAGTGAAGTACTTCCTGCACAAACATAGAGACGCAACACAAAACCCCAGAAACATCAGAGTGCATCTGTCCTCAAGCACGGGGGCACTGGAGGAAGGACCCGTGGGGCTCCTGGCCAGCAAGCCCAGCCTAACTGCAAAGTTCCAGGTCAGTGAGAGAGCTTGTCTCAAAAAAAAAAACAAGATGGGTAACTCCTAAAGAGTGACATCTAAGGTTGTTGTTTATTCCTAGTCCCACGTCATCCCCCACACAGAGCTAGGTCAAATTCCCTTCAAACAAACTCCAGTTACTACATGGAATAATAGTTCTTATCTTCAAATTCCAGTGCCAGGAAACCACAGCCTGTGGGTCAGGCCCACTCTACCTTTTTCTGTACAGCCTGAGAACTAAGATTTATTCCCTTACTATTTACTGATGGTGCTGGGAATCAATCCCAGAGCTTTGTGTATCCTGGGCAAGTGTTCTACCACTGACCTATATTCCCAGCCCTTTTATCTGTTTACTTTTGGTTTTGTGTAGCATCTTACTATGCAGCCATGGCTGTCCTGTAACTTGCTATGTAAACCCAGGCTGGGCTCCAACTTGAAGCTTGCCTGCTACCTTTGCCTCAGGAGTGCTGGGATTAAAGTTATATGCCACTGTAAGGCATGGTTTAGTTTTATTTTTACATAGGGTCTCATTACATTACCAAGTAAAGCACTGAACCCACTCTGTCCTTGAATGCTGAGGGATATTTTGATCTCACTCTGACACTCCCGAGACTTCCAGTAAAGTTTACCATGAACCAGAGAGGGCAAGCCAGCTACTAGCTAACCAATATTAGCCATAGAGGTTTTGGAGGACTGAGGACATATAGAGAGATGCAGGAAGTAGTAGGGAAGTGTTTAGAAAGATTCTTGGTCCCTTTTGGATGGGGGTGGGGAGGGAGGGAATTGGTCACTGGTCACTTCTCCACTGCTTCTCTGATCATTCAGGTTCATATCCCACTATCTGACTCCCCAGTTTACTGATAAAGAATAATTAGAGCCAAGCAGTGGGGATGCTCTCAGGAGGCAGAGGCCAGTGGATCTCAGTGAGTTTGAGGCCAGCCTGGTCTACAGAGTGAGATCCAGGACAGTCAGACAGAGAAACCCTGTCTTGGAAAAAAAAAGAGAGAGAAGCATAATTAGATAAACACTTCAGGGGTGCCCAGCTCGGAGCATGAGGTCATGGGCGCTGCGCACTGCTGGCTTTATGGCGGCTGCAGCCGCCGCCGCAGCTGGCTTTCGGGCCTTCCCAGGCCCTCCTCCAAAGTCTGGCCTTTTCCCAGTGCAGCCTCACTAGAGCAGCCTCCAGCTGCCGCTTGACCCCAACCCCAAATGCCACAGGTGGCTGGGCATAACACTGCCAGAGGTGGCTGCCAACCACTTTGCCTCTGCCATTCAGGCGCCAGGTGCCCTCACTTTCCGTGAGGCTTTTTCCACACATCCCCATGTCTACTTTTCAAGTGGTGGGCTCCCTCTCCCTGTGGGTTTTGGGCTTCTCCTGGACCCCCTTTGTGGGCCGCTGCCCCACCAGGTTGGCTGCCTCGACATCTGCTCAGGCTTTTGCTGCTGCTGCCATCGCCACACACTCTCAGTCCCCAGGACACTCCAGCAGCTGCAGCTGCCCTCAGCCAGGCTGTCCACCACCCAAATTTTCTACCCAGCACGAGGCTCAGCAACAGCCAGCCCAGCACGAGGCTCAGCAACAGCCAGCCCAGCACGAGGCTCAGCAACAGCCAGCCTCACATTCCCCGTCATCGGCAGTAGATCTGGTAAGACAACTGGAAATTCTTAAATGGGGAATTCGTTTTTGCATTGTTTTGTTTTGAAGATTTTTATTTATTTATTATCTACACAGGGTTCTGTCTGCATGTATGCCTGCAAGCCAGTAGAGGGCGCCATATCCCATTACATATGGTTGTGAGCCGCCATGTGGGTGCTGGGAATTAACTCAGGCCCTCTCAAAGAGCAGACAATGCTCTTAACTGCTGAGCCATCTCTTCAGCCCCATGAATTAGTTTTGTTTTTTTTTTTTTTAAAGGTTTTCACCATGTTAAGAATGGAGGACAAGGGCTAGAGAAATAGCTCAGCGGTTAAGAGCACTGACTGTTCTTCTGGTGGATCCGAGTTTAATTCCCAGCACCGACATGGCAACTCACAACTGTCTGTAACTCTGGGGTCCTACACCCTCACACAGCTAGCTATACATGCAGACAAAACACCAATGCACATAAAAATAAAAATACATTAATTTAAAAAATGGGGAAGAATATTACAATGCAGAGAGTTAGGTCTCTGCATAGTTCCACAGTGGATGGTTTGAAATGGAAAATTAAATGAGGGGATAATCAATTTAGCTGGGATTAACATAACGCTGATTATAATCATTATCACTTTGGCAATTCATGTTTTAGCCTTTAAAAAGAGGTTTGATATCTGTGCCAAATATGAAAAATGGACTGATAAGATACAATCCTTAAAGACCTACTAATAAAACTAAGAAAAATATTCACACACAGACAGAGGAGTTTAGAGCAGAACCTACTACATCATTGCATTATAAAACTAAAGAGGAGCAGCCCAAAGTTATTAGAAAACCAACCTTAAATTTATCCAGTTACCATTCAAGAATGACCACCAAATGGTATGTACCCCCAAAGCTATTCAGAAGTTAATTGGTGTCCTGTAGAAATGTTGTAATTGAAGAGATTTAAGGAAGCAGTCATTTCATACAGTATGCATTTTACCTTGTGTGAAGCAGATGTTAAATTCATGGGCAACTCAGAACAGGACTATTCTACATGACTGGGAAGATTTAGCTACAGCAATATTGGAAGCTGGTCCTCAGTTGCTATGGAAAACATGATGAAGAGAGGAAGCTAGGGTCATAGAACATAAAGTTGAACTAGAGGTATTGATACTTCCCAAGAACACCTTCTTGGTGAAGGTCAATAAGCTGATTTGGAAAGACAGTTTACATTTGATGATCACATCTTAGCTCTATGCTGTATAGCAGCTTTGAATGTTTGGGGCAGGGTTGAAGAGGAAAGAGGACTGAGTGATTTACTAAAATTATCAAGGCCCAAAAGAAGCCATCACTGATTTTTTTTTTTTTTTTAACAAAGATTGACTTCAGCTGTAAATAGAATATTACCAAATCCAGAAGTTAGACAAATATTAAATGAATCTTTGGCTTTGGAAAATGATAATCAAGAATGGGAAGTGGTGATCAGGCCTTTAAAGGCAGATACCAATAGATGAATGAATTAGAAATACATATGATGATACTTGGATAGGAGAAGTAGTTTCTAAAAATTTTAAGAAAAATCAAAAGGTTAGATGTTTTAATTGTGGTAAACTGGGTCATCTGAATAGGGAATGTAAGCAAGGCATTCCTAGAAACGTTTTCTTTTTCTAGAGATAATCCAAACAGAAGGCCCGAGCCTTCTGGAATATGCAGAAGATGTGGCAAAGGCTGGTATTGGACTAATGAATGCAGATCAACATGACAACGTAACCCTTTGCCATCAGGAAACACCTTACAGGGCCTCTTGAAGGCTGTGGTGTCAAATTTGGTTTAATCATTCCCTGTCAGCATTGGGAAACCCCTTCACAGAGCAATTAAAAGACTTAATACCTGTTGTTAAAAACTATACTGCTCTGAGCCAGGCGGTGGTGGCACACACCTTTAATCATAGCACTGGGGAGGCAGAAGCAGACAGATCTCCGTGAATTCAAGGACAGCCTGGTCTACAGAGTGAGTTCCAGAACAGGTTCCAAAGCTACACAGAGAAATCCTGTCTCAAAAAACCAAAAAAAAAAAAAAAAAAAAAAAAATACTGCTCTGGATGACACAACAGCTTCAGTACATAAAACAAAATTTTCAGGAGAGACCATAAAACAAGTATTTTGGCACACTTCTATAAATGATCATAGACCAAGGCTAAAAATACAAATAAATAGCATTGAAATTGAGGGTTTGGTAGACACAGGTGCAGATATAACAATAATTTCACCAAAATCTTGGCATCCAGACTGTCCTCTTCAGGAAGTAAATATTCAGCTTCTAGGAATTGGACACTGGATAGCAGAAAAAAAACAAAACAAAACAAAAAAAAAAAACAAAAAAAAAAAAAAACTACTGAATTAATCAGCCTATAAACCTTAAAGATGTGTTGACCTTAGAATGGAAACCGGGATATGTGTTACATTCAGGAAGAGGTTTTGCTTTTGTTTCCACAAGAGAAGAAAAGCTATGGATACACATCAAAATTGATAAAGATTAGATTCAAACAGGAGAGACCCTTTGATTAAGAGAAACAACAGTCCATCAAACAGCATGGCCATTCAATTTAAACTAACTTATAAGACTAACAAATGCCTTTCATTTGATCAATATAACCTGCCCAAAAGGGAAATTCCCCAAAGTTAGGGCTGGGGCAGGGTTTTGTTTTTGTCTTTCCAGGAGAATAAAAGCATCCAACTAAGGAATCTGAAGACCACTGGACAACTGAGACAATGGAAGGAAAAGAACAAATCTTCCAAAGAAAATATCCTAAGAAAGAGAATAACTTGGCCTCATGGTATAGCACAATTCTAACAGGATAAAATTTCATAAATCTTCCCAAATGTTTGATTCTGCTGTTCTCTAAAGACATATAAGGCAAATGGTCTTTTTGTAGTCCCAATTCAATTAAAAATTAAAGCTGGCTTTGAAGTTGGAGTGTGGTTCTCTCCTTGTCTAAATGCAAGCATGTTTGTTAAAGGAAAATCCAAAATCTCTGTCTCATGTCAGAAGAGCCATCTGATAGGGGACAGAAGAAAAACCAAAATTAAGGGACTATTCTATTGTGACTAATCTCATAATCCTTTGGTTTAATTTTGACTCTTTAAAACATTTGTTTTGTTTTTTGAGACAGGGCTTCTCTGTGTAGCTTTGCAGCTTTTCCTGGAACTCACTTGGTAGCCCAGGCTGGCCTCGAACTCAGAGAGATTGGCTTGGCTCTGCCTCCTGAGTGCTGAGATTAAAGGTGTGCACCACCACTGCCCGGAAAAACATTTCTTAATGTATAAATATTACCTCAAATTTTATAGTATATTTAAACTTTCTGTTGTGGTATTAATGGTCATATAGAGTTCTAACTAATTCTAGAAAAAGGCTTCATCTAGCTTCCTATACATGATTTTGGGCTTGAGTCTGAATCAGGTAACTAGGAATTAAGCTTGTGTACCCTGGATGTATTTAAAAGATTGTGCTCCTTTTTAGCCTCTCTGAGATCTGCTGCATATGACATTTAAAATGTTTGCTGGGTGGTGGTGGTGCATGCCTTTAATCCCAGCACTTGGGAGGCAGAGGCAGGCAGATCTCTATGAGTTCGAGGCCAGCCTGGTCTACAAAGTGAGTTCCAGGAAAGGTACAAAGCTACACAGAGAAACCCTGTCTTGAAAAACAAAACAAAACAACAACAAAAAAAAAGTTTAAGTTTTCTGCAGTGAACTATGACCATTCCTAACAGAAACCTTGGTCTCCAAAAGGATGATGGGGACCCACAACTGTGGTGATATATTGTGTACCCTAATAAAATTTGCCTGAAGATAAGAGAACAGAACAAACCACTAGATTAAACATAGAGGCCAGGCAGTGGTGGCACACACCTTTAATCCCAGTACTGGGAAGCACTCATGCCTTTAACCCCAGGAAGTGATGTCTGGGCAGAGAAAGGTATATAAGGCTGAGGAGACAGGAACTAAGGGCTTTTCGGCAGAAGTGCCCCTTTCAGCTGGAGGCCTTTTGGCTAGAGCCTTTCCAGGCTGAGGAGTTGGTGAGGTAAGAGGTAGTAGCAATGGGTTGTTCCTCTGTCTCTCTGATTTTTCAGAATTTACCCCAATATCAGGCTCAGGGTTTTTTTTTATTGAAAGACCATTTTGGCAATTCTGTTACACACAACAATGATTCCACATGGATTGAGGTAATGCCGTTAAGCTGACAAATGTCACCCAAAGATCAGCTTTGGACTACAAACTACTCAGGACAAATTACTCAGATGACTAGCTGAGATGACCCAGCCAGGTGCTGTGGATATCGCTCTGTGTAAATAAAGTTCTGATTGGCCAGTGGCCAGGCAGGAAGAATAGGCGGGACAAGAGAGAAGAGAATTCTGGGAAGTAGAAGGCTGGGGAGAGACACCGCCAGCTGCTGCCATGAGAAGCAACGTGTAAAGACACTGGTAAGCCACAAGCCATGTGGCAAAGTATAGACTAACAGAAATGGGTTAATTTAAGATAGAAGAAGTAGATAACAAGAAGCCTGCCACAGGCATAATGTTTGTAAGCAATATAAGTTTCTGTGTGCTTTCTTGGTTGGGTCTGAGCGTCTATGGGCCTGGTGGGTGAGAGAGATTTGTCCTGACTCTGGGCCAGGTAGGAAAACTCTAACTACAGCCAGGACTTCAGACAAGCCCTGCACTTTCCCATCACACTGGGACTGGACAACAGCTAGCTCTCCCAGGACTTGAACATTATGTCAATTTTCTCAGGGTCTCCTAAAGATGCTGTCACTCCCAGACAACAGTTAGTAATTTTAAGAACATGATGCCAACATTCCCAAGGGTGAGGTGGGTGGTTTTTGGTTGTTTGGTGGATTACAGACATTTGTTTATCATCTTTGCAGGGGTGGGGGGTGGGGGGGTGGTTGCAAATTGTTACTAGTCATGGTAAGGGAGAAACTAAGCAAGGGAGGTTAGATTCAAGGATCTTTGCTGAAAAGAAAAAAGGGAGATATATGAATGACAGGATAAAGGGTAGATTATTGAATCTACTTTAAACTAAAAAGCAACTATTCATCTCAAATATTTTATATTGGTATGGATTTTTATGTATTGATACAAATTTAAGGTTACTTTTGTTATACTCTATATGTTTCTTTTCTTATTTAAAGTATTGTACCTATTCAGCTCATTTAACAATGTAATGTAAATTTCTAGTCCTTGAAAGTTATTATTACAAATATTTAGGATAATTAAGAAACACAGGTTAGTATTTAGTCATCTGACAATCAAATTTGTGGTCATGTTAGGTATGTTTTCAAGGTTAAACATGTATATTTTAGATAAATAAGTGGTCTTTAAACACATAAGAGACATACAGAATATTGTATTAAGATGTTTTAATAATATTAGGCTTTTCATGACAGTGAAACACGTCTGCTCCTGGCAGCACCAATCTACTTCAAAGAAGATGATGGGCATCAAAGAATCTCCATATGGAGTTTGCTTTCACTGTGGTAAAGCTAGCTATTTGGGCGAGAAAATGCCCTTGCTTCAACTGCTGATAGTATGCTGTCCACATTGGCTAAGACACAAAAGAAAGCGCCTGCTGAACTTTGCCAAGACAAGGTAGGATAGCCCTTCAAATTTCCTGCTTCACAGAAAAGTCTGTAGGCCTGTAGGCCAAAGAGGGATGCCTCAACGTTGCAGAGGATCCTTGGGTGGCTGTGCAGGCAGCCAGCTATTTCTGTCATTTCTATAGTTTTGGAAGATGTTTACTCTACACTTCCTGTTTACTCAGGTAATATTACATCCTTCTCAGGTCTCTGATGGAGCTGAAGACTAGATAATTACAGTTATAGTTTTCCTTGTTACCAAATTCAGAAAAGAAACTCACAGAAGAGGTATAAAGTGTATAAGGTTGAGAGACATAAAAGCTTAAATCTAAGAAAATGCTTTGAGGTCAAAAAAGATAGTTTTGGGCTGGTAATACAGGTTAGAATAGAAAGTGTACTAGGTACAAAATTTGGATTCGGGGTTGGAGATTTAGCTCAGTGGTAGAGTGCTTGTCTAGCAAGCGGAAGGCCCTGGGTTCAGTCCTCAGCTCCAGTTTAATAATAAAAAAATAAAAAAAAATTGGATTCACCAAGATAGGCTAGATAATGGAGTATTTTCTCTGAATTTGCCAAATGCAAATGGACTAGACATTGTAAATGTAATTTTTATTTTTACAATTTTACAAAATATCAATTCTAATAATTGTTCTTATTTTATAGTTTTATTGTGTTACAGTTAAAACCTTCCCTTTTTATGTAGACAAAAAAAGGGGAAATGTTGTGGGATATTCTAATCACACTCTGACACTCCTGAGACTAACAATAAAGTTTACTTTGAATGAGAGGGCAGAGCTAGCTACTAGCTGACCACATTAGCTATAAAGGTTTTAGAGGACTGAGGACATATAGAGAGACACAGGAAGGGAGGGGTTTAGAAAGATTCTCAGCCCCTTTTGGATCAAGGAAGGAGAGAAAGGGGAGCTCACTGGTTGATTCTCCAATGCTTCTCTGGTCATTCAGGTTCTCACCTCAATATCTGACACCCGAGTTTTTATTGATTAAAAAAAATTGATAAACGCTTCACTAGAACTCACTCTGTACCCTAGGCTGTCCTTGAACCTACTTTGTACTCTGGGCTGTCCTTCAACTCACTCTGTACCCTAGGCTAGCCTTGAACTTATTTCCTGCCTCAACCTCTCAAGAAGCAAGGATTACTTTACCTTTCTTTCTTTCTTTTTTCCTTTTTCTGAGACAGGTTCTTACTATGTAGCCCAAATTGGTCTGGAACTATATAGCCCAGAATACCTCCAATCCCGTGATCCTTATAGCTCAGACTCCTAACAGCTGGGATTCTGAAATGTATACATTGTACATGATTCCACAAGTTCCTATACTATATCCTTGATTTTCTCTCTTGGCCTTCAAGGCTAATGTTTGCCATCTAGCCATTTACACAAAATGTGTGCTGACTCTGCCAGAGCCAACCCTACAAACCAACTGCATGACCATTCTTCAAAACAGAATGGTGTCTTTGCTTGGTATCTGGGACTGACAAAGTACTAATAGTGTCTGCATTTGAAAACGCACAGACAAGTCAGCCTGGGCTGTATAATGAGATGCTATCTCAGAAGAGGGAGAGAGAGAGTTCAAGGGTGAGAGAAGGAGGAAGGAAGGGGAGGGAGGGGAGAGAAAAGAAAGAGAAAGGCAAGGTAAGGATCAAAGAAACAAAATTCTGTGGACATGAACTGTGCTGTGGTCTGAATCTGAGCTTTCCCAGCAGGCTCACGTTTTGAATCCCCCAGGTGTGCAGTGTTGTTCTAAAGGCTGTGGAGCCTCAGGTCATGGGGTTTGGCTGGCAAGGGGTCACTTCAAGGTGGCCCTTCAGAGCTCAGCCTAGTTCCTGCTTCCTGATGCCCACAACATATGCCTTCCACCATGCACTGTCCTTTGTCTTTCCAGCTACGATGGACTGAAATCCTTCTGAAACTGTGAGCAAAAACAAACGCCTGCTCCCTTAAGTTGCTTCTGTAATGCACTGGGTCCCAGATACAAGCAACTGACACACAGAAAGTACAGTTACCAGAAGAGGAACAGCCATAAGCCCACACCTAAACAATGCACAGGATGCCTTCAACACTTGATGGCAAGAGTAAAAAAGCCTCTCCTCACCTCCAGCCACACTGAACAGCACCCCAAAGACTTTGCAGAGCAGGGTCCGGAGCCGGACAATTCCTGGCACCTTCACACCATTCAGATAGCACTTGATCTCAGGGATTCCAGAACCTGCTGCCACTGGCTGTTGGGGAAGGAACACACAAGTAAATGAAAAACCGACTCTGCAGCTTACACTCAACCAGTCAGAACACTAAGCAGGGATACCCACTGTCCTCCTTCCCAGCATCCGCTCCCTGGGACTTGTTCAGCCACAGATGCTGGACTCCAGCCTGACCCCTGACTCAGTATTCTAACAAGACCTGAATGTGGTCTGACCACATGGGACCTTCCAATATCACTGCAGAACCACTCCCCAGATTCTGATCTACACACCAGTAAACCACTTTCCAGGGGGTCCCAAGGTGGTGAGGATGAAAAGCACCTTTCCCGTCTGTACATTCCTCATTAATCTCACCAAACACTGCAGGCTTTACTTCTAGAAAGATCTCCAAGGGAACATAGAGAATTTTTTGCAGAAACCTACAAGCCTCTTTCATGTACCTGTCCCCCACAGGTAGCTGAAGACCATTAAGCACACAGATATAGCCAGCCTGGACTACAGAGTGAGATCCAGGACAGCCAGGGCTACACAGGAAAACTCCATCTCGAAAAACAAAAAAAAAACAAAACAAAACAAAAAAAAAGTGCACAGTGTTCATAGACAGTCAGTCAATTTCCAAACCACCTTACCTCTATCAAGACAAGAAGACTTGCCAGGAAGACAAAGGTCAAGTTAAAACCCAGGAGTTCAAGGAGGGACAGGGCAAGGCAGCCTTTCTGACTGCACTCCTCCACGGCTACAGAGGCTGAGTCAAGGAAAAGGGCTCTCAGCCACATGCCCATAACCACGCCAAACAGGGCAGCCATGTTAGCTGCTCAGTGCATATCCCCACGCTCCACACGCAACAACTTTTAAACATCTGTGTGTGAGTGTGTGTGTGTGTGTGTGTGAGAGAGAGAGAGAGAGAGAGAGAGAGAGAAAATAGGTGTATATGCACTTGTGTGCAGATGCCTAAAGAGACCAGAGGAAAGTATTGGATCCTTGGAGCTGGACTTAGAGGTGACAGTGAGCTTGTGAGGTGGTTGTGAGGTTGTGAGTGCTGGGCATGAAACTTGGGTCCTCTAGGAGAGCAGCAAGTGCTCTTAACTGCTGAGCCATCTTTCCAGGCCCTAGAACAACTACTTCAGCTGGCTTCAGTGGAGCACATCTTTAGTCTGAGCAAAGGCAGGTGGGTCCCTGTGAGCCCAAGGTCAGCCTGGTCTACATATTCCAGGCCAGTCAGGGATAAATGAGACCCTGTCCCAAAATAAACTAACAAACAAAAAGGAGTCCCTTTAGGGGCTGGCCCACCAGATCCCGGGGTAAAGGTGCTTGCTGCCAGGCCTGACAGCCTGAGCTTGATCCCTGAGACCCACAGAATGGAAGGAGATGATAAGCTGTCCGCTGATCTCCACACACAGCGGCATGTGTACACCCAACCCCATACACAAAATAAATGAAAAACTTTAAGATTATGGAATTTCCCCACCCCAAACATTACAAAAAGTGACCAACATTTCCCGAAGTCCAACTTGAACAAACCTCAACATTAAGCCCCATATGATACTGGCTATCACTAAAAATAAACCTATCCTCTCAAAACTTCCTTTTCCTCCCTCCCACTCAGGGGATCCCACTAACCTGAGACTACTGCGCCCCACTTGCTGTGCATCTTGTGTTCCTACGACTCTACTGTACCATCACACAGTCTCAGTGCGACACTGCCTGAATTAGCCATGTTGGTACACACAGCTGTGGCTTAGTTAGTTTAACTTCCGCATACAATTACAGTGTGTGAATGCAGCGTAATTTCTCTATTCCCTCACTTGGTGATTCAGGCTTCTGCTGTCATAAAGCTGTCATGAAAGCCGTCCTTAGTATCTAAGGTCCACATCTGAGAAGGCATTTAGGAGCTACGACAAAGGAATGTGGATGCTCCCGTTTCTTGCCATAGCTTTTTGGCCATTCCATGTCTTCCTCTGGGAACTCCTTGGGGGTTTAATTTTGTTCTGATACAATGTAGGCATTCTTTCTAGATGTGTAGAGATGAACTGTCTGTCTGTCTGTCTCTCTCATGTGGTATTAGGGATTGGTAAGAAGCTTTGTACATGCCACACAAGTGCTCTACCACTGTCACATCCCCAGTCCTTTGTTTTGCTTTTCATTTTGAGGCATAGTCTACATTGGTCAGGCTGGCCTGAGACTCACTCACATTGTAGTCCACATAGGACTTGAACTTGTACATCTGCCTCAGTCTCCCAAGTAGCCAAGACCACAAGGAGCACCAAGGAGTCTACCTGTCTGCCTGTCTACCTGTCTCCCTCTCTCCCCCCGCCTCTCTCTCTCTACCTCTCCCTCTTTCCCTCTCTCCCCCTCTCCCTCTCCACCTCTCCCTCTCTCCCTCTCTCCCTCTCTCTCTACCTTTCTACCTCTCCCTCCCTCCCTCCCTCCCTCCCTCTCTCCCTCTCTCTCTCTCTTTTTCAGTTTTTCAAGACAGGGTTTCTCCATGTAGTTTTGGTGCCTGTCCTGGATCTGTCTCTGTAGACCAGGCTGGCTTCGAACTCGCAGTGATCCACCTGGCTCTGCCCCACTGGGATTAAAGGCATGCGCCACCGCTGCTCGGCCCTAACTTTGTTTCTTGGACGCAGGGAAAACCTAACCCAGGCTGTGAACTTGAGTTTCCCTTTATTTATAGCATTTTCTTGCTGTTGTTTGGGGGTTTCTTATTTGATTCAAAAATGGAGTATTTACTTTAATGTTAATGGAGTGTCTACTTTAATGTGGTCAAGCTTTAAGATCAAGGACTAAGATGACGTCTTTGTCTCCAACCTGCGCCTCTGGAGTTTGAAGAACTTTTACCTGCCATCATTCAGTCTCTTGCTTCACTCTTTTATATCTTCAACCCCAAACCAGGAGGTGGCACAGACCTGGAACGCTATCATTTGGAAGGCTGAAGCAGGTGTATCAAGAGTTTCAAGCCAACCTCTTCCATACGAGTTAGACTGTTGATCTTGACTGTCAGTCACCACATCTCAACATGTGTGGACTGGGCTCTGCTTCTCTAGCTGGTGTTCCTGTACCAACAGCACATGTCTACAAATGGCAACATCTTGTTGAGTTCTTTGTCCTGACATTAGTAGGATCCATTGATTCGAACATTGAATGCATACATGGCCTTGGGACCAAAGACTTCTCTGGGCATTTGTGTCTTACCCACCCAGAGCATCAACATCCTAATTAAAGTCCTCCTTTCCTAAGCTGGGTGCGGTGGTGCACACCTTTAATTCCAGCACCTAGGAGGCAGAGGCAGTGACAGAGGCAGGTGGATCTTAAGAGTTTGTGGCCAGGCGGTGGTGGTGCATATCTTTAATCCTAGTACTCAGGAGGCAGAGGCATGCAGACCTCTGTGAGTTCAAGGCCAGCCTGGTCTACAGAGTGAGTTCCAGGACAGACTATAAAGCTACACAGAGAAATCCTATCTCAAAAAACCAAACCAAACCAAACAAAAACAAAAACAAAAACAAAAACAAAAACAAAAACAAAAAAACAGAGGCCAACCTGGTCTACATAGTGAGTTCTAGGACAACCAAGGTTACATTATGAGACCCTGTCTCAAAAAGAAGTTCTTGTTTTTCTGCCTTTAATGACAACTTAAAACTTCTTGGCTGAATAACAAACAGCCTTTCAAATACCACATTTACTGTTAAACCGAGTCTACAGGATCCAAGGGCCTGAAACATTGGAGCCGTGGAAAGGATACAGGTTTGAACCACTCCGAACTTGAGTTGGGTGAAGAGCCGCACGGAGAAGTCCACAAAGAGACCCACCTGGAAAAAGCAAGGGACAGTCACACATCTTGTCTCTCCCTTAAGAGCCTCACTGCACTACCGGTGGTTGCTCATGGCGGCGGCGGCAGCGGCAGCGGCAGTGGCAGCGGCAGCAAGGCAGTGAACTAGTCACAGATCCTGCCCCAGCCTGGCCCCACTGCCTTCCAAAGAAAAGAGGAAGTGAAGCAGAGTAAAAAAGGCACAGAAAAAGATGGGAAGAGTCTTTCAGTTAGAGTTACAGCTGAGTCACGCGGGAAGCCACTCAGCAATTTCCAAAGGAGGACTCAAAAGACAGCCCAAATGTCTTCAGTGGTGCCTAGCTGGACAGGCATACAGCTTAGAATGCTACTTTAAAGGACATTTACTTGGGCATAGGTGCTTGGTATTCTTATTTTCTAAGCCATTATTTTGACTGAGAACCAGTATTAGTCGCTGGCTACCTGAGAACCTATGCACCACTGTTCCGCTGTACAGTTTAAGGGAGGCCCGGGAAGCCTTCTAACGGGGGAGATAGGGGGTCAAAGGCTCTTTGCTTTAACTCTAGCCTCCTGCCAGCCTAGAAGTCTCTAACTGAAGCAGAGAGTGGAGACAGATCAAAGGGAGGAGCTAGGGCTGCAGCCGCTGCACAACAGAGGCGGCTGCCGCCTTCGTGGGTCTGTGGGGTGAGGACATTGAGGAGGCAGTTAAAACACTGCCACAATCACAGGACAAACTAACACCCTCATGCAGATGATGATTACAATAGGGAGAGCCACAGCCAGAAATACACAGGACAGGTGCTTTTGTTCTAGTGACCCTCCCCAGCACACACACTGAAATGATATGAAACAATGAATCTACCCCATTTTATCCCCATGATGCCCTCAGATATCAGTAAACAGGCCTCCTGACCGCACCCCGGCCACTACATGTTCCTTGCAAATTTACAACAGTAAAAATCTCCAGGGTGCCATGTGAAGGGACTGGTTGTCCCTTAGGGCTGTGTGACATGAAACATGTACACACTACCTAGGTATGTCATGGAGAGTTAAGCCCGAGACTTTGGTCAAGTCCTGAGAACGGTGGAAACAAGGCTGAGCCCCTCTCTGCCATTTTACTAACAGAAGTCAGACTTGGCACGAATCTTCCCACTGGGTGCTAACTTTTCCACTGGCTGCTTCTCTTCTTTGGTTCTAGTGACATTAAGTCCATAGTTATGGTCCTAGACATAATTGCTACCATTATCTCTGGTGATACGTCCAGTTTTCCCTGTCTGTGACCCATCTGTGAACCCAGGAAATCCAAGAGCCCTATTCATTCTGGCATACCCCTTCACCCACCACAGCCAACTAACTCAGTGTGAGCAGGACAGTGTGAGCTCAGCATCCACTGGCTCTATCTTCTGTGTGTTACCTGCCACCAGAAAGGACTGGCTCACTTACCAGCCAGCACGGGTCATGCTCTATAATCATATCATAGAGACTAAGCTCTGACCAAACAAGTCTTGAGTGCTTGGAGAGCCCAGGCCTGTGACTCACTTTTGTAGTACAAAGCAAAAGTAATGTGAAAAACCAGGCCAGGACAATTAATTTTCAAAAGAACAAGGAAAAAGAAAAGGCAGTCTTGAACAGAGCGACAACTATCCCAATGCTACAAATGTTACAGTGACACGGGACGAAGGTCGGTCACCAGGCAAGGCTCTCCCTCCAATCCCCCAGCCCGTCCAGCTTGCCATCTCCCCACGTCCCACTGCTCACCAGCCCAGTGCAGACGCCAATGGCAAACACCACCATCCACTTCACCGCCTCGTATCTTCGTCCTTTCTGTTCACAAGGGGAAAGAATGGTCCATTTGTAACACGGAAAGGATGCATCTTGGCTAAGCAGCTCTGGACTAACTCTACAGAGACAGCAGGAATGGCGGGGAGGGGCAACCTCAGGGCTTCACAATGACACTGAAGAACCTTACAGGGCCGAGCTGGGTACAATGACTGGAGGTACACCGGATGGCAGGGGGAAGTCTAGGGATTTTCTATGTATGGGTGGGACACGCACATGCCACCACTGTGTGTGTGTGTGTGTGTGTGTGTGTGTGTGTGTGTGTGTGAGAGAGAGAGAGAGACAGAGAGAGACAGAGAGAGAGAGACAGAGAGAGAGACAGAGAGAGAGACAGAGTGCTCTCCTTTCACCATCTGGATCCTGGGGATCAAATGCAGGTTGTAGGCCTGGCAGCAGGAGTCTTTTCCTGCTGAGACATCTCAGCAGCAGGGTCTAGGGATTTATATGACACTCTTTCATGAAAAGGCTTAAAGAAAAAAGAGAAAGGACACTTCTATGGGTCACATGAGGACAGAAAGTAAGCTGTTGAGACCTCTTCAGTCCTAAGAGATGAGCTGCTGTGGGCTTACCTTATTATCCATGGTCTCCAATACCTCCAGGTAAGGGTCATTGATGCAGCGGTCATAGTCCAGACTCTGAAAGGACACAAGAGTGATGATGGCTCACATGGAAGAACCGGCAAAACCTAACAAAGGAAAGCTCGTCCAGGTCCCCCTGCTCGGTGGGCAAGGCAGTGCCAGGGAGGGCTCAGTGTAAATGCAGACTCTGACCGTGTGGCAGGTGGCTTCTGAATCTCTGCATGAATGGGATCCCCAGAGTCACGTGTGCGGTGAGACTCAACTGCTTCTGGGGGGCACTTCACACTCAGGGGAAAGCCTTCAGTGTCATATTTTTAGGGCTCAGTGGTAGGATAGGGTACATGAAGCCCTATGTCCCATCCCAGCACTGGGAAAAAGAAAAAGACAGATTTTCCTGATTCTACAAAATAGTTAACACCTTTGGCTATCACCAGTCTTGCCCAACTTATTCCTTAAACGTGAACAAAGTTTCAATTAACCAAAACTAAGTTAACCCAGATCAACTAATTCTAATTCTCTTTATAGGTGGCTTCCATGAAAATGAGGTTAACCACAAGGCAGACCCAGATGGGCTCTATTTTTAAAAGCAACTTCTCTTTTATGTCAGAAGAGGGACAGATTCAACCCAGCTCCTCTGATTTCTACACATAAGGCAGCATTCCTTCAGCTTTGTTCCTTCCAGAGATCACAGATCCCGCAGACCACGTGCAGGCGGGCCAAGGACAGCTGGAGTGAGATCCAGAGGAAATTATTTCATTTCTAGGTCTTGTGAGAGAAGCAGCAGTCTGTCAACAAAGAAAAAGTCCAGCCTATGCTTGCCCCTCCCTGTAACCACCTCTACTGCCACATCAGCTAATAAGCAAGCTGGACATTGCCCTGTCAGCCAAATATAGGTGTGATGTGTAAAAATTTAATCCATCCCTGACTGCTGGGAGCAAGTCCAAATTCCTTTTTTATAAGGGTCCTAGAGTAATAACGGATGGTTGGTAAATCAATTATCATACACTCAAGACTGGTAGCAATCAAACCATTATAGTAAAGTCTTTATCACCAGATATGAAAAAGGTTCAGACTTATCAAGAGGAAAAAGAAGTGATTAAAAAAAAAAAAAAAAAAAAAAGCAAGATGTAAGGCCAGGCAGTGGTAGTGTACGCCTTTAATCCCAGCACTCGGGAGGCAGAGCCAGGTGGTGGATCTCTATGAGTTCGAGGCCAGCCTGGTCTACAGAGAGATATCCTGGACAGGAACCAAAACTACACAGACAAACCCTATCTCAAAAAACCAAAATAAGTAAATAAATAAATATATAAATAAAAATAAAAAAATAAAAGTGTGTGGGGTGGTGGTGTTTGTAGATGTCAGAGGTGTTGAATCCCCTGGAACTAGAGTTTCAGATGGTATGAACCATCATAAGGGTGCTGAGAACAGAACTCATGTCTTCTGTAAGAGCAACTACTGAGCCATTTCTCCAGCTCTGTATATATAATTTAAAAAAAAAAAAATTTTTTTTTTAAAGCAAGATGTAAGCCAGGTATGGTGGCACACACCTTTAATCCCAGCACTTGAGAGACAGAGGCAGGTCTCTGAGTTCAAGTCCAGCCTGGTCTACATTGTGAGTTCTAGTCCAGTAGGGGCTACATAGTGAGACCCTCTCAAAAAACAAAACAAAAAAGCAAAATGCAGAATAAATTGTATAATCAAGGGCCAGGGATATAGCCTGGAGCTACATAGAGAGGTTACCCAGCACCACAAAAACAAAAATCTAAAATGTATAGCACAATCATATTTTAATTTAACAGAATTAGACACACGTAATGGGAAAACATCTGAAAGCAGTGTTTTTAACATTCACATCTGGGTATAGAAATTCTCTTTTGGTGTGCACTTGTTTTTTTCTCTTAAGACAGGATCTCATGCAGACCAGGATGGCTTCAGACTTACTATGTAGCCAAAGATGACCCTAAACTTCTGATCCTCCTACATCTATCTGCCAAGGGCTGGGATTACAGGGGGATAGCATCATGTCTGGTTTATGCAGTGCTGGGGATAGAGTCCAGGAATTTATGCGTGCTACTCAATCACTCTACCTTGTATTCTCTAGCCCTATGAATGGTTTATATATTAAAGAAGAAAATCTCTGGGGCTCAGAGAGATGGCTCAGCTGTTAGGTGCACTTGCTACTCTTCCAGAAGACTCAAATTTGGTTCTCAGCATTCCCATGGTGGCTTACAACTGCCAGCAACTCCAGTTCTAGGCCCTGACAACCCTCTTCTGGACTCAGCAGGCACCTGCATTCATATGTGCCTATCCACACGCAAACCCACACACATTAACAAAATCTTTAAAAAATATTATCTTTCCGATTAAAAAACAAGCAGAGCACAGGAGGAAAATGTGCAAGGAAAGTGGATTTATTCATGAGAGACTAAACATATATAGAGATTTACACAAACATACACACATACTGTCTTAGGATTTCTCTTGCTGTGAAGAGACACCATGACCACAACAACTCTTATAAAGGAAAACATGTAAATGGGGTGGCTTGCTTATAGTTCAGAGGTTCGGTCCATTATGATTATGGTGGGACATGGTGGTGTGCAGGCAGATATGGTGTTGGAGAAGTAGGTCAAAGTTCTACATCTTACAGGCACCAGGAAGTGAACTGAGATACTGGGCATGAATTAAGCGTATATGAGACCTCAAAGCCCAACTCCACAGTGACACACTTCCTCCAAGACCACACCTACTCCAACAAAGCCGCATCTCCCTAGGGACTTATGGGGGCCAATTACATTCAAACTATCACACACACTCTTTAGGAAAGTCTATTAGAGTAACTACTTTCTAGGAACAAACAATAAAATTAAGATGCTGCAACCTATTGGTCTCTATTTGTGCTACAGTGAAATGCATAAGCAGTCTCTCCTATCACCTAAAAACCAACTCCTTTAGACCTTGGATCTCTAGTGTGTGAAGAATACCTTCTGTATGCTATTACAACGATGGGCTAAGAGCTGAGCCCCTAAAGAGAACCAGAATGTGGTTGGCCACCACAGAGACTGAGACAAAATTAGAGTTTGACTTTTTATCCAGGCACACACCTGTAATACAACACTCAGAAGAGTTTAAAGCCAGCCTAGAGCACATGGCAAGTCGCAGTCAATGATCTGTTGGGTTTTCCATTCTTCTTCCTACCCTTCCTGCTTCCTTTGTTGTATTGGGATCAAAGCCAGGACCTTGCAAGAAAAGTGTTCTACCACTGAGATACATTCCCAGGTCCTGTGACATGGGGTCTCAAAGAGAAAAAGAGGAGGGAAGAGAAACTTTCGTTTCTAACCTCTGACCTCTGGGAGAAGAGGAGCTGAAGACTAAGCTGCTCACCAATGGCCAAGGATGCCATCATCAACCTATGTAACATGAGGGTGCTGGAAGGGTGGCTCTCCAGGAGAGCATGGAAGCACCTGGCACCTCACCTGCACATCTGCCTATACATTATACTATATCCTTTATTAATAAACAAGTTGCTCCAAACTTTGTTTCCCTGAGTTCTGTAAGTGGCTCTACCAAAATAATCAGATCAGGGCAGCAGGACAACCTATCACTTTCTTCTTCTTCTTCCTTTTTTTTTTTTTTTTTTTTGTTTTTGTTTTTTGAGACAGGATCTCATTATGTAGCTCTGGATGTTCTGAAACTCACTATGTAAACCAAGCTGGCTTCAAAGTCACAGAGATCCTCCTGCCTCTGCCTCCCAAGAATCCTACCACTTTCAACAGACATCTGAAGGGAGACAGTCAAGGGGACGGACCCCTCAACTTGTAGGATTTATTGCTACCTCCACACCGCCAGCCAGTTCTGCTAGAGAACCCCTTGATATGGGTAAATAAGCCTCATGTATCTGGTGTCAAAAATGGGGTACAGAGTGGGGTAAAAGTAAGAGGAAGTACTTTCTCTAAAGCCTCTGTCTACCTAAGGGCAGGATGGACCACATGACAGTCAAATGCTGGGTCAACAGGGGAAGATGACGGGGCCTGCACCACAAGGCAAGATGAAGATCTAGCAGATGACCCCAGCTTTGTTCATCTATCTCCCTAAGACCCATGTAAAATCCAATAAAGATGCCTCTACTTTAAACGTCAAATTAAAAACATTAAAACCAAGTACTCTCTTCTGCAGTTGCCTATACCCATCCTCCCTCTCCCGAGGCTATCTAATCTACCTCTCCAGCGGCACCTAGCTCACAGTTGTGTACCTGCCTTTCTCCTTTTAATCTAGCCACAGACAGTTTATTTCCCTCCAGGGAGGAAAGGGAATGATCTTTGTCCCACATCAGGGCTCCACAAACAAGTTTCAGTTGACCAGAAGGAGCAAATCTACAGAGGCAGAAAGATAACGGCTGCTTAAGATGGATGTGGTGTTAAAACAAATAGATTGCTGGGTTGGAGGCCATCAAGTATTGCATAGAGTGATCCTGTCTTTAAAAAAAAAAAAAAAAAAGCCGGCCAGGCAGTTGCACACCTTTAATCCCAGCTCTCAGGAGGCAGAGGCAGGCTGATCTCTGAGTCAGCCTGGAATACAGAGCAAGTTCCAGGACAGCCAGAGCTACACAAAGAAACCCTGTCTAGCAAAAACAAACAGCTGACTAGAAGGCTCAGTGAGTAACACACGGATAAATGACTCCACAAAGCTATTCTCTGAAGTGCATTTGTGATCCTCAAAACACATCACCACCTCTTGTCAGTAACATTAAATTTTATGTTTTATGTGTGTTAGATGTTTTGCCTGCATGCATGCATGTATGTGTACAACAAGAGCCAGTGGGAACATTAGATTCCTCTGGAACTGGAGCTACAGACCATTGTGAGCCACCATGTGGGTGCTGGGAATCGAACCCAAGACCTCTGGAAAAGTGCTCTTTACTGCTGAGCCATCTCTCCAGCCCCTAATAATAAATTTTAAAATTTAAAAAAAAAAAAAAAAAAAAGATGGGGGTTGGGGATTTAGCTCAGTGGTAGAGCACTTGCCTAGCAAGCTCAAGGCCCTGGGTTCAGTCCTCAGCTCCAACCAAAAAAAAAAAAAAGATGTCATTTCTCCCCATCCCCAAATAAATAATAACAAAGCTGCTCAGGGTCAGGAGTAAGAGGAATGATGTTCAGTGATTGTTAATGGGTATGGTTTCCTTCTGGAATGAAGAAAATGTTCTAAAATTGACTAGTGACAGTTGTGTACTTCTGTAGATACACTAAGAACCACATGGAATGATTTACTTTTTTGTTTTTGGAGACAGGGTTTCTCTGTGTAGCCTTGGCTGTCCTGAAACTTACTCTGTAGACTAGGCTGGCCTCAGGGAGATTTAAAGGGGATTAAAGGCACACACCACCATGACCTGCTAGAATGATCTACTTTAACTGGATGAACTGCATAATCTGTGCCTGACACCTCAGTCCAGCTGCTGAGGGAACCTCCTTTGGTACACATACACTAGGGAATCTACGACCTTGTCTACCGGACCTTGTCCTCCCCTGGGGCTGACCTTTTATTTTTGCTGTATATATCATTCTTTGGTTTGGAGAATGAGCAACTTCTCCACCCCTGACCTCCACAGTTGAAATCTTTAGTATTTTAATTCTTTTCATTCATGTATACAATGTACTTCAATGCCATTCATTCCCCTATTATCTTCTCTTGGTCCCTGGCAACTTTTTTCCAATAAGCTTTGTATAGGTATCTCACTGTTTGTGGTTATGAATAAAAAGTCTGAGGCAGCCTGGGCTTTATGAAACTTTGTCTCAAATTTTAAAATATAGATTTATTTTTTTCAATAGAGAGTTTAGGGTTTTTGACTCTTTCTTTTTTGGGTTTACAGAAATGTGCCCTCTACCCAACATGTCAACAGAAGGATTTTCTAGTTGACTCTTAGATTTAAGCTGAGCAGATTTTCCTGATTAAGTGTCAGAATGGATTTATTCTTGGGTACATAAAACAAGCTGCTCTCTACAAGCTCCTATGCGGAGATGGCTAACTGGGAAATATTAAAGATTTAAATGAAGAAACATTTACCCATAAAATCCACAAGAGCATGCTATCACTACAAATAAGAGTGACAGAGTCTTGATAAGGATAGGGTTGATGGAGCAGACTCTGTGGGTTCCCAGAAGGGGTCTTCTCCTCTCAGCCTCCCAAGTCCAGTGCTGGTCTAATGGGGCACCACAACACTGTGGCCCCACACTCTTAAAAGTCCTATACCCGAGACTGGAAACTACAATGAAGAATAGGTCAGAATGAGCCAAGCTATGGTGGCACATGACTTTAATTCCAGCACTCACCTCATTTGTGAGGCAGAGGCAGGCAGATCTCTGTAAGTTCCAGGCCAGCCTGGTCTACAGAGCTAGTTCCAGGACAGCCAATGCTACAAAGGGAAACTCTGTCTTGAAAAACAAAACCCAAAAGGTCAGAACAAAGGGAAGCAAGGTCTCCTAACAACTCATGAGCATGACTCTGTTACGAGTGCTCAGAGTAAAGAGCTTCAACCCTGGGAGAGAAATCTAATGGTAAACACTCTCTGTATCCAGGTGGACCATAATGCATTAACATCAGACCTTGTCTGTGGGTTAAGGTGAGGAAAGGACTTGCTAGGCAGCATTTCCCAGGTCAGTTATCTCTTCCCCTCATCACACCGTGGGGCAGAAGGTCAAAGAACATCTCTGGTTGGAGGTCTGAAGTCGCCAGGCCTCTCACTACTTCAGTTACCCAAGATAGCATCTGAATACCTCACCTCATAGTCTTTCCTTGGAAGGATCTCATCCTCCTCTTCCTGTGTTTCCCCGAGGATGGTCTAGAAAAAGAGATTCACAGAATGGAGACCTTTTTAGGTTAAAGGTGAAAGGAAGAAAGTTTTAGTAAAATCTAAATCAGCTGGAGCCATCATCAAAGAGGAACAGAATTTCAAAAGCACATTTAGGATGGGTCACTAGCTGAAATCTACATTTCTGTTGATTGACACATTCTCCCATCATAACGCTCACCTTCAGGACATCTGAAAGATGTCTGATGGCAGCTTAGGGAGGAGAAAATTTGGGTTTCATTTGACAATAGACCAAATATGAAATCAGAGGGAACGTATCAACTCTGAGAACACAACTCAAGTTTTCCCAGGTTGCTTTGCAGGAGAAAGCTGGATCATCAGTGACCCAGAAAAAGTAAAGGATAGTAAAAGAAAAGGCTGGAGAAACTAAACCAACTGCATGAGCATCAAGTCCTGCCAAAGGGTTCATTCTGAAAATGCTTGCTTCTTTCAAAACTCCTTTCCGATGGAAATAAAAGAAAACACGAATGGCATTAACCCAAGCTGGCCGAGATCTTCCCTTAGACTCCAGAGAAAGGTTATGAGAAAAGAACTCTGACTTGAGCACGCAAAGAAAGAAGGATGCTAGCAAAGCTCAGGCAGCGGTCCCCGGGCCCCACCCGCAGCCACCTGCCGGCGCAGCTCGGCTCGGCCCCACCCCCGGCAACGCCTCTTGTCATCCCTTAGCAACTGCCCCCTCCCCAGCCTGGCCGCCGCTCACCAGCTCCTCGGGCGTGCGGCTCTCGCGTTCACCGCAGCAGCAGCACCATCTGCAGCAGCAGCACACAGACCCCCTGCACCCCGCCATCTTCCTCCTTTCCTGCCACTCCGGACCCCCTGGGCCAACCCCCCTCCCACCCAGGATCTGCGCCACACGTGACTGGCCCCGGGAGGGTCACGTGGCCCTCTCGAGCTTTGGGACGGTAGACAGGGAGTGGCTGCAGACGGGTGGGGCGAGAGCTCGCGTCACATGACGCAGTACTGGACCGGCTTCCCAAGAGACCTCCGGGCGCGGCCATGTTGGGGGCGGAACTTCCTGTCGTCGTCTTGATGACTTCCGCCTGTCCCTTGTCCTGTTTCCCTTGGTAACCGGCAGCTGTGCCCCGCCCCCACCGCCTGTGCTAGGGAGATGGCGACGCAGCCTCCAAGGTTCTAACAGGACGGTGAGTGGCTCAGAGGCCTGGGACGCCGCGGAGGAATTCGCCGAGTCGCGAATGTGTCAGTTCGCCATCCACTGACGGCGGGGCTTCTTTGTGGGCCGGCATCCGGGGCTTGGCCCGTCCTGCCCTCTACTCTTGAAGGCTCCGGTCGCTCCTCCAGCCTAAGCCCCCAGTGGCTGTCACCCCAGCCTCCCTACCTGCTCGAAGGTTTCCAAGGTTAAAGGAGACCTGGATCTGCGTAATGATCCAGCCTCCGGAGCCATCTGGGATCCGCATCCCTGTCCAGGCCTGTGACCCACTGACCAGGTGACCCGATTCCCACCCCTCGGGCCACCCGCGCCAGGTGCTTGCCAGCCACGGTGTCCAGTCTGCCTGTGTAGCTTAGTTTTGTTTTTCGAGAATGGGTTTCTCTATGTAGCCCTGGCTGTCCTGGAACTCTCTCTGTACACCAGGCCTCAAACTCAGAGGCCCACTTGCCTCTGCCTCCTGAGAGCTGGCATTAAATGTGTGCGCCCCCTTGCCTGGCTGCCAGTTTCTTAAAACCTGCCTCCCTGACAGGATCTGGAAAGGAGTGGTGGACCACTGGCTTTGTCGCCCAGGTGCCCACAGCGCCTTACTGTGCATATTTGTCCATTGCAACGGTTTGGGGAGTGGTAGGGCTCAGTGTTTGGCACAAGTCATCAGTAGGTAGGTGGCAGAGGGGCGTTTTGAGACGAGTGTGGAGGCATTTGCCATTAGGGCTTAGTGAGTACTGGCTGTTACTCTGTCAGGCACTGGGGATGCCACGAACAGGATCCCTAGTCCTGGTCTCAGGCAGGGGACGACAGCCGGAGGGTAAACAGACTTGTTAGCCCACAGAGCTCAACTAATAATGGAGAGTTGGGGGCGTTGGTTGAAATATGGCACGTATTAGAAATGTTTAAATCTTGGAGCAGTTTGCTGCACATGAGTCAGCTCTGCAGGATTTGTTTCAGCAGTGAGAATGAGGCATCTCCCTTGGGTATAGGAGGGTCTTGTCTGACATGTGAAGTTTCCTTCTTTCTCACTTTCCATGAGAACCTGGAGGTTTAGGGTCAGAACAAAATGGCATAAATCGATAGGGGATAGCATTGGCACTAAATAGGGGCAGAGTTTTTAGTCTGGAACTGGCTCCCTAGGAGAGGAAGGCGCCATGGATTTCTTCTGATTCTCGAAGCTAAGACCCAAAGTGGCACATTGGCTTAGAGGTGGAAGTTTCTGGAAAGGAACGAACCTGACCTGTCTGTTCCTCTGTTGCTCTGTGTCACCACACAGATATCCACTACTGTGTGCTTGCCCGTTACTGTGCGGTAGTCATGTTTGTTTTGTTCTCAAGTGTCTGTCATTTCCTGGCCAGACTGCAATATGGCTCTATTCCATTAGCCAGACTGATTACTGTGACCAGGACGAGTATGTGGTGGCACTGTGGTCACCCATTCCTTTGACTTCATTGGTGTGTCCAGGGCAGGCACATCTGGGACAGCCTTTGTCCAGAGTTGGACATAAATCCCTACCCTTAGTGATTTCCATCTGCCTGCTTTTGCAACCCAGCTCCTGTCGAGCTCTAGCTCACAACACAGCAGTTTTTTTGGAGTACAGTGAACTGAGAAATTAGGCTGCCTAGCCGTGCTGCACACAACCTATAACATGTTCCAGGCGGGGCCAGCGGCCGTGAACTGTTCTTTCTTTGGAGGGAAAATCCAGTGACCCTGGATAGCTAGTAGTCTATCTCCACCAACCCCTGCAGTTCCTGCCTGCCCACACTTCGCCCCTCCCCCGCTCTTCATCTGGCGTCTTTGACGTACGTCTGAGCCTTCTCCCGGGCCTGGAAACCTTACTCCCGCCCCTTTTGCGTGGTCCCAGCTCAGGCTCAGGGCTCTTTGTCACAGCTCCGCCCACTTGAGCACACCCTCCAGGAAAGGTTCCCTGTTCCTTCCCCACTGACTCTCTGTCTAAGCCGACTGAGATGAACCGTGGAGAAGCCAAGGTCCTCCCAGCTAAGCACTGTTACCCATCCCTGGGAACATGGGCCTCAGAAGCTGGCTGTGTGAGGCTTTCTGTGCCACGTCCTATCAGGTAGCTGACACCAAGGATCCCTGAGTGGCTCAGTGCCTAGAGGGAGGTCATCATACAAAGAGCCAGACGGGAGCAGGGGGGCAAGGCGCATGGAGCCTCTGGGTAGGAGCTGTGCGCGCCTCCCCGGTGTCGGCTGCCTTCCTATGCAGAGCAGCGTCCTCCACTGGAGCTGCCTCCTCAAGTGATGGGTGTGCATGGGGTTTGGCGGCCACCCCTCTGATGCCCCGGCCCCCACCCTGTGCAGCAGGAACCCAGCCATGGTGAACGAGGGCAGCAGCAGTGGTAGCGAGAGCTCCAAGGACAGTTCGAGATGTTCCACCCCCAGCCTGGACCCGGAGCGGCACGAGAGACTCCGGGAGAAGATGAGGCGCAGAATGGACGCTGGTGACAAGTGGTTCTCTCTGGAGTTTTTCCCTCCTCGGACCGCCGAGGGAGCTGTCAACCTCATCTCAAGGTAAGTAGCATCGAGGTTAAGTAATGGGATTCAGAGGAGAGGAACACGAGCTGCCCTTTGACCCGGCAGGAAAAGGCCTTGGAGAGAGGAGGCAGGAAGAAGCAGAACCGAGACAGGGAGTTTGGTCTGCAACTTACAACTTCTTGTCTGCAAAAGCCCCTCTGAAGCAGCATTAGATATGTTTGGATGCACTCCTCAGCAGGCCAAAAATGTTCATTCTCAGGTTGCATTCTTTGGCAGAACTTGGGGCTGGCTTATGAGGAGCTTAGGAAGTCAACAAATAGCAATTTAGGGAATGTGTTGAGCTAGCTGGACATTGGGAGTGTGTGGTTTCCAAATCAGGAAACACAGTCTTTGTGATAGCATTTTCTGAATTCCAGTTCCTTTTCTTCAAGTCGGAGAGTGCTTTGCTATATATCCCCCCCCAACATGCTTTGTCCCAGATCACAAAGAAGAGAAAAGGAAAGTCAGGCAAAGTGGTAATGCCTTAATCTTAACACTCAGAGACAGGAGGGTAACCATGAGTTCAAAGCCAGCCTAGGCTACCTAGAGTCTAGGCCAGCCAGGGTTACATAATGACACCCTATCTTAAAAAGGGGGGCAGAGAGGTAAGGAGGAATATAGCTAAGTTGTTGGAGTGAGTATGTAGCTTGCAGGAAATCCTAAATTTGATCCTTAGCACTACATAAACAGGGTTTGGGAACATGCCTGTAATCCCAGTACTCAGGAGGCAGAGGCAAGCAGATCTGAGTTCGAGGCTAGCCTGGTTAAGAGCTGGGCATGGTGGCGTACATTGTTATTCCCAGCACTTGGGAGGCAGAGGCAGGCTGATCTTGTGAGTTTGAGGCCAACCTGGTCTACATAGTGAGTTCTAGAACAGCCAGAGCTACATAATGAGACCCTGTCTCTAAAAAACAACAAATAAAGAACACCCTCTGCTACATAGGAGTTTGATGTCAGTCTGGGCTACATGAGACCCTGTCTCAAAAACAACCACAAAAGTTGATGCCTTGTAGTCCATACTTGCTATGTGCTGCTCCCTAGGTCCAGAAATTTCAAGGCCTGGGATGCTTAGACACACCCTTATAGCTCTAACACATGAAGGCTTTTGAATCTAGTTGAGGAACCCAGCCTTGCTCTGCAAGCTGATGCAAGGGGGCCATGGTGGCAACACAGAGAAGCTTGAGTCTGCTGATCACTCTCTCTGGCTTTCCTAAAGCGAGACCCTCTGCCTGCCACTGCTGAGATCCCAAACTCTCAGCCGTCAAGACTCTAAACTCACCCAAAACCAGTGAGTGTGCTTGCACTCTGAGAAGCATGAAGTGCTGGTCACACAAAATGGTGACATTTTTGTCCACCAGTCACTAGTTACAGAGTGGCTCTCGCTGAGCTCAGGCTCATCTGAGTACTGCACAGCCATCCCACCCAGCGTCTTACAGATGTTCACAAAGACACTGTGGCTCAGAGAGGTTATTAGGTAACTGTCTGTGCTCTGACACCAGCTTGCATTCTGTGCTGCTCCAGCTCCCGCCCCTCCCCCTCCTCCTGCCCCTTTCTCCCTGCCGGGAGGCTGAGTGAGCACACTGTTCCCCCAGGAGCCCAAACTTAAGAAAGTAATCCCCTACAGGTTTGACCGGATGGCAGCAGGGGGCCCCCTCTTTGTGGATGTTACCTGGCACCCAGCTGGAGACCCTGGCTCAGACAAGGAGACCTCCTCCATGATGATTGCCAGCACAGCAGTAAACTACTGTGGCTTAGAAACCATCCTGCACATGACCTGCTGCCAGCAGCGCCAGGAGGAGATTACAGGCCATCTGCACAGAGCCAAGCAGCTTGGCCTGAAGAACATAATGGCGCTGAGGGGAGGTGTGGCGCCAGCACCCCTCCTTTCTGGGTTCTTGCTTTTCTGAAGGCTTCTCCTCTCCCCAGAAAAGTCCCTTACTTTCCCTGGGCCCCACACTAAACCGTTCGGGGTCCCCTTGCTGCAGGAGGATCAGTGAGCATTGTGGGTAATGAGTCCACCATGGCCTTCACACAAGTGGGATGGCCTCTTCCACCTCTTGACCTGAATGTAGTTCAGATGGGATGTGGCTGGTGCCTGCTAACCCTCTGTCCCCATTACACAGTGCCATGGGACTCTGGCACTGTCTGGTCTAGCCATCGTGTGCTGTGCTGGCATTCCCAGGAGCCCGTGGGTGCTTCCTGTCTTTAGGCCTTACAATGGGAAATGGGAGCCTGAGGGGTGGGAGGAACCTGTGGCCTCTGCTCACCACAGGACTCCTCACAATTAGAAAATCTACCAAGAATTCAGGAGCTCTGAGAGAGCAGAGGGGTGGGAGAGGGTGCCTGAGCACACCCAGGGCATCAGGGTCAGGACAGAGTCCCCAATGCTCCAGGCTCAGTGGAAAGCCACACCTTCCCTGGTGCCACCACCCACAGGGTCGCCTGCAGAGTCAGCCATGGTAGACTTTGACAGCTGACCACTGCCCTCCACCTCCTGTCTGCCAGGTGCAGACTAGACTTGCACAGTAGGAAGTCTGACTTTGAGGAGCCCACAGCCAAGTGTAGGAGTAGGTAGAGGGAACAAGAAGACTCTGGAGGTCAGGGGACACCCAGTGACCATGACCTCCAGCAACCCTACAGACCCTGTAGGTGACCACTGGGAAGCAGAGGAAGGAGGCTTCAACTGTGCCACAGACCTGGTGAAGCACATCCGGAGTGAGTTTGGCGACTACTTTGACATCTGTGTGGCAGGTGAGTGGGGACTGAGAAGGAACAGGTTAAAAGGAAAGCCAGTCAGCATTCAGTTCAGGGTGGATACAGAGTGGGGGAGCACCGAGGTGAGCTGAATGTGTGTGTGTGTGTGTGTGTGTGTGTGTGTGTGTGTGTGTGTGTGTGTGTGTGTGTGTGTGTGTGTGTGTGTGTGTGAGAGAGAGAGAGAGAGAGAGAGAGAGAGAGAGAGAGAGAGAGAGAGAGAGATGAAGAAGACTCCAGGCACAAGGGATTCATCAAGCCCTGAAAGGAGTCAGGAACTGAGGCCCTTCTTCATTCCCTGTGTACCACAGGGCCCAGGGGCTGACTTTTCACTGTGCATCTGTTATATAAAAGGCCCTCATAGACACACTGTCCTGTGCATGAGTCCTGTTTCTGTGTGCATAATGTCAGCTCCAGACAGCCCCCAGCTCTGACTGTTCTCTGTTAGCTCTCAGTTCGTAGGAAATGAGGCTCACCCTGGCTCAGCTCTAATCCTTGCACTAAGGGATGGGGAGGCAGGTAGAGGTGGAGGACACGAGTTCAAGGCCAGCCTGAACTTGTCTTAGAAATCCAGAACTTGAGCTATAGTTTAGTGCTAGAGAGCTTGCTTCATGTGTACAAGGTCCCAAGTTCCATCAGAGCTTGCCTTGTGCATGTGAGGTTACAGGTTCCATCCCAGCACTCAGAAAATAGATGAGTAAGTGTTTACATTATGGAGTAATATATCAAGTAGTAAATGTCATTTTTTTTTTTTTTTTATATGTGCACACACACACATGAGTGAAGGTAAGAGGCCAGCTTTCAGGAGTCAACTCTCTTTGTACCATGTCAGTTCTGGGATTCAAACTCAGGTGGGCAGACTTGATGGCAAGCGCCTTCACTTACTGAGCCATCCTGTGGGCCCTTAAGTAACATAATTTAAAAACAAGGTTTGCAGCTTTAAGAAAATTGTCATGCATCACTTTGGGCTTACTCCAGTCCCAACCCCCACCTCACCGCCACCCCCAGTATGTCCATGTGCACCTCTCAGCAGGCTGCATAACTGGCTAAGTCTGGGAAATGCTGCTCAAGAATTGGGGGGACAGGTATTACCAGCTGTTCTGAACGTCACTGCTCCTACTGGCCTGGATGCGGCGATTTGGGGACTGTGTACACTGTGCACTGGCTGTGGGTGTAAGGTGCTGGCGAGGGGAACGGGCAGAGCTGTGAGCTCCCAGTTGTCAAGTGGTTGTGTGCTTTGCCTGTTGTAAAGTGAGTGGTGAAATTGGTGGGTTGAAAGACGGCACACTTGGGGCTGGAGTGAAGTTTCAGGGGCTGAGAGTCTTGCTGCACTTTTTTTATGTCTTGAAACAATAGTTTTTATATCTATCCTTGGTGAATGTCCTTATCACGGTGAAGTAGCTTGGGTTCCAAACAGCTCTAGTTCAGGTCTGCTCTCTGCCTAGTTCTGCTCCTGCTGGAGCTCTGGCGCCTGTGCAAGGCTGCTGGCGAGTTTGGTCATGGAGAGGAGGAGTCATAGAGTTCACAAAGCCACCAATGGGCTTAAAGAGCCCCTGGGCAATTTGGGAACCCGATCTTCTGCATGCTCAGCTCATGGTCATCCCACTGTTCTATCCCCTGCACTCCTGGTGTAATCAAACTGTAGGGCAAAAAAAAAAAATATTTTGCCTCTTTATTTTGTGAGTGCCTGTGTGTCTGTGCAAATACACAGGCATGCATGTAACATGACATACATGTGGAGGTCAAAGGACAACTCTTGGGGTCTTTTTTAAAAAAAATTTTTTTGAGCTGAGGATCGAACCCAGGAGGCAAGCGCTCTACCACTGAGCTAATTTTTTAAATTTTTTTATTATTTATTTGTTTGCTTGTTTATTGATTTTTTTTTTTTTTTCAAAACAAGGCTTCTTTGCGTAGTACTGGCTGTCCTGGAACTCACTCTGTAGACCTGGCTGGCCTTGAACTCACAGAAATCCTCCTGCCTCTGCCTCCCGAGTGCTGGGATTAAAGGCGTGCACCACCACCCAGCTAAAGGACAACTCTTTGAGAATTGGTTCTCTCCTACATTGTAGGATCTAGGGATTGAACTCAAGTTATCAGGAAAGTGCCTCTACCCAGTGAACCATCTTGCCAGCCCTGCAGGGAGTTTTTTGTGGAGTTGAAACTGATATGCATCCTGCCTTCAGAAGAGAGTGACAAGTAGGGAGTGCAGCCAGATGATTTCTCTCCATGACAGACCTTTAGACACTGGAAAGTAGTTACTAATAGTCTGTCTTTTGTTTCTTTTAAAAATATATTCATTTGTTTAGTGTTATGTGTACGTCCAGCATGAGTACAAGTGTCCGCAGAGGTCGGTCAGAAGGTTTTGAGCCACTGTATAGGTGCTGGGGGAAAATCCAGGTCCTTTCAAAAGCAGTAAGCACTCTTAACGCTGCGCCATCTCTCCAGTCCTCTATTCATTTCTTGAAGCAAAACTTCACTTTCTCCTTCTTCATATGATGTGATTTTTAATCATTAGTTTATGTGTATGCTTGTCCTTCCTCCATGCATGTCTGCGCACTGTGCGCGTGCCTGGTGCCTACCGAGGCTAGAAGAGGGCCTCTACGAGAGCAGCCAGTGCTTCTACCTGCTGAGCCCTCTCTCCAGCCCCCATAACATAATTCTGAACCTTTCAGTATCCTGACTCAGAGGGAGGGTAGTGTCATACATACTTTTTTTTTTTATTAATTTTTGCCAGAGCTGAGGACCAAACCCAGGGCCTTGCGCTTGCTAGGCAAGCGCTCTACCACTGAGCTAACCCCCCCCTTTTTTTTAATTAAAAAAGAATACTGTTAGGGCTGGGTGCACACCTTTAACCACAGCATTTGGGAGGCAAAGGCAATCAATCTCTTTGAATTCAGGGTCAGCTTGGTCTACAGAGTTCCAAGCCAGTCAAGGCTACATAGTGAGACCCTGTCTCAAAAAAACAACCTCTCCCTTTCTCTCTCTCAGAGAAACCAGGGATGAGGCTCAGTACTTGAGTGCTTGATTAACATGTATAAGATGTTGGGTTCAATCCCCAACCCAAAACAAAATAAAACATGAACTAACACCTTAGGTCCAATGCCCAGAGTCATGTCTGGCTTCCTAGAAACAGTCCAGACAGTATTAATATTGAATGTGGCATTCTGTCTGTGGCCACGAAGTATAGGCCTGGTTTCCTAACTTAGTGAGACAGGAGAGTTTGTAGCATTTGGAACAGTTCACCCCACCCCTGGGGGCTCATCTACAGGTTCTGAGACATAGCAGTGAGCTTGGACAACCACAATTTACCTGTCAGCCCTGCTACTGGGGAGGCATGCCTGCAGAACCTGGGCTGACGACTGTGCCCAGGCCTCAGGCACTCTGGTATCTTCACTCCTTGAGCAGGTAGGTTGAGGTCAGGTTCCTCACTGTCTTCTCTACTGGTAGGTTATCCCAAAGGCCACCCTGAGGCAGAGAGCTTTGAGGATGACTTGAAGCACTTGAAGGAGAAGGTGTCGGCAGGCGCTGACTTCATCATCACCCAGCTCTTCTTTGAGGCCAACACCTTCTTCCATTTTGTGAAGGCCTGCACAGAAATAGGCATCTCCTGCCCCATCCTGCCTGGGATCTTTCCTATACAGGTGAGGCGCTCAGGAAGGCCTGGTTCCCTCACTCCCGTACACTGTCCTGTGTGGGCGGAGTTTTCCTGTCCCAACTGTCTGCTCCCAAATAACCAACTGGAATCTTAATATTACTTACAAATGCTCAGTCAATAACTCAGACATATTAATAACTAAAATTATTTACAACTTAAATTAACCCATTTCTGTTAATCTGTGTGCTACCCAAGACTCATGACATTTACCTCTCCATCATGTCTTGCTTACTCGTTGTCTGGCTGATGACCCTTCTGACTCTACCCTTCTTCCTCCCAGAATTCTTTTCTGTGTCAGGCTGTCTCACCCAATCTCTTCCTGGCCAGCTATTGGTCAATCAGCTTTTTATTAACAATGAGAGCAATACATATTTACAATGTACAAAGATTGTTCCATAGCATTTCCTCCTTTTTGTCTAATTAAAAAGGAAGGTTTTAATTTTAACACAGTAAAATTATATACAACAAAAACAGTTATCAAGTAAAAATTACAGTTATAATATCTAGTCTATTTGTATTTGGCAAAATAAAATATTCTATTATCTATCTTTCCTTTGTGAGTCTAAAGTTTTAGACCTAATTTGCTTTTTGTTATAACTAAGAAAAATTGTAAGTTTAACTAGTTAGTCTTTAACTCCATCAAAGATCCCTGAAGGATGAAATGTTACCCAATGACAGGGACATCAGGCTGCCTGGACAGTCACTCAAAGTTCTTCTGTAATGTTGGGTCAACTTTGGCCTCCAGGCCCAGTATATCTGACAGACATTTCTGAGAAGCAGGGAATTCTTTTTTTTTTTTTTTTTTTTTTTTTGGTTTTTCAAGACAGGGTTTCTCTGTGTAGTTTTGAGCCTTTCCTGGAACTCACTGTGTAGCCCAGGCTGGCCTCGAACTCATAGAGATCTGCCTGCCTCTGCCTCCCGAGTGCTGGGATTAAAGGCGTGTGCCACCACCGCCCAGTGGAAGCAGGGAATTCTAAAGGACTGTCTTACCTTGTCGTGGCAAAGTTTGGCAGTTGCCTTTCTTGTGTCCTGTTGCTCCAATTTGGATAGTATATTGTCATCAATTGAGGCAAGGGCAGTTTTTTTGCCCAAATAGCTAGCTTTTGCCATAAAGAAAGCAAACTCCATATGGAGGTTCTTCGAGGCCCATCATCTTCCTTTGAAGTAAATTGGTGCTGCCAGGAACAGACGAGTCTCATTGTCATGAAAAGCCTTAGGTTATTAAAACATTTTAAATGCCATATTCTATAGATCTTTGAAGTGTTTGAAGACCACTTATTTAAATATATCTGCTTATGACTTTGAAAACATACCTAACATGACTATAAGTTTGACTATTATAGATGACTATTAATCTGTATTTTGTAATTATACATCACATTTTTAAATGAATTGCATAAGCACAATACCCCAGAGTAGAAGCATATATATAGTATAACAAAATTAACTTTAAATTTGTATCAATAAACCCAAATCCATACCAATATAAAATATTTTGAGATTAATAGTTGTTTTTGGATTAAAGTAGATTCAATAATCTATCCTTTTATTTCATTATTTCTATATTATATCCCCCTTTTTTTTCAGAAAGAGATCTTTGAATTTAACTCCTTTGTTTAGTTTTTTTTCCTTGACCATTATCAATAATAACTTGTAATCAATCCCCCTTAAATGATAACATCCATAATCAATATTTTGGGAATGTGGGTGTCATTCTCTAGACTACTTGTTATTGGGGACACTGACATCTTTTGGGGGAAACTGGAGAAAATCAGAATAATTTTTAAATCTTGGCTAGAGTAGTCTGTGAGGCTGGATCATTTCAGCTAGCACCCCCCCCCCTTGAAGTTGTTCTGGATGCATAAACTTTTAAAGGTAACAAACACATCTAATATGCATTAATACAAGTATAGACTGTGCATTGTTCATAAGTCAGCCAAAGATGATATTTTGTTATGTATTTAAGCAGGTAAAGTATATATCACATGTCTTGTAGTTCTTCTAGGTTTATTTCTTTATGTCTATAGTCAGGATTTCAGGGGGTCTTCCTCAATCAAATCTGATCATCTTTAACCTGGAATGAATCCACAGCCTCCCATTTCCTGTGGAAATAAAAGCAAAACCTCTTCCCCAAAGTAGCATATTTTTTTACTTCCTTTTTTAAAGTCAAGACATTTTTAAAAATATGTATGTTGGTTTAATCCAGCAGTTTTCATAATCCAGTATGTCTTAGCAGCTGTTCTTTCATTAGCAATCAGAAAATTCAAAGACAACACATTAACATACAGAATCCAGACTCTGTGTGTATTTCCCATCATTAAGTGGCTTTTTTTCCTTTATATTACTTTACTCTCTTTTTAAGGACTTTATTATTTTAAAACCATATTTTTAAATCTATGACCATATAACTCTTTATCTCTCCCAAGCCTATGTATATTTTTAAACACTGTAACCCATTTAGAGGTTTTATTTTTCCTGTCTGGATCTGTCCTTACTGTATATCTGTAACCTTTTCTGTCTGCATGAGCAAAACCCCAAACCTGCCATGCAGCATGCTAGCAGCTTGTGCTGGCAGCTCAAGTCCGAAGGCAGTGGCCAAGAGATGTCTCTCTGCACCTCGGCCCATGTAAGAGACTGCAGTGTAGCTCATGGCATGTTGGCAGCTTCCAGGACATGCATCTTTATACTGTGGCAGTATGAGGGACATGAGACTAGGAAGCCATGCTTGGCTTCATTTTCTGTGTTTAGAATCTTTTTTAAGCTTTCTCAGGTCTTATGTAGAAATTCTGGCACCACATCAGAACACCATTTGTTGGTGGAAGTTTTTTTTCCCACCAATCAGTTCCCAAATAATGGACATGGAGACTCAATATTAATTACAAATGCTCGGCTAATAGCTCAGGCTTATTACTAACTAGCTCTTACAAGTTAACTCATTTCTACTAACCTATGTGCTGCCCCAAGGCTTGTGACATTTACCTATCTGGCATGTCTTGCTTACTCTCTGTCTTTCTGGGGACTCCTCTGACTCTGTCCTTTTTCCTCCAAGCATCCTTTCTGTGTCACACTTTCTTGCCCAATCTCTTCCTGCCCAGCTATCAGCCAATCAGCTTTTTATTAACAGTGAAAGCAATACATATTTACAGTATACAAAGATTGCTCCATAGCAGTCCTGGGCCAGAGCTCAGAGCTCCAGGTTATGCTGAAGTTCTTCAGTGGCACTCAGTGTCTATCAGGCATTGTCCACATGCTGCATTTGGCCACCTCAGTTGTCACCCCTAAGACACAATGGTATCTATAAAGGGCTTGTACTTTGGCCTGCTGACAGATGTCATTGAAAGTAATTATACCTCTCATCAGAAAGTTTGGTTAAGCTAAATCCAATGGTATGTACTTATAATCCCAGCATTCTAGAGGTGGGATCTGTAATTTAAACCTTAAGTTTGGCAGATGACTGGCCAGTGAAACTTGGGAATAGCTGAGTTAGGTGACCACTGTGTTGGGCTCAGGGGCTGGTTTAGGTTGATGGCAGAAATGCTGTAGGCAGCTCCCAGATTCTCCAATGGAAGAAGAAAGCCCAGCAATGCCCCCAGCTTTCCCAGGTCTCTCCAATGAAACTAATTAGCCAAGAGCTAGGGAGGCAGTAGGGTGGAGCACAGGCTAGGGATGACCCCACACCTCTGTGTCTCGAACAGGCCTACTCCTCCCTTCGGCAGCTTGTAAAACTGTCCAAGCTGGAGGTACCACAGAAGATCAAGGATGTAATCGAGCCAATCAAAGACAATGATGCTGCCATCCGCAACTATGGCATTGAGCTGGCTGTGAGCTTGTGCCGGGAGCTGCTGGACAGTGGCTTGGTGCCGGGCCTCCACTTCTATACCCTCAACCGTGAGGTGGCCACCATGGAGGTGCTAAAGCAACTGGGCATGTGGACTGAGGACCCCAGGTGAGAAATGGAAGCTGGAGGAACATTCCAGGGGAGGCTCAGAGTGACACTGCAGTAGCCAGGCTTGGTGACCTCCTCTAGCTCACTCCAGTTAATCCCTTGGTTTCCCTCTTCCCTTCACCAGGCGTCCCCTGCCCTGGGCTGTCAGTGCGCATCCCAAGCGCCGGGAGGAATATGTGCGTCCCATCTTCTGGGCCTCCAGACCAAAAAGCTATATCTACCGCACACAGGACTGGGATGAGTTTCCCAACGGCCGCTGGTGAGGGCAACAGCCACTCCTTGCTGGGAACTGCTGCTGCCTGGGGGAGTTAGGGATGGGATTTACAGGAAGGTGCCCTGACCCCTATACTCCTGCCAGGGGCAATTCCTCCTCACCAGCCTTTGGGGAACTGAAGGACTACTACCTCTTCTACCTGAAAAGCAAGTCCCCCAGGGAGGAGCTGCTGAAGATGTGGGGTGAGGAGCTCACCAGCGAAGAGAGTGTCTTTGAAGTCTTTGAACATTACCTCTCTGGAGAGCCAAACCAGCATGGCCACACAGTGAGTGTCCCAGCCTTGGGCTGGACAAGAGCTAGGCTGTTTCCTCTCTTGTGGATGTGCACCTCAGCTGAGGGAATGGGTAAGAGATCCCATTGAGGAGCCCATGGAAGCAGAGACAGGCTAGGTCCAAGGAGGAAACAACCCAGGCCCAGACTCATCAATGCCCAGCTCAGCTCATCTCGTCATACAGGTCACCTGCCTGCCCTGGAACGATGATCCCCTGGCAGCAGAAACCAGCCTGATGAAGGAAGAGCTGCTCCGAGTGAACAGGCTGGGCATCCTCACCATCAACTCGCAGCCCAACATCAATGGGAAGCCATCCTCAGACCCTGTTGTGGGCTGGGGCCCTAGTGGGGGCTACGTCTTCCAGAAGGTATGCTAGGTTGCTTGAAGCTACTCACCCTGACCAGTGCTTAGGATATCTCCAG
The DNA here is from genome assembly GCF_903995425.1 of Onychomys torridus. NCBI lineage: Eukaryota > Metazoa > Chordata > Mammalia > Rodentia > Cricetidae > Onychomys > Onychomys torridus. The sequence continues at coordinate 159,321,213 of NC_050444.1, forward strand.
AGACTGGAATAGAGCCCTGGCCTTTCCTTCCTGGGCCCTGCATTTTTAATAACTATGGAGCAGAGTGAGTAACAGGTCACCCAGGTTCACTAGTTTGTTCTGTAAAATGGAGGAGGGGGGCATTTTATGTTTGGGGGACAAAATATAATAAAGCATATGCAGTGTTCTTCCCAGAGGAAGAACAAGGAAACAATCAGCTTTCAGAGCTCTGGCTGCTAACAAGATTGGCACTTAAATCCCAGGCCTGCAGGGGCTAAATTACACTCCACAGCAAGGCCTTGAGCCTTGGACTCAGGAGACCTGGCTTTAGGTACCAGCTCTGCTGTTCCCCTGATAGAGCCCCAAACCTGGCTTCCTCCTCTGGGCATAAGTATCCACCGTGCAGTATTCTGAACATTGTAGAACACGAGGGTGAAGAGGCCATCTGCAGACAGAAGTGCCTTGCCCAGCCCTGTTGTGGTATTGCCACTCAGTAGCAGGTACCTTGGGACCACTCCAGATAGAGAAGCCTCTTATCCTTCTGCATTCACCCAACTCCACAGTTCATCCTGGTCCACAGTGCTGCCTCTAATCCCAAAGCCGTCAGTGTCTTACACTTGTACGGGTGGGGTCCTCTCCCTGAAGGAGGATAGGTATCTGGCTGAGAGATGGAGTAGGCAGAGCCAGTCAGGTGTGGAGATGGACTGGAGCGGGGTGAGGAGGGAAGGCAGGGAAGCTGGCAAGGAGCCAGGGTTGACCTGATAGGTGTCTTCTCCTCAGGCCTACTTAGAGTTCTTCACCTCCCCTGAGACGGTGGAAGCACTTCTGCAAGTGCTTAAGAAGTACGAGCTCCGCGTCAACTACCACATTGTGGATGTGCAGGTGAGCCAGCTCCCACATGGTTCTGACAGTCCCCAAAGGTTCAGGCCAGGCCTATTGACAGACAGAGGGAGGAGGACTGGGAGGTGGGTGAATATATGCAGTGACAAGTCTGTGTAAGCAGGAAAGGCGTATTCAATGTAGGATGCTACAGGATACATTGGAGATGTAGGATACACCCCAGAGGTCCAGGGTTCCTAGAAGGGATCCTGTGTGGGCTGAGCCTGTGTGCATTTGTATATGTGTGTGTGCACACACATACAGGTGCACTCGTCTAGAGGCCGAAGGAAGATGTCCAGTGTCCTTCTCTGTCGCTCTGCTTTATTCCCTTGAAACAGCATCTCTCACTGAACCTAGAGCTGTGTTGATAGCAGCATGCCTCAGCAATCCTCTTGTCTACCCCATACTGTGCTGGGGTGGCAGGCACCTGCTGAGCCGTGCCCAGCTTTTCACATGGTGCTGGGATCCAAACTTGGGCAACAAGCACTCCTACCCACTGAGCCATGTCCCCAGACCCTTGCCTGAATCTAAGGACACAGACTAAACAAAGGGCAAAGGGCCTTCTGGGGAAAGGGCAGAAGGAAAGGCTGTGGCTGTGCTGCCCTGCCCTGCGCTGCCCTGCGCTGCCCTGCCCTGCGCTGCCCTGCCCTGCCCTGCCCTGCGCTGCCCTGCCCTGCGCTGCCCTGCGCTGCCCTGCCCTGCGCTGCCCTGCCCTGCGCTGCCCTGCGCTGCCCTGCCCTGCCCTGCCCTGCCCTGCCCTGCCCTGCCCTGCGCTGCCCTGCCCTGCGCTGCCCTGTGCTGCCCTGCGCTGCCCTGCCCTGCGCTGCCCTGCCCTGCCCTGCCCTGCCCTGCCCTGCGCTGCCCTGCCCTGCGCTGCCCTGTGCTGCCCTGCCCTGTCCTGCCCTGTCCTGCCCTGCCCTGCGCTGCCCTGCCCTGCGCTGCCCTGTGCTGCCCTGCCCTGTCCTGCCCTGTCCTGCCCTGCGCTGCCTTGCCCTGCCTGCCCTGTGCTGCCCTGTCCTGCGCTGCCCTGCCCTGCCCTGCCCTGCCCTGTGCTGCCCTGCCCTGCGCTGCCCTGCCCTGCGCTGCCATGCCCTGCCATGCCCTGCCCTGCCATGCCCTGCCCTGCCATGCCCTGCCCTGCGCTGCCCTGTCCTGCCCTGCCCTGCCCTGCCCTGTGCTGCCCTGCCCTGCCCTGCCCTGCGCTGCCCTGCCCTGCCCTGCCCTGCCCTGCCCTGCCCTGCGCTGTGCTACCCTGCCCTGCCCTGCGCTGCCCTGCCCTGCCCTGCGCTGTGCTGCCTACAGAGAAACTGCAAATAGGACATGGTAGTGTTGAACCAGGACCAGGAGTCTGGTTGCCTTGCTCCGATGGCAGAGCGGCTCGCCTCCATTTCTTTTTACAAAGATCCCAGCAAGCAACTATGAGGTGGCAAGGACCAGGGAACATAGTCAGTCAGGGGCCTTTGTGCCAGGTAGAAAGCAGGACAGCTCTTATAGGTCTGGATGAGAAGCAGCAGAAAGGCCAAGTGTGGCAGCACACACTGTAACCCCAGCATTTGAGCAGCTAATTGCTGGAGGGTCTTGAGTTCAAGGCTAGCCTAGAATATAAGCAAATCCTTGTCTCAAAAAAAAAAAAAAGCTGTGAGGCAGAAGTAGAGGCAGAGGGGAGCAGGGTGAGGGGAGCTGCCCAGGACGTCTCTAGGGCTCTGGTTCAAGTAGAGGGCGATGCTGTTGATGGTGGCAGGCATAGGGTAGTACTAGCTGGCCGAGGTCTGCCAGCAGTGAGGCTGCAGTTGTCCTGCCTCTGTTCCCAGGGGAAGAACATCACTAATGCCCCCGAGCTGCAGCCCAATGCTGTCACGTGGGGCATCTTCCCTGGTCGAGAGATCATCCAGCCTACTGTGGTGGATCCCATCAGCTTCATGTTCTGGAAGGTAAGTGAGTGGGAAGGTGTGTGCCCTGGCTACCCTGAGAGCCCTGGGCAGATAGTAGTCCGAAACACAAGGCTGAAAACCATACCCTAGGACCTATAAACCTGGCTCAGGAGGCCGCAAGTTAGCTAGAGCGGCACTGCTTGCTCTTCTCTGGGTGGCCTGCATGGAGACAGCATGGGCCCAGACCCGGGTGTAGTAGCCCTGTTTGACCCTACACGTGTGTGGCTGTGTCCACATGTAGGATGAAGCCTTTGCCTTGTGGATCGAGCAGTGGGGCAAACTGTATGAGGAGGAATCCCCATCCCGCATGATCATCCAGTACATCCATGACAACTACTTCCTGGTCAACCTGGTGGACAACGAGTTCCCGCTGGACAGCTGCCTGTGGCAGGTGGTAGAAGACACATTTGAGCTGCTCAACAGGCCCACCACAAAGAGAGAAGCAGCTCAGGCCCCATGAGCCTGCATCCTGGCACCTTCCTCTCCTGGAGCCCCCCTCATCTCTCCACACATGATAATGACAGCTAGACTGTCAGGAAGCATCCAGGCTCTGGCTGGACCTGAGGTGCCCCATTTAGGAGGCTCATGCTCTCTGCTCAAGGTCATGAGATGAGATTGAGCCGAGCAGGGCCCAGCTATGCCCATGGCTGTGTCTAGCCCACTCCCGGGCTCCTGAGAGGGCACTCCTGCCAGCTGCCATCTTCTCTGTTGAGCCTAGCCGAGAAGCTGCCCTGGCACTCCTCCCCAGTCAGCCCACAGGCCTTACTACCTGGGGTAGTGACTGGCAGGTACAGATGGCTGCTCCTGAGGCCTGGCTCTCAGCCTGCTGGTCTTGTTTGAGCAACTTAGGTAGAGCAGGGGTTTTCTCTCCCCGTGTCTCCCAGGCCCAGATGACTGCAGTGGAGGGACTGAGCAGAGGCAGCCAGGAGGGGGAGGTCCTTTTATTGCCCGTCCCCTTCCCCAGAGCTCTGGGAGCTGACCCCTCTAGCTGTGGGCCTGTTCCTTCCCTCAGAGGTCTAGGCTTGGTTCTGTTTATTTCACAGCTGCTGCTGGGCCCTGCTCTGCCCCACACGAGCTACATATGGGCCTTGAGTCAAGTGTTTCCAGGGCACAGGTGCTGCTGGTTCTTCTTGTAGGCTCCTAGCTACCAGGCGCTGGTACCACTTTTCAAAGGCCTGGAGGGACAAGAATTGCCATTTGTCTCAGGCTCCCTCCAGGGACTGTATGGGCCTACCAGACTAACACCTGAGCTATGCTCTGAGTCTTAACCAGAGGCCCTTTACTCTGCCCTGGTAGCCATCCCACCCTATCTATCTCAGTCCAAATACACAGGCTCTGAATAGACTGGACTTGTAACCTGGGAAGCCTGTGTTTGACCCAGGCCCTCCCAGGACCAGCATGGGCAGCAGGTGCCACAAACAGCCTGGTTCTCAGATTGAGTGACTGTGACACTGGGCTGGGCTTCAGGCCACCAGTCAAGGGCTCTAATGTCAAGGCTGTGTGCTCTGTAACCACTGACCAGCTTACTGAATGAGGAGCCGTCAGGGGGCTGAGCAGGGGCAACCCCTCCCCCTCCATGGCTCTGCCCAAAGGTGACACTGATTTTGGAAGGCTGGCTAGTGAAGTGAGGTAGAGCCACCTGGGAAAGGACCCAGGTGTCTTCCTGCTGGTGCAGCCGTCGGGCCACCTGCAACTGAAGGACCCTCTTCCGCCATGTCCTCCAGGCCTGGTCCAGGTGCCACTGTCTGAGCTTCAGAGAGAGTTGACAGAAAGACCTTCTGCCAACCTGGCAGCCCTGGTCCTTCTACTTCTGCCATCCCAGGGTGAAAGGAATGTGACAAGGAGCTGTCATCTAGGAAATGTTAGCAGACAAGGACCCCTGACCCCCATCCCTGAGGCTTTGGACTTTAGTCCAGAGACCACAGTGAGATGCAGTTAGTATCTAGAGTTTGCCAAGGAATGGGATGAACAAGAGAGAAGTTGCTCCCAGGGCCTCTGCAGGGTAGAGAGGAACTAAGCCTACCTACCAGGGTCCGAGACAGCTGCTCCAGCCAGTGAACATCTACCCAGCGCTGCCATGCCCTTGCTAGGCACCTGGCCTGCTGGGAAGCCTGGATATGCCAACACTGTAGGTACCTATTCCTGCAGGTGAAGAACATCACAACCTCTACAAGGTGAAGAGCAAGAGCCCCGGAGCCATCCTGCTGGGGTCACCCAGTCACTGGCCTGAGAGGACCACCCCTCCCCCATACACATACAAAGCTGATCCTGCCCTAGCCACCTTTGGGGAGCCTCGCCTCGGCCCTGGAGGGCCCTGGTCTCAGAGCTGCAGAGCTCGCCTAGTCCTGTAGGGAGCTGTGTCCATGCAAGCAGTGGCAGCCAGAACTGGAAGGTTGGGCAGAGGGGTCTCTCTCTGCCACCTGGAGAGGAGAATTGTGTCGAGAGAGGGTAATGCCTTGGTTTGTGAGAGCGGTGGCCACCCTTAGGTCTCCAGGCTGTGAGCTGGCCTGAGAAGCTAAGGCCGTAGAAGAATGATCCAGACAGCTGTGACCAGGGACTCAGCTCCTTACTCAGAGCACAGGATGGGGTCCTCTGTATGCCTCTTCCATGCTGCCATGCCAGGCTGGGCAACACATTCCGTACAACAGGTGTCCAGCAGCTGTGGGTCTGAGGGAACAGCAGGGGAGCAAGGATCAAATGCAGTGGGCTTGAGCCTGCTAACCAGAAGGGATTCCTGCCCCCTGTGTGCATAGTGGGGTGTTTCTCCCAGGAGTTCCACGACCACCCCCACCCCCCGCAGAGGAGGCAAGCCACTAGTACATGGCTTGTGCTGCTTCTGACCATTCTCCCCTCTGGCTGAAGACATCTAAGCAGAGACTGGCCCAATGATAGCTGCCCTGTGGCAGAGTGCAGGCCATCCTTATACTCCTGACTTAAGCTTTAGGACATTGCTGAAGCCTTGCCTCTCAGACGTGGCCTGAGGGCTGAGGTCCCAACTAATAAAACATATATGGGTGACCCTGCCACCACAGGATGGCTCACCACCTGCACATGTTGCCAGGTGAGGGCTACCTTGTGTGTGTGTGTGTGTGTGTGTGTGTGTGTGTGTGTGTGTGTGTGTGTGTTAAAGAGCAGGACCTTGGGTACCATTCTCAGTGTCTGCTTTGTTTCTAGAAGCCCCGGTGTATGTGAGTACAGTGTATGGGAACCTGGCCATTACTGGTGAGAATGAAGTATGTATACTTTTAAAGGGTGGCAGTATCCCCTTGAAATTTCACTACTCAAGAGGCTGAGTTGAAACAACCTAGGCTATACAAACAAGCTGGATCTATAAAGCCCTGAAAATCTAGAAGTAAAACAGCATGAGACCCTATAATCTGCCCTTGCCCTAGGCCCATACCTGGGAGTTCTGAAACCCAGCCACACTATGGCAATTCCGTTTAAAAAGCAAAAGCCACTTTGGTGATTTTCTTTCTGAAGTCAATTTTCTTCTTTCTGGCAATCTGAAGCAGGACTCCTGGTGATGTCCAGTTGTCCTTAGGAACACTGCCTAGCCTGTCAAGATCATGAGCTGGTCCCTCAGCTACATCTCCAGACTGCTGGGCAGTGCCATTTCTTGCCCCTGGCATTTGTGATCACCTCTTCAATCCTGCTCAGCCATAAGCCCCTCATTGTTTGTTACATCAGAACTAAGGACTTCTAGGTCCCATTTTCATACAAAAATAAAAACCTACTTTCTACTTTATTTTCTGTAATGGGCACATTTCATTTTTTCCAATAAAACCAAAATTGCTGCTGTTTCCATATATCTTTTTATTTTTATTTTTTTTAATTTTTTATTTTATTATGTATACAGTGTCCTGGCTGCATGCCAGAAGAGGGCACCAGATCTCATTACAGATGGTTGTGAGCCACCATGTGGTTGCTGGAAATTGAACTCATGACCTCTGGAAGAGCAGCCAGTGTTCTTAACCTCTGAGCCATCTCTCCAGCCCTATCTATCTTTTTAAAGACTTGTGTGTGGGGGGGGGGGTAAGTATAGGGAGGGAGCATGCATGCCTTGGTATACAAGGTGGGGGCCAGAGAACAACTTTGTGGAGTTTATTATCTCCTTCCACCTGTACATCAGTTCTGAGGATCAAATTAAGTCATTGGGCTGGCAAGGCAAGCCCCTTTCCCTGCCCAGCCACCCTGCTGACCCACAAATACATTATTATTATTATTATTATTATTATTATTTTATACTTGGTTTTTTGAGATAGTGTTTCACTATGCAGCTTTGGCTGACTTCCAACTCACAGAGATCTATCTGCCTCTGCTTTCCTAGTGCTGGGATTGAAGTCAATATACCACTATGCCCAGCCATAAACACTGTCTAGAAAATCACTGTGTCCTTAATAGACAAAGAGCCTTTATAACTTGCACCACGCTGTCTCTCAAGAGGTTTGCCGATGGATCCTCCTGCCTCCAGCATGTTGCTGGCCATCCAGAGCTGGGTTGGGTGATGTCTGTAAGTCTGTTTGCCTCTGGAGCTACAATCCCATCGTGGGCAGAAACCAGCTGATTTTAAGACTGGGGAAGTGACTCATCCCCAACACACACACACACACACACACACACACACACACACACACCACACTCACCTGTATCAAAAAGTTTGGGGTGTCCATCAGTTGCAGGAGGTGCCCTCTGCTGGACAGCCTCAGCCAGTGCCTGAAGTCCATGCCCTGTGCCTGGGTCTGTGGCTCCAGCCCCTGTCTCAACGGAGTTGACTGCCACTGAACCCAGTGAGTCCTAAGGAGACACTGAAGCCTCTGCCAGCATTGAGTGATATCAGCTCGTTGGACATGAGCCTGGGCTGCTAACTGCATCCAGACCTCTAGGACCCTGGAGAAGAAGGAGGTGTCCATTAGAGCCAGGATTCTAGGGCTCTGCAAAAGACAAATGCCCAGGCCTGGGCCCCTTCCCATCCCTATTCTAGATAATCCACCAAATGTGCATCAGAAGTGGGTAGAATATCACACACATCGGGGGCAAGCATCCTGTTTAAAGGGACAGAGGGCAGTCCTAACTAACAGCTACATTCTGCTCCCCTCCCCTGGGAAGATGCCAATGCACTGCCCATTTATTGTGTTGAGCACAAGTGCACACTTGGCAGGGCTGCAAGGCAAGGCAGTTAACATGAGAAGCTTTTCCAAGGATGCGTCACACTAGAAAGTGGCAGAATCGGGACCCACTCCCAAGATCAGGATGTCTATACCCTCCTGCCACCCAGACACTCAGCAGGCACCACTCAGCCACCCAATATGCTCCACCCTTACCAAAACCAAGTTCAAAACCTGAGCTGGAAGCATGGTATGAGGCTGCCCTCAGGCCTTGGGCACTCACCTGGTTGTCAGCTGCCGGACAGCATGAGCTTGGTGACCCTGGCCTGGGTAGGACTCCTGCATCCACAGGACCCAGCACAGGGCCACCTGGATTGGGGTCAGGACTTGTGCTCTCCTTCCTGACAGTTGCTGGGCCACACAGCACTGCCCCAGGGAGACTCACCATACCACAAAAGCCTGCTGGGTCTGGCCCTTCCTCAGGTGCCTGTCAGCTCCACTCGGCTGCAGAAAGCTTCTCCAGCCCAGGGCCACACAGCGGTGATTCTGCGCAGGGGGCCCTGCTCTGCAGGCCTCCTGTGAGCTAGCAAATGTGGCCCCCAGGTCTTTTCTCAGGTCCTCCTGGAAGACTTGATGCTGGTCCTGGGACACTCCTATGTTCTTCCAGCGTTCACACCAGGTCTGGAAATAGCTGCAAAGAGGGTGGGGCGGGGAGGGGCACAGGTCAGCCCTCAGTTGGGTGTTGTGTTTATTCAAAGTGATACCTGCAGACATGCCTGTGAACTCAGCACTGAAGCAGGAGGATCTCTGGGGGTAGCCTAGGCTTGAAAAACCAAGGGCTGGGGATCTAACTCAATTGGCAAAGTGCTTTCCTAACATGCACAAAGCCTTGGGTTCAATCTCTAGCACCAAATAAACTAGGCATGGTGGCATATGTCCATAAGCCCAGCACCCCTGATACAGAGGCAAGAGGATCAAGATTCGAAGTTATCCTTGGCTACATAGTGGAGGCCAGCCTGGGCTACATGATTTCACCCTCTTTTGGCCACTGTAAGAGGATTGAGGACCTGGACCTCCTCAGAGCTGAAGAAAAATCTGTCACCTTCACTGGCCTGTGAAGTCACAGGACTAGTCTGGTCAGGAGGTAGACTGTGAGGCTTGTCATCAAGCCCAAGTGTAATGAGAGGGTGCTGGCCACTGCCTCTGGCTTAGGCCAACTCTCTTCAGGTCCCCACCTCACCAAGGTCCCAGGCCTCCAGTCAGAATCCTAGAGCTTTTTATGGCCCTGGGCTCCCTGCCTTTGAGTGGTGAGGACAAAGAGCCCTCCCTACAGTCTTCAGACAAGCCCCCAGGTCCGAAGACATCTCTATTTCAGCCTAAGGTACCGCCTACTGTGAGCCCCAAATGCGGCCTTCTGCAGAACCTGGAGGGGGACTTGCCCCCACCTCTGATACTGTTCATGGAGAAACTGCTGTCCTGGGGCCAAATAGACCAGGAGCCACTAGGACTCCCCCAGCCTCTCCCCTGCACCCTGCTCAGCCAGCCCTCTGCCCTACACTATCTGCTAGCTAAAATGCCTTTGGTCACCAGACTTTGCGTTCAGGTAGTTGAGGCACTTCTGTTGCTTTTGGAATTGCTTTGGTTTTTATTGGTCCTGGGAACTGAACCCAGAATGTAATGCCACCCATGCTAAACACACACTCCCCGGTGGATGCTATTCCCAGCCTCAAATTTTCTTTTTGTTGAAGATTTTGACAATGTTTAGGCATTAGAAGAACTCAGAGTTTTAAAAATCTAGGGGCTGGGGTGGGGGGTGGCTCAATTGGGGAATGCTTTGTCTTGTAGGTCTGAAGGCCTGGGTTTGATTCCCAGTGTTGCACAATTCAGGCCTGATGTCTCAGGACTATAATCCCAGCACTTGAAAGTTGGATGTAGGAAGATCCAAGAGTTCAAAGTTATCCACAGTCAGCTACACAGCAAACTGGAGATGAGTTTTGGCCACAAGAAACTCTGTCTCCAAAAAACAAACCAATAGTAAAGTAAACTTTAAAATCTAGATTTCCTGGGGCTAGAGAGACATCTGAGCATGAAGAGTGTGTTATTACTTTTCCAGAGGTCTGAGTTCCATTCCCAGCACCCACATCAGGTGGCTCACAAATGCCTCAAACTCTAGCTTCAGGGGGTCCAATGCCTCTAGTCTCTAAGGGCACCAGCATGCACATAAAATATATTCACACAAATACACATGTACATGCATGATTAAAAATAAAATCTTTTTTAAAAATTTAGATTTCCAGTTTCTCTCTAAAAACTCTAAGATTAAACATTCAGTCCCGATGGACAAGTATTGAGTTGGAGAAGCAGCTGTCCCCAGGGGTCAGGACCCCAGCTTTCTAAGATGATCAAATCCCACCTGACAGTTCATTACCAAAACTTGTGGGCATAGAGGACACTGAAAATGGCCGCTGATGAGCCAGCAAACTGACTCAGTAAGTAAAAGCATTTGCTGCTGAGTTTAAATTCCTGAGTTCCGTTCCCAGGATCCATATGGTGAGTGGTGAGAACCAACTCCCTCTGACCTCCACGTGGTTGCCCTTGGCATATGCATGCACATATGAGAAAGGACTTTCTAGTTCAGGCACACATTCTCACTGCCTCTTGGATTGCTCACCCTGCATGAGCAGATTCTGCAGAGATACCCTGTGGTGAGACTTATCAGCACCCCCACAAGGGAGCTTAGAAGGGGAAGCCTGGCCTCCACAGAGCTTTCAGAAGTAGTTCCAGCCCTGAGTGACCCCTCACCCCAGCCTCATGGGAGAGAAGGAAACAGAGGGGCCCCTTAAGCCATCGGATTACCTCTTGCTCTGTTGACACCATGAGATGCTAAAAGTCTGTGGCTTAAAACTGTAAGCAGGGTGCGGGGCTAGATGGGCGGTGGTGCTGCACGCCTTTAATCCCAGCACTCAGGAGGCAGAGACAGGCAGATCTCTGTGAGTTCAAGGCCAACCTGGTCTACAGAGTAAGTTCCAGGACAGACAGGGCTTCATATAGAGAAACTCTGTCTCAAAAAACAACAACACCCCTACTCCCCCCCCCCCAAACAAAAAACTATAAGCAGGGGACCGGCATAATGTCTCAGTGGTAAGTGTAAGGATCCTGCTCTCACTCTTCCAGGTTTAATGCCTTACGTCATCAGCGGGCGACTGCGTCCCCGCCTTAAAAAGCCCCACACGGACCCCCACACACTCTCTCTCTGCGCCTCTCTCTCTGTTTCCTTTCTGCCAGGCCTGGCTTCTCTGTCCTATCTCCTCTTCATTCCAATAAAGTCCATTCTAACTCTGATAGCCACGGCCTGTGACTCTTCCGTTCATCCTTTCAGTAAGGGCATTTGCTGCCGACCCTGATAACCTGAGTTAAATCCCCTGGACCCATACACACACACACACACACACACACACACACACACACACACACACACAATGGAGAACATCGTCGTCTGACACAATAGCTGTGGCATACACACACAACCAACTAACTAATTCAATAATTAAAACAAAGCTGTACGTAGGAGCTGGAAGTGTGGCTCAGTGGTAGACTGGAACATTTGCCCAGCACACCAAGACCTTGGTTGGATTCCATCCCCAGAACTGAAGTTAATTAGTTACATAAAATGTTCAAGTGTCGGGGCTATTTGCTGCTCAGCAAGGAGGCTTCCTGCAGATGTGACTTGGCTGGGGCCAAACTGAGTACAAAAAGAAAGGTCCTTCTTTCTGCTGAGCCAGGATCCTGGGAAGCTAGCCAGGATTCAGCCCCTCCTTCCCCAGACTGCTCCTATCCAGGCTGCTGGCTCAGCACTCTTCTGCCTAACTAGCATCATGGCCCCAAAAACACCAAGACTCTGTCCTCCTTGACCTCAGAGCTCAGGCCAACAACTCCTGGAGGCCAGGCAAAGCGAAGGTGACAGGGACGAGGAGAGAGGTGCTGATGTTCTCCCGTGGAGTTTGTCCCACGGTCACCCCATGAAGCATGTACACTATTATGCCTGTTTCACAGATGACGGAGCAGAGAGTGCTTAAGTGGCTTAAGATTCACACAGAAGAAGACAGGAAAACAGAGACCTGGTTGCAGGCCTCCCTCTACCACTCAGCCCTTGATGTGATCCAACCTCTGGATCCGAGAGGGCTGTGGAACTCTGAGTGTCACCAAGGGACCCTGGCCTTTTCTTCTCCTATTATGTCCCACCCATCCCTTGGCTCACTCTGCCAGCAGGGGAGCCAGTGGCTCAGGATCACTCACACCAGTCCCAGGCCCTGCTCCTGGACTCTCTTCTGCACTGCCCATTACTATACCAGCAGCTGCCACCATGGACCCATCCCAGCCCTGCAGCTCTGATCCCAGGCCCAGTGAGCATCTAGCTCTCTCCAGGGCCCTTGAGCTGCAGTCCAGTGGCTCCAGCTGAGGACGACACTGGGAGGGAAGGAAGGAAGGGGAATGTCCAATCTAAGCACAGCTGCTGGGAGTAAACACAACCTTACTCTCTTTCCTCTCCCATCCTCCCTCAGCAACAGGTATAGCCCGGGCAGGTCTTTTCCCAGTTCCAATCAAGGAGAGGATGGGTTGCTGGGGATCAGAGGAGTTTAGGGCTTTCCAAAGGACACAATGACAGATGATGGGACTAGAAAAGGATCCTTAACCTCCAATGCCAAGACCAGTGCTCACCATCGGAGTCAATACTATACCTGTGCTCATTTTACAGATAGGGAAGCAGAGGCACAGAGAAGTCAAGTAACTTGTCCCAGATCACACGGCCAGAGGCACAAAGCAAGTCCCTTCTCAAGCCCTGCCCTGTGAGAGCATCTGGAGAAATACACTACAGAGTGTCTTGCCCCAACTCCCACCCTCACAGCTGGATAGGGCCTGAGGACATGAGAAGTTGAATGGCCCTGATTCTGGGGGCCATGCTGACTGGGATGTGAGCTGACTGAGATGCAGACTCCACAGCTGCTGCTGGGAAGGCCCAGGATGAGTGGGCGGAGCAGTCAGGAAACAATGGCATCCCTGTACAGTGGACAACAAGGCTCTCCCTTCCTGGGGAGGGGTTCCTACCGCCTCTGGAGAGTACGCCAGTACAACCTCACTGCACTCCGAGTCTGCAGGACCCGCACCTACCAGGGAAGAAGGCACACCTGGCTGCCCACAGGATACCCACCAGGAAGGTCTCCAGGAGGGTGGGGGCCCAGGAAAGCTGGGGATAAGGGGTGAGTCCTGGGTCCCCCCATCTCTACCCCACTCCAGCCCCTCACCGTTTCCAGTGACCCTCCTGATCTTCTGCAGCCCAGCCAGGCCTCCCTTCTGGGCCTGTTGCCCCATGGCTCCAGGACTAACATGGTCTCCATGCTGCTTGGACCCCAGACCCTCATGCGCCACAGCCTCAGGATGTGCTGCAGAGCCCGCTTCTGTATGCCCTGAAAAAAGGAGCTAGGGGAGGGGGGCAGGTGAGTCTTTGGGACTCCCAACACCCACGACTGGGGCAGGCCTGCTGGGAGAGGGCCTCTCAGCTGGAAGGCCTTGGCCAGCTGAGACCAATGGGTCACTCAGCGCTTCAAGAAATGATGTCACACACACTAAGTGGGAACGAGTCTGAGAACCTGATGCCCAGCAGGCACCACTAAAGACGAACAAGTCACTCTAGTGACAGCCCAGCCCACTGCCCTCTAGTGGGGAACTCAGTTAAAACAAAACAAAAACAAGAAGAAAAAACACTTTTCCTAAAAAAGCAAAGCAAAACAGAGCAAAAACAGAAACAATCAAACACAAGCCAGGAATAGTAGTTAACGATTATAACCCCACCGTGACTCAGGAAGCTGAGGCAGGAGGATTGCTAATATTTTTTAGTCATCCTGAACTATGTGCCACCATGCTTGCTACAACAGAATTCTCTTTTCTTTCTTCTTTTTTTGGGGGGAAAGGGGGGCGGACAGGGTTTCTCTGTGTAGCCCTGACTTCCCTGGATCTCGCTCTGTAGACCAGTCTGGCCTCAAACTCACAGAGATCCTCCTGCCTCTGCCTCCCGAGTGCTGGGATTAAAAGAGTGTGCCTGCCACCACTGCCCTGTTAAAACAGAATTTTAGCTCTGTGGCTGCTGGCTCATTCTCCCTGACAGTCTAGATTAGAAACTGACTCCTGATGACCCCAGCCTCCCGCGCCACTGCGTCAGCAGCCTGGATTCAGAATCCTTGCAAAGGCAGCTGGGAGAAAGTGGCCCCAGCAGCTTTCTGCTTGGTCACTGTTTCCGTGTTCCACCACCACCTCCCAGGGCCTGATACCTGCTGGGAGACACAATGTATCACGTCAGGCCTCCTGCCAAGGCCATGGGAAGGCTGGGGATGTTCACTAGGCCTAAAGGATCATGTATCCACATTGTGCCCAGGGCTGACCCAGGGTCATCAGCTTCTGGACACCTACGCGGCTTGCTGGTGCTGGTAGAGTCGCTTCCTCCAAAGCAGCAGGGCCTGCTGCAGGGCCAACTTTTGGCAAGCTTCCCACAGGGAGCACCGATCTGGCTCCTTGGGTAGTTCCTGGGTCTGGACCACTGTCTCCAGGCAATGAGTGGTGGCAGTTCCTGGGACTAAGATGTTGAGGGCCTTATTCCCTGGGAAGAAGGCAGAGAGTAGTTAAATTGCTGTTCATAAACATGCAGCTGCAGCCTCAGGCCTCCTGGGCCTCCCCATCATGAGCACTGCGCTCCTGTGTCCTCCACATGCTCCCCACAAGGCTGCCTCAAGTTCCCACCTTCCCCAGCTTGGGAAGGGGCTTCATATCCCCTCCAGCAGACTAGGGCGTTCCCGGAGCAGAGGACCACACACGCTTTCAACACTAAGCCAGGATGCAGCCCAGCCAAGGCCTGCTCCCTCTGGAAACCCCTCCCAGACCTCTAGGACTGGCAAGTCCCTCTCCCCCCACTCCCCACCCCCCCCCCCCCCAAAAAAAGGCCTACCTCAGTCCTCTTCCATTGTAATACTCATGAGTTTCACTAGGCTCCAGAGCTTAATTAACTGGAGCATGCACACACACACACACACACACACACACACACACACACACACTTGCCGCTGCCTCACCCGCCTTCTGCCGGTAGAGGGCAAACTGAGTCACTTTTGCCACGTCTGAGGCCTGGAGCTTCCTCATCTCCATCCACCATCCCAGGCATGTCCTCAGGACCCGCACCCTTCGGTGGGCCACATGTCTCCTGTACTGGACCCCTCTCTGCACCAGCCGTTGCCAGGCCCTAAAGCACCTAGAGAACAAAGGGCAATTGCCTTTGGCAGCACTGGCAGCCACCTGCCTCCTGCCACGCACACATATCAGTGGCCCCGGCCTTCGCCTTTCTGAGCCTCTGTTCCTCATCTGTGAAACAGAAGGCTGAGGAGGAACTGAGCATGGCGTCTGCGCAGGCCACAGATGTCATCCCCGAGGGCCTGGAGGGTCCAGCATCCTCCCACCTGGCCTCCCACATCCACCCCTGCCTCACTCATCCTGGTGGTTCCAACTAAGTGACCAGAGTGATGTTTGGACTCATCCTGAGTCCAGTTAGCTTAAGTGCTTGCCCAGCCTCCTGGGGGTCCCCTTTGCCCCTAGAATAAAACCTCAACTCCTTCCCAGGCTACACAGGACCTGGCCTAGAATACCTTTTTCCACTAGTCTCAAAACATTCCGGGGGGGGGGGGGGGGGGGGTGGGCTTAGCTGCTCATTATTGCTGGGTTTTGGGTTTGTTTGTTTGTTTTGTTTTGTTTTTCGAGACAGGGTTTCTCAGTGTGGCTCTGGCTGTCCTGGATCTCGCTCTGTAGACCAGGCTGGCCTCACACTCAGAGATCTGTCTCTGCCTCCTGAGAGCTGGGACTAAAGTTGTGCGCCACCACCGCCCAGAGCTGGCTTTCTCTTTAATGTAGTTGGTCTTCCTACATTGCCCAACATGACCTTGATTTCCTGGACTCAAGCAATCCTCCTGCCTCAGCCTTCTGAGTACCTGGGACTACGAATCTTCACTACTCCACTGGCTCTTTAGGCTATCATTAAGGCCCTTGCACACTCTGTTCCCTTTGTGGGGTGCCCTGGTCTTTGCATCCCTCCACCTCTAATGATTCATCCTCCATGAATCCATCCTTCACTCACCAGGTCTAGGTTGCTAGGTCACTTCCAGTGTTAAAAGCTCTTGTGGGGGGGGGGGTATCAACATGGAGGTATAGAATCAAAAAAGGGCCCACAGATTAAAAAGGTGTTATGGGGGGCTGGAGAGAAGAGAGATGGCTCAGAGGTTAAGAGCACCGACTGCTCTTCCAGAGGTCCTGAGTTCAATTCCCAGCAACCACATGGTGACTCACAATCATCTGTAATGAGATCTGGTGCCCTCTTCTGGCCTGCCGTCATACATGCTGTATACATAATAAATAAATAAATCTTTGGGGGAAAAAAAAAAGGTGTTATGGGGTCTAGAGGGGTGGCTCAGTGGTTAAGAGCACTGGCTGTTTTTACAGAGAGCCAAGGTTCAGTTCCCAGCACCTACATCTGTCAGCTCACAAACCACCTGTAACTCCAGATCCAAGGGACCCACTGCCTTCTTCTGGACCCTGGGAACCTTGCATGCATGTGTGCACATACAACCATGCAAGCGCACGCACACACACACATAAATAAAAATAAGTATAAAATATAAATAAATAAATAAATAAATAAATAAATAAATAAATAAATAAAGCATTATATTGGCTGGTTACTCAACAGCTTACCATATGGTTACATAGGCCCTAACTGTGCCTCTTCTATAATTATAAATGGTGTCATGACTGGCATTTTTTTTGTCCAAATCTTTGTCCTCATCCTGGTTCTCTGTGAAAGAAGCTGGTAGGCAGGGGCAGGGTGAGAGTTGGGGGAGTAGGCCACCAGCTGTCTAGGCCACGTTGCCCAGTCTTGGTGTCCAAGCTCACCTGCATTTCCAGGCAAGGTCAGTGGCTACTTTTCTTCCTAAGGAAGGGTTTCCCCTAGAAGCAAGGAATGGTGACACAGCCTGGGTGTAGGGTTGCTCCTGTTTCTGCTGCAAGAGCTGGGTCAAAAGACAATGGGCAGAAGGATGCCAGCTGAGGCCTGGAATGAGACTCCTGTCTGCCACCAAAGCTCCGGTCCTAACCTAACGCTACCCCATTTCCTCAGGAATGATGGAAAGTAGCAAGAATTCCAAGAGACAAAACTTTCCTTTGGAAGCAAACCTTCCACCCTCACTCAGTACCCAAGGAGGAAGAACACCCACACCTCCTCTCAGGCCAAGCTAGCAAATCACTAATAAAAAACAGATCAGTCATGAGCTGCAACATGGGCCCAGCAGATGCCCTCCCAGTAGATGTAGCCTCCTCTCAGACATACCAGAGCCATGGCATTGCCCCCAAGCCTAAACCTAGAGAACACAGACCTTTTGAGAGCTCCAAGCCAGCAGGGCATCTGCATGTTGATACCATGCTGCCTCCAGTCGGGCCTGCTGGAGCCGCAGGACCCAGCGCAGTACTCTGAGGCTCTTTTGAACCAGCTGCCTGTGGCTCCCGGCTGTGGCCTTAGCTGCTGCCTGGCGCCTCTGTGACAAGTGCCTCCAGGCCCTGAAACTTCTGGACAGCAGCTTCTGGCTGGGGACAGAGCGGGACTGATGAGAGAGGGCAGACACAACTCTCAGCTCCCTAGGATCCCACGTGACTTTTCTATTAATTGTGAAGGTGATGCCCCCTTCCAAAGCAGAGATCTCTTTGCTTATCCCTGGACTTAAAGTCACACACACACCCCATACTTCCCAAGCAAAAAGGTCCAGAAGAGAGGAGAATTGCCCCACTACACTGATGTCTACAATTCCCAGTGATCCAAACCCAGCGGTGTAGAACTTGTCCTCGGGCCCTGGAGGCCCCTGGTTTCTCATGAGGGACAGTGTGGAGATAGTTCTGAAATCCTGCTGAGGCCCTGCCTTCAGATGCCTCTCTCTATCAAGTCCCTATGGCACAGGCGGATAGATCAGGAGTTGTCCCAGGAGCTGTCCCTGGAGCGGCCCCGACCCTACCCCCACTCCCTTACAGCAGGGCCTCACCAAGCTGCCTGGGGATCTGAGGTTCCAATGCTTTGAGCTTCATCCTGCAGAAACAAAAGCCGTGACAGTTCTCAGGCTAAGGGGTAGGAGAGACATCTCCAGCCAAGCCCTTCTTCTGGGAATGCCCCCCCCCCCCACTGCATCCTGGGGCCTTTACCTGCAGAGTATTCTGAGCTGGGGCTCCATTTGATGGGCAGGAGGCCATCTTCTTCCCATCCCTGCCTGCTTTTTCCGGTTGGGCCTTCTCTCTTCCTTCCCGCCCAGGCAGGATACTGGAGAAGGTTGGAGATTCAGGTCTGGCCTCTCTGCCACCTGCCTCTCGTGTGACCCTGAAGTGTCCTCTGCTCCTCTTGTTGTATGGAAGGCCTGTGAAGCCTCTCTCTCTTGCCCCAAGGTGCTGGGTAGAAAGGACCTCCTGGCCTGAGTTAGAGAAATCCCCAGCCAGTGTTCCCAGAGTGGGAACGGCCTCGTGTGACAGGGGTTTGTATACAGGGGACTCTGCAAGTCTAGCTTGGACCCCAGGAGTCTCCAGGAGGCTTATACTTTCCCTGGGGTGGCTGGGCCAAGGTTGGGCAGCGGTTGACTGGCTCCCACCAGTGTGGGGCCTCCTCTGTGTAGGGCCTGGGTGCTTCTGGGGTGTCTGGCTCCTTGAACAGGTTGCCTCAGGCTCTAGGTGTTGGTCGGAGTCCAGCAGCCAGTGGTCAGTGCTGCATGAAGAACGGAAATGGGCCCAAGACTGGCTGTGGGCAGTGACAGATAAGTCCTCCAAGGTGAGGGGCTGCCCCACAAGCCTGGGTGCCCAGCTCCCTGAACCACAGCAGGGACTGGGGTCAGGCCATGTGCACCCATCAAGAGGTTTCATGCCCCCAGAGAGTCTCAAGTCCAAGCAGGGGGTGTCTGTGACCTGGCGTATCTGCCTCTGGTGAGAAGATGGGCCAGTTGGTGACAGACAGCTGTTCTGCAGATGGGGGCTAGTGGTCCCTCGGAAGCACAGGTTACTCTGCTGTGCAAAGGACTCTCGGGTCCTCCCCTGGGACCTCCCTGCTGGAAGCTGTAGGTTACTCTGCTGCCAGAGACCTGTGTCACCTCCTTGGCCAGTCGTGTCCTTCAGGGCAAGGGCCAGGCACGGACGAGGGCTGGCCAGATTACTTTGGACTTGGTAGGGCTTCTGGCATAGCACAGAGCCTTGGGAGTATGTGGTGGCCTGGCATATGGGCATCCTCCGGCCTCCTCCACTCCCCAGGCTGATGTCCAGGTTTTTCCAGGGGCTCTTCAGTTCTAGAAGGAAGAGAGAGAGCCACACCCTGGGAACCAGGTGATGGCTCTCAAGTAAGACAGGTGGGTATCCAGGCCTCAGAGTTGGGGTATGGCAGGGTTCCTGATGGGAGGGAGTCAGGACTTCAGCTCCACCACCCAGAGGGAGCCAATGTGCAGGCCAGGCCCCAGGGCCTCGGAGCCATGTGGTGACATGGATGACATGAGGCCTGGCTACACCGAGCATGGAAGAAGAGGAGCAGAGGAAAGCCTGATGGGGGCTGTTTATAGCTGGGACCAGGGTGTGTAGAGGGCTTCGGATATGGGGCAACCAACTGAGAAGGGGGGGAGAAAAGGAAAGAGTGACCAGCTGACAACTTACCTAGTGGTCACTCAGAACACTCCCACCCCTTACCGGGACCCCCTGGCTCCCCTCCACTAACCCCAACTGATCCAGGCATAAAATCAGAATTTGGCTGGGCGGTGGTGGTGCATACCTTTAATCCCAGCACTCGGGAGGCAGAGGCAGGCAGATCTCTCTGTGAATTCAAGGCCAGCCTGGGCTACAGAGTGAGTTCTGGGACAGCCAGGGCTACACAGAGAAACCTTGTCTCAAAACAAACAAAAAAAACAAATAAAAAAAAACAGGAAAAAAAAGGGGGGGATTAGAATTTGAATCCGTTCTTAGGCTCTTTGTGCCCTTGGCTGGACCAGCTCTGTAGACTTCTTATAGCCTGAGACCTTCACCTTCCAGTGACCCTGGCCCAGAGACCTACACTCCAAAGGCCTACCCCACAGGGACTCCTTAGGGGCGTGTGCCCTCCCAAGATCCTTCCCTTTGGTACCCTTCCATCCCTAGGCCCCACCTTTCCATCCTTCTCAAGAACCCTCCCTTGAGATGATGCTGTACCAACCAAGCCAATCTTGGGAAGGAAATCTCCAGAACTAGGAAGGTGCTAGACAGGTAACTGGGGAGGACCATACTGTCACCAACTTACCCGGCTCAGTGAGCATCTTACCTGGCCCCAGGACAGTCACAGTCTTTGGGGGTACATTCTCCTTGTATCTGGTGGCAGGTCTTGGCTCCATGGGCTGTGGGGTGGGGCAGAGCACTAGCCTGGCATATATGAGGCCCTGGGTTAGAGTCTTAGCATAGGAGCAGGGAAAGGGGCAGTCAGGCTCTGTGGAGAAAGAAGATACCCTGGCCATAGGGTGCTGTTCCCTATAATACCCTTGGGCCATATCCTCATCTATCCTGACATGACATCTATCTCTGCATAGGCCCCTTGTGGCCTCTGCTTACTGCCCCACATAGCTTCTCCCCTTTCTGTTGTAATATTTTTCTTCTTTTTTGATTTTTTTTCTTTTTGAGGCAGGATCTATGTAACTCACTATATAGACCATGATGGCCTCAAACACACAGAAGTCCACCTGCCTCTGCCTCCCAAGTGCTGGGATTAAAGGTGTGCACCACCACACCCATCTAAGGATGTCAGATCCCTAGGAACTGGAGTTACAGATGGTCATAAGTCTTCATGTGGGTGCTGGGAAGCAAACCTGGATCCTCTGGAAGAGCAATATGTGCTCTTCTGTTTCTCATGTAGATCAGGCTGGCCCCAAACTTGCTCTGTCTAGCCAAGGATGATACTGAACCCTATTTCCCAAGTGCTGGGATTACAGGCTGTGCCACCACGCCTAATCTGTGCAATGCTGGAGCTCAAACCCGGGTTTTCTGCATGGTAGGCTGGCACACCACAGGGTCACATCACCAGCCTTTTTACCTTTCTCCTTTTCTTCCTTCCTCCCTTCCTTTTCTTTTCTTTTCTTTTCTTTTTTTTTTTTTTAAGATTTATTTATTTAGGGCTGGAGAGATGGCTCAGAGGTTAAGAGCACTGGCTGCTCTTCCAGAGGTCCTGAGTTCAATTCCCAGAAACCACATGGTGGCTCACAACCATCTGTAATGAGATCTGGTGCCCTCTTCTGGCCTGCAGGCATATATACTGTATACACAATAAATGAATAAATAAATAAATGAATGAATAAATAAATCTTTTAAAAAAAAGATTTATTTATTATGTATACAAAAGAGGGCGCCAGATCTTATTACAGATGGTTGTGAGCCACCATGTGGGTGCTGGGAATTGAACTCAGGACTTCTGGAAGAGCAGTCAGTACTCAACCTCTAAGCCATCTCTCCAGCCCCTTACCTTTCTTTTTCTTCCTCCCTCCTTCCTGTATTTAAGTCCTGCCTCAAACATAGCAAGCCCTTCTGTTATCCATGGCAGGACCGTACTCTCTGTGCCCTGCGTGTGCTCCTCCAGGCATGTACCATCACTATGTGTATTGAAGAGATGATGGTCTCGCCTATAAACACACAGCGTACAGCCTGGCGCATCTGTTAAGTGACTGAACCACGCTAAACACCAGCTCAGCCAAAAGCAGGCATTCTGCTGTTTAATCTGCACTGCAGTCAGTCCTAAAATTGTTTCCCAGTTCTAAAAAACGAGGCTATTGGTGTTTAGAAAGGCCACCAGCTGGTTGCACAGTCCTACAGCTGGGCAGCTCTACTGAGACGGCTAGCTTGTAGGCACGGATGACCTCTCTTGCCACTCCCTTTTTAAGTCCTGCCCTCTAGCCCCCACGCCACTACGGACACTCAGAGCCTCCCTTTTCTCACCATAAGAGGCTGTGTGTGACCAGTTTCCTGCCCTTCTGGACCTGCCCTTAGTCTTCCTTGGGACCTTCCTTTTAACCAATCAGGTTTGAGCTGGGAGGGGCTGTCCGCAGAGGACCGCTAACGACCACAGTAAGTGCGAGGTGGAAGAATTTCAAAGATAAGAACGTGCTCGCCTGGCTCCGCCCCGTCCCCAGCGTGCCTTGCGTGTTCCCAAGCAAAAGTTGCAGATGCCTGCCCGGGGCGTAGGTCCGAATGAGCTGCAAGCTCTGTGCTGAGGTTCTTTCTGTCCCAGGATCTGCATCTCAGTTACAATGCATAAGGCTATGAGCAGCCAGGCCGCAGGGCCCCCCAGAAATGGCTGGAAACTACGCCCCATTCTCTCCTCGGCGTGCTTTGATACTGGTCCGATCACGCTTCCTTTCAAACATCGCGCGTTTTCCACATTGCAAGCCTTTGTCCGGGCTGCTCCTCAGTGCACTCTGCAATGTGTGCTTTTCGTGTGACACGAAGGGGAAAGAGCCTGGGCGCAAGTCACAAGGCTTGTGCTGTTGGGTGGCCTTAGACAAATTCCCAAACTTTCTGTGACAACCCCCACACCCCATTTTTTAAAAGTGGTGCTGGGGATTGAACCCCCGATCTGTGTATGCTAGGCAAGCTCTCTAGCCTTCCTCCTACCCCTTTCTTCTAAGACTGTCAAGCCAGGTGTATGGTAGTACTCGGGAGGCAGAGGCTGGCAGATCTGTGTGAGTTCCAGGCCAGCCTGCTCCAGGATGGCCAGCACTACATAGTGAGCCGTCTCAAAAACAAGTGAAAACAAAAACAAACAAACAAACAAACAAACAAAAACAACCCATCTTCCTAAACCTGATGGATGAGATCTTTTGGCTACCTTCCCGCAACCTCACCTTGTAAAGCTCACTTTGTAAACCTCACTGAACCCTTTCCACATCATCTCTTGGCTGCTTTTCTGAGAGTCTCCTTCAAACCTGTTTTCCTGGCCACCAGTCCTCAGGTCTGTCCGCTGCACTGAGTTTCTGTTTTAAACACGTTTGCCATCTGAAGAAGTGGTTGTCCTCTTTTTGAATTCCCAGTCGCCCCAGCCGCCATAAAGCACATTCTAGCGGAGATCACTCTACCTCTGTCCAAGGCTCCCCTTTCCAAGTCTGTATGTCCCCAGACCCGTTTCCCTTTTGGGAACTGGGAGCCCAAGGTTCACTGGTAGTGGGGGCAGGTGGAGTAGAGGTATCAGTGGACTGGCTCTTTCATATTCTGGATCATAGGATATTCTATTATGTACAGAATTTTAAATGAAGTTCATTTTTCAAGGCACTGGGGTAGGAAAGCGCTTAGCTGTGTCCAGCCTCCAGCCTCAGAGCCATCCACTGATGGTGGAGACCATCTCTGGCTCACACATGTACTTCCCAGAATGGAGCCTCAGAGGGTACTTCCAGCCTTCTGAAATCGTGTAAAGGTACCCCCACGATGTTTACACAATTGATAAGTGAACAGCTATTTGGATGGACAGACTGGTCACCCTTCCCCTTGTGAGGTATCACAGCAATACATACAATAGGCTGTAACATTTACTGAACATCAAGGTTACACTATTCACAACCGTCACTAGTTCCAGAGTTGCACGTAATTCTTTTTTTTTTTTTTTTTGGTTTTTCAAGACAGGGTTTCTCTGTGTAGCTTTACGCCTTTCCTGGATCTCGCACGGTAGACCAGGCTGGCCTTGAGCTCATAGAGATCCGCCTGCCTCTGCCTCCCAAGTGCTGGGATTAAAGGCCTGCACCACCAACACCCGGCCACATAATTCTTATACTCACTTTAATTTACATTTTTTATTGTGCGTGTGTGTGCATGTGTGCGTGCACGTGTGCACATGCACATGCCCAGGTGCCATGATGTTTATGTGGAGATGAGGAGATAGCTTTCAGTAGCTTTCTCTTCTTACACCATATGGCTCTTAGGAACCAAACCCAGGTCAGCAGACTTGACAGTATGCATCCTTACCCACTGAGCCAGCTCCACAGCCCATCTTATTCCCACTTTTCAGACCAGGTAACTGAGGCACAGTGAAATCAAGCAAAAGTTGCCTAGCCAGGCAGTGGTGGCGTACACCTTCAATCCCAGCACTGGGGAGGCAGAGGCAGGGGGATCTCTGTGAATTCGAGGCTAGTCTAGTCTACAGAGTGAGTTCAAAGACAGCCAGAGTTACATAGAGAAACTCTGTTTCAAAAAAAAAAAAAAAAAAAAAAGGAAACAGTTGTATCTTATACAGAGGTCTCAGGGTACCTTTAGGATTTAATTACATTTATTTGTGGAGGGGTATGTGACACTGTACAAATACGGAGGTCAGAGGACAACTTTCAGGAGTCAGGTCCCCAAGATCAAACTCAAATTTTGGTGGCAAGGCCCTTCCCCACGAGCCATCTCACTGGTCCACCTTCGAGATTAAAGCATGGTTCATGGGCTGCAAGGCAGGGCCCAGCTGGGAGATGAAACATGGCTCGAACACAGCCCAGCCACAGAACCCCTGAATTTTAACACCAGGGCTCTGAGAGGGGC
Source organism: Onychomys torridus (assembly GCF_903995425.1). Taxonomy (NCBI): domain Eukaryota; kingdom Metazoa; phylum Chordata; class Mammalia; order Rodentia; family Cricetidae; genus Onychomys; species Onychomys torridus. The sequence continues at coordinate 159,345,730 of NC_050444.1, forward strand.
TCTGCAGACCTACTGCCTCCAGGCCTGGGGTCCCTGGGTGCCACGCCATCAGGCAGTGACCAGCACAGGGATTTTGCTCCTATGCAGGACAGGCTGAGCAGGACCAGAAGCTCCCAGAGCTTCTAGGGAGGGCTGGACCATCTTAGGGCCTGAGAGGCAGCCGTCACTGGCCTTAAGGCCTGGCCCTGCAGCACTCTGCACCGCTCAGCAGGGGCATGGCATAGCTAGGAAGTAGGAGGTAAAGAAAGCAATCACAGTTCTAGCCAGGGGTCAGCAGGTGCCTTGAAGGGAGGTGCTCCCTGGAGAGTTAGGACGGCTCTTCTCAGCTGGGAAGCCAGAGGATCTTGACCTCCAAGGCACTTGACTCACGCCACCTCTATGGTAGGGAATGGAGGACACTCCACTATAAGTCCAGAAAGGAGGTAACAAGCATCCTGCTGGGCACTGGGAAGACTAGGGGGCAGCTTCAGTACCCCCGGGGGGCAGCTTGGCCCTTGTCCTCCAGGCTTGCAAAGGGGGCTGCAGGTGAGTCTGGTGAGTCAATTGTCTGGTAGGCACTATGCTCCTGAGATGGTCCGAAGAAATCTAGAGGACAGGGAACATGAGGATAGGGAAATGAGATCACGGGGCTTCAGCGGCTCACAGATGGATCCACCCTCTGCCATGGCTAGTCCTCCGCGTCCTGATTCCAAGGACAACAGCGAAAGCCTAGACACCAAGCCTTTAGCAGCCTGTATCCACCCAATCCTCACGTCTGTATGAGGCACAGATTTGCAGATGAGGAGTCTGAGGGTCAGAGAGATGAACTGATGTGATAGTATGTGGCTTGAAGCAGATGACACTGGGGTTCAAACCTAAATAGCAGGTCCTGTGGTCTGTGGCTCCTGGCTGCTGTGCCACCTCAGCCCCCAGCAGCACATGCTCAGGAATCTGATGGGAGGTGGCTCCCCTGAGCCCACACACAGACTTCTCTCCTGCTCTCTGCCAGGCACAAGAACCCATACATATCTCTGTTTCTAGAAGCCCCGGAGTTTGGCATAGCTGCTATACCCAGACGGTTAGGGCTGAGGGTACAGGACAAGATGGAAGGCACCCCACGTCTCTCGCTTTCCTCCCTCTGCACATTTGTCCTGGGACCACGAACAAGTCCCACGGGCCGTGGGCCTTCATCTTCTCTTCTGTTCAATCCACACCTGGGCAGGTCTAGATGGTGCTTTGGTAAGCCACAGTGGGCAGCCACAGGCCACTCTCTCCCTGGCTCAGTGCTCTCCCATGGGATCCCCATGCCCAGCTCCCCCAGGAGAACAAGGTCAGGGAGGGCAGGAATACAGTATGGTCCACCACCAGAGAGGACAGTGTGGGCTACGCCAGAGGTGGGAGGACTGGCACAGAGGGTTCCCTGGCCCAAACTAAACCTGTTTACCCAGGCGCGGCATCACGGCTGCCTGCCTAGCACTGTGTCTGCCCATAACGGGTCCATCCCACATGGCAGGAGAGCATGGCTCCAGAGCCAGGGCTAGGTAGAAACAGAAGAAAGGAGTTGTCCCTGTAGCCACCTGCAGGCCCAAACCAGAGGCTGCCCGCTGCCTCTGGGAGCTGACCACCTCCATGGCTTCACATGTGCTCTGGGCCGAGGGGAGTCTGACAGCAGGAAAACCCACACCAGACTGGCAGCTGGGGCCCAGGCTTTGGCAGCAATGACTGGGAGCTTGCCCACAGGACCAGGGGGAGGCAGAGCAGAGCGGGACTTACCGGGGCGGAGTGGGAGTTCACCCCCTCGCTCACGGTGCATGTGGTAAACGAGGCAGCAAGAGAAGGGCTTGAGCAGCAAGCTGAAGATAGCCATGCCAGCACTGAAGCGGCCAGTGTCCACAGTGGCAAAACTTGAGTAGAAGATGCTGATGTAGATAATGTCCAGGAAGATGGTGGCCACCAAGCCACCAAGAAACTGCAAGAAACACCACCATGAGATCATGGGCACTGACACGCACCCAGACTCCAAGCTTCCTTCACACACACACCAGCCTGGGCATGGCCTAGGAGCAGGACACAGGAATCTGGCTCCAGCCTGTTGCCCCAGAATTCCCTACCCCAATTTCCTGTCACTGGGGCCAGGATGGGGCCCAACACCTGGCTCCAGAATTTGAGAGGGACAGTCCCTTGGAGCCCATACCATCTGTTTACAATACAGGAAACAAGGAAAGGCCCTTTGCAGTCCTCCTAAGGAGCCATGGCAGGCATCGTTGTGAAAAGCTGGGCACCTCCTACCTCAGGCCAGTGTCAACTCTGACTTCATAAGGCAAGGGGCTCCCTCTTGTCCAGGCCTCCCAGTCACATCCTTTCCCCCCAAAGGACAACCCTGAAGCAAGTCAGATTGCCTGGGAGGATAGCCAGTCTTGGGGTTCTGTGACCTCCACCCTATTTGGTGGAGAACTCTCCATCCCAGGGGGCTTCCGTACAAGGCTTTCGAACAGAAAATGGTGGAATATGAGGAAGAGAGAAGCCTGGGACAGATGAGGGGCTGAACATGGATGAAGCCAGTTTCCTGCCCTCTCTCCTACCTCCAATTTTCACTCACCATGCCTATGGCATCAACGGAGTCCCGCTGGGCCACAGCCCACACGCCCAGGGCCAGGACAGTGAAGTTGCTCCAGGCATAGGAGCCTGAGAACACTATGCAGCCCCTGCATAGAGAGAGAGACACTGTTAATCAGGCGGTCACCACCCTGAGCTGCCTGCCCCTCCCACATGTCCTTCCTCCTGCTCCAGGGTTAGTCTCCTCTGAGAGCAGACCATCTGGCTTCCTGAATCGGGCCTCATCCACCCTCTCCTGCCAGCGTGGGACCCGCAGCCTCTCTGTGCAGCCTCGCCCTCTCTCCACCCCCTTTGCAGGCAGTCCTGAAACAGCAAGCAGTGTGTGGATCCGATCATGCGACTCCTCCACGCCAACCTTGCCAACAGTTTTCTGACCTGCCTATGGGGTTCCCACGAGCCCCACCCTGGCTGCTCTCTGCGGCTTTGTCTTCCTGAATGTGGAGCCCTTTCTTGTCACCTTGGAGCTCAGTGTTGCCTGAGATCCCAGCTGACCTGACCAGTGCCTTCCTGCTGTCGTTTTCGGGGTATCATGATCAACTGGCATCACTTAGAGCTGGCTTATCACAGTTAACACGGGCGCTTCCTGGGACCTTGCACTGCCCTACACACTCTGAACCCATTCTTGTTCACAGCTGCTCTTGGAGGGAGCTGTTCTCAGGAGCCTTGTTTTACAGATTCGGAGGCACAGACCTAACAGGTGACTAACCAGGTCACACAACTGCTCAGTGAATGCAAATGAAGACCTGGCTGCTCACAGATAGGGTTGAGGAGAAGGTTTTAGTGTAGACACAAGGGAGAAAACAGGCAGCGGCCTCTGAGAGGGTCCAGACTGAACCAGGCCATGAGAGGAGAGGTGTGGGGAGAGCAAGAAAGGAAGGGAGAGAGAAAAGAGGAGTGAGGCGAAACAAACAGAGAGAGCTCCAGGAGAGGAGCCGAGAGAGGGTACAGCAAAAATGGCTGCGTGATAGGAGCCAGAAGCTGGGGAAGGAAAGGAAGCCCAGACCCTGGGCTGGAGAGGGTTAGGGTAGGGGTGAGGTGAGCAGTGCTGGGAGGAGCCACAGGTGCTGTGTGAGACTTGTCCTGGGTTTCCTTGGGTCCTGACTCTCAGCAGCAGGGCTGGGACTGGAACACTGGGATTGGCGTTGCACGATGAGGCCTGATGTTTTCCAGTCTTCCTTCTTAGCAGGTGTGAGCTCTGCCTAGTCATCAATGTGGGACTCAGGGAAAGTGTCCCCACTTCACTGTTTACATCACTCACAGCTGTTGGCATGTGCCCGGCACTTTAAAGCCTGAAAACACACGTTATCTCAGTGGTTTCCTGACTTGTTTTTGGCAGAGAACTCTTCCTGGATGCTACACACACACACACACACACACACACACACACAAGACAGAAGTGCCGGTGAAGGTTAAGCTGCACCCTGCAGCCCCATGTAGGGTTTAGTTGGTAAGTACTGCTGCAGGGGCCAATCCTGATCCACGGTACAGACAGAAGGCAGACTCAGTCAGCCCTGGGCATACGGACTGGTAATTGTGATTGGCTGAAACACTGTAGAATGGGACCTGACCAGGCTGACAGGATCCGGGAACACATACACACTGATCCTAGGGAAGTGTGGACAAAGACCCCAGGTGACACAACACACAGCCAGGAGACATTTGGATGCAGCTAGACACCCAGGGTCACTCACCAGGTTGTCAGCAGCCAGTGAACCAGGAGAATAACCTATGGTACAAGGATAGGGATTGGGTAAGTCTGCGAATACAATGTCACAGGCAGCACAAAGCTTATGACGCCAGAACACGCAGGAGAGCCCTGCCTGGCATCTACAAGGGTCTCATGAATGTCTTAAAGAAATTCCAGCAACAGGGTCTGTGGTAAAGGAAAAAGAGGAGCCTGGCTAGGAACAGGCACCTCTCCCCCTTCCTGTTTCCAAGAACTAGGGGTTCCTCTGGGGAGCCCGGGGCATGAGCTCTGGAATCACAAGTCTGAATGGGAAAATGGGAGGGACCTCTAATAAGGGGTGAAGGTGGCCCCAGGAGCTGGAAGAGAGGTGTAAGGAGGGAGGGCTAGAGCTTAGTCAGCAGAGTGCTTGCCCGCATGCTTGAGTTCAATTCCCACATTGAATAAACTGCATAAGTCAGGCACAGTTGTGTATGCCTGTAATCTCACACTTAGAAGGTGGAGGCAGGAGGATCAGAAGTTCAAGATCATCCTCAGCTACATAATGAGCTCAAGACTAACCTACACCTGTTTCAAAACACAAACACAAAACAGTGACAGGGGAGGAGAGGGATGGTAGTCCGAAAGCAGTGGTTGGCAGCTCAGACTTCAAGTTTAATGACTGAGGGGAGCTTGAGAATTCTCTGCTGGAGACATCACAGTATGACTCATGTTAAGAACAAAATCCTTCCAGCCTGCCTGGATTTCTAGAACCCCTTTTTACTGTGTTTGGCATCCTTGAAATCACAGTCCTGGTCTTGGACTGGCCTCTGGCACTGCCTAGAGAGCTGATAGGAGAGGCAGATGCCATGAAATCAGGGCCCTGTCAGCCAGAGTGGGCTGCAGGCTTCTGGGCTGAGTGCTAAGGGTAAGCAAGGAATCGGTCCGGCGGAGGCAGGGAGCCAGGACCAGCCCTCTGAGTGGGAGGAAGGCGTGGCCCAGGCAGAGGCTTCCTGGAGGCCAGAAGCTTTGCAGAGTTAGTCTGAGGCCCAGGGTAGTGCACTGGACCAGAGCGGACAGGCAGGAAAAGGCCCAGGCGCTGTCCCACCTGCCTCCAGGAATGTTCTCTGCAGGAGGAGCCCTGGGCTCACTGACCAGCTAGTCTAGCCAAATCAGTGAGCTCCAAGTTCAGTGAGAGACAGGAGGCTCACAGGGGCTTGTTGGCTGTCAGCCTAGCTCTAGATGAGAGACCATGTCTCCAGGGAACATGGCAGTGAGTGATAGTGCAGGACACCCATGGGAAAGGAAACCTCTCAAGAGACTAAGCCTCAGGCTGGGCATGGTGCACACACCGTTAGTCCAGCACTCAGGAGGAAGAGGCAGGAGGATCTCTTTGAGTTCAAGGCCAGATTGGTCTATAAACTGAGTTCAGGATAGCCAGGGCTGTTACACATAGTTTAAGCGGGGGCGGGGAACTAAGCCTCTCCTGCCTCAGTTTATCCATCTTTGTAATGGGAATATAATCAGCCCTCAGAGATATGACTTCAAAGAAAGCTGCAGGGAGAAACAGGACCAAGTGACCCAGCCCTTCCAGGAAGTACACAGGAGAGGGGCCAGTGGCCCGCTGTAAACACAGAGCTGTCCCTGCTGGCTCTTATTCAGGGAAATAGGAGACCAGAGGCTTCTCAAAGAGAAGGGCCAGGCCACAGCCGGAAGGGAGCCCAGCTTGAGCTGGAGGACTCTTAAAACAGAGCTCAGCCACAGCAGGCTGCCTGTCCTCCCCAGACAAGGCCAACAGGCCAGGGCAGCAGGGGTCACTGGGTGCTGGATGGGGAACACAGGCCCTCTCTGTGTGATGGGCCACGGAAAGGATCCTAGCTCCACACATGAACTTGGTAAGTCTCCAGACCTCATACAACTGGTTCTTCAGCACCTCAGGGATAATCATACGTGACTCCTTGGCTCTGGAGACGGGGGGGGGGGGGGGGGGGAGATGTGGCGCTCAACACAGCAGGCCTCATCACCACTGTCCCCACTCCTCCCCCAGCCTGGGCCAGGTCTGCCCTCCCCTGACTTCACAAATCTAGTCTGACTGAACTGCTTCAGCTCAGCCCCTGCTTGCTTCAAGGGGAGCATGGGTAGGGCCCAGCTAGGGGCAGGCTTCTTTCACAGAGCCTGGGGGCAACTGCATCTTTCACCTGCCCCCCTAGCCCACTCCAGCTGAGCTGGGCACACCAGGCATGTCTTTAAAGGACAGAGGGTGGAGCTGAAAGGGGCAGCCATGGTGTCCCAGCTGCCCTCCATAGGGTACAGATCTTGCAGACAAAACGACCTAACACCCAGGCTCATTGTGAATTTCAGATTATGAATAATTCAGTATGTCCCCAACACTGAGACACACAATAAAAACCCTGTCATTGATGTGAAACCCAAAAGTGACTGGATGTCCTTCCTAAGTGTTACTTCACAACCTCTAGTGCTCGCCTGCTTCTGATTGGCCAAGGCTAAGATCCCTGGAGACACTGGACTTGCCAATCATATCAAGGGAGGGTCCAGTCTCTGCACCCTGGGCCCAAAAGCCCATCTAGCTCACACTTGTGATGAATGCTCTGTGCCTATCAGCCTCTAAACGTTGACCTAGACCATTAAAATGAAAGTTAGTCTCAAGTAATCCGATACCAGGAAATGTCAAGCCCGGGAGCTGGGTCTGTGGGGGTTCAAATCCTGACTGTACCACTTATTTCTTGGGGGACCCTGGCGATTTACTTGCATGATCTAAACTGAAGTTTGCATCTAAGAGAATATAGCTTCTCTGGCCAGGTAGGTGTAGTGCAGGCCTTTAATCCCGGCACTCAGGAGGTAAGAGCAAGCAGATCTCTGTGAGTTCAGAGACAGCCTGATTTACATAGTGAGCTAGATTTACATAGTGAGCTAGATGGTCCTGACTCAAAACAAGAACAACAGAGTACAGCTTCAGCTTTGGCAGTGGAGGACAGAGATCAGTAAGCAACACAGGCTGGGAGATACGGCTCCATTGCCAGAGTGTGTCCTTAGCATGCAAGAAACCCTGGGTTTCATCCCCAGTACTGCATAACAGGCCTGCAATTCTAATACTGGAGAAGCAGAGGCAGGAGGATCAGCAGTTTGGTCTTTGTTCATGCAAGTAAATCGCCAGGGTCCCCCAAGAAATAAGTGGTACAGTCAGAATTTGGACCCCCAAAGACCCAGCTCTGGGGCTTGACATTTCCTGATATAGGATTACTTGAGACTAACTTCCGTTTTGATGGTCTAGGTCAACTTTTAGAGCCTGATAGGTATAGAGCATCCTCAACTACAAAGAAAGTTCAAGGCTAGCCTGCACTACATGAGACCCTAACTCAAATGAATAAAACATAAAATGAATAGTCCATAAACACCAGCTCTTTTCTCACCTGTTCCTATATTTTATTATTATTATTTGTTTCTGTGTGGTGCTGGGATGAACCCCAGGTCTGGTGTGGGCTACTCAAATGCTCCACCACTGAGACTCACGCTGTCCTCTAAACTGAGGGCAGGCTCAAGCAGAGTAAGGCACAGCCTGACCTCCAGGCTGCCTCCAACAGTTAGTACCTAAAGCAACATGCCTTGCAGCAGGCTGTAAACCTCTCCCCAGTTAAGGGATCAGCCCAAGCCTATTCCTTTGCTCCAATTACGTCTCCCTCCAGCTGCGGGCCAGAAGCTTAGGAATGGGAAACCGGGCAGAGCAAGTCACAGCTTAATCCATGTGTAATCACCCAACTGTGGCGTTACATTGCTGCTGCTGCAAAGCCACTCATCTCTTCGGTCCCTTTGGTCTCCGCCACCAAAGGGTGCTAAATGCTTTGACACCTGGAAGTCTAAGGGTTCCAAGGAACCTGAACCAAGTCCCAAGATGCCCGGTTTAGTTCCAGGTCCACACCCCTCTGACCGAAGCTCTGTTGCAAACCAGAAGGACTGAGTAAGAACTCAGGAAATGAAGACACGGTAGGCAACCCCGCTGCCTGGGGCCCGGCATAGACTTTGGGGTTTTTTGCTTTTAAGAAACTTCTGCAGTTCCTGCTTCTTAATTATGAAATAAGGACGCTGCATGCGGACATTTGGAAGGAACAATTGTTTGGGGACACTGGATTTCTCCTAACCTGTGCCAACACACAAGGGGCCCGGCCGGGACAGCACTGGAGGGGTCTGACCTCTCAGGAGGAGAGGTGTCTCTGTCCTGCGGCTGAGGGACATGAGGAGCGCAGGCGCGGGCGGTCCGGGACCCGTGCCATCCTGGGTATGTCCGGGAAGGGTGGCCCTGTCTGTCTCCGTCTCCAGGCGTCCCTCCCGGTGTCTGCTGCCTCCTCCCTTGGGCTCTGCGCTTTCCCTTCTGCTCCAACTCCGTTCCCCAGGCTCCAGAACCCCCGCCCGCCCCGGCCGCGCGGCCACCTTCAAGTTCACGGCGGGCAGCTCCATCCCGACCCTGGCGGAGGGCACCTGCGCGACGGCCGCGGGGACTCCTGGGCTCCGAACTCGGGAACAAACTTCCACGCCCCGCCCGTCACGTTGCGCCAGCTCCAACCGTGGCTCGGCGGTGAGCCACGTGAGGCCAACTCGCGCGGCCACGTGACTGCAGCCGGTTGCTAGGAGACAGCGTCTAGCAGCTGGCTCTAGCCGCAAAGCTCAGGCTCCAGCCACCGCCTAGGCCTCAACCAGCAGCTGCTCTGCTGGCAGAAAATCGGGATTTCCGCAGCGTGGGGGACCACCTGTAGTCAGGAGAGTCTGGAGCAGCTAGGCAGAACTGCTGGTGCGGTAACAGCTGGTGTCTGCCTCGGGACATCCTCTCTCCTCCCTTCCTTCCCGTGTACAAGGGTTAGTACAGTACTTACCTCATCATCCTTGAGAAAGGCAGTGAGTGAATTCATGTCCGCAAAGAAAACATAAAGAAAACGGTGAGGCCTGGAGAGATGATTCCGTGGTTAAGAGCACCTGTTGCTCTTCCAGAAGACCTGGGTTCGGTTCCCAGCACCCACATGGTAGCTCACAACCATGTGCATATGATCTAGCCTCTCTCTTCTGTCCTCTTCAGGCACCAGACACACACAGCGCACATACATATATGTAGGCAAAACATTCATACACATAAAAGAAATAAATTTGAAAAAATTCAAAGCCCAATTCTTACTGTGTTAAATTTCTCCTTCAAGCTTATTGGGTTTCCAGAGAATTTCATAAAATACATTTTTTTAAAAAAGAAAAGAAAAAGGTGAAAGCAGGTATGGTAGGTCAAGCCTGTAAATAACAGTACTTGGAAGGCTTGAGGCAAGAAGAACACCATGAGATCAAAGCCTGCGTGGCTTTCAAAGTAATACCATGTTTATTTCTTATTACTTGTTTATTTTGTGGGGTGGGTGGGTACATGCCACACCATGAGTGTGGAACTGAAAGGTTTTTTGTTTTTGTTTGTTTGTTTTTTTGTTTTTGTTTTTTTTTTCTTCGAGGAGCTGAGAGGTTTTGAAGCCTGGGTAAGTAAAGGATAAAGGAAAACAGCAGACTGAAGTAAAGAAAAGGGCTTTCAAGCTGATGGCTGAACAGTCTCAGCCACTAGGGAAGCAGAGGCAGAAGGATTCCTCGAGCCCAGTCGGTCAAAGCCAACCTGGGCAACAGAGTGAGATCTTGTCTAAAAAGGAGGGCATCAGGGCTCTGTGTCATAGTATCTGTTTACTACACCCCCATCCCCAACATGGACAAAGGATGATGTCATCAGAGCCTATATGACCTGAGCTGTGCCTGGCATTTTCTACATGGCCGATGCACACAAGCTTCTGTACCATCAGAGTACAAGAAGCCAGCCACCGGGAGTCTGCTTACTGGTATACCATAAGTTTGAGGACATTCCATCTGGACAGTTAGCAGAAACTCTGCCCTGCTGAGCCTCAAGCTGTGCTGAGCTGACTGGAAGAAGAAGGAGCTGCCCTACTTGGGCTCTTGAGTGAGGATCCTCTCAGGGTACAGCTGCAGCTTGCTCTGCTCTCCAGAAGGATAGAAGCCATATGGGAATCCATAGGACTGAGTGGACACATGGCAACATCCAGACCACAGTTCCTTAGATAGGAAGGTGTTGTTTTTTTTTTCTAAGTAGATGAGAAGAGATTCAGGGGGATGCCCAGCCCTAGTTTAAAGCCCAGTTTGAAAACACAGCCCTCAGGGGCTGGAGAGGTGGCTCAGTGGTTAAGAGAACCGATTGCTCTTCTGGAGGACCCAGGTTCAATTCCCAGCACCCACATGGCAGCTAACACTGTAACTCCAAGATCTGACACCCTCACATAAACATACATGCAGGCAAAACACCAATATATATATAAAATAAGAAATAAATTATTAAAAAAAAAAAACCCCATAGCCCTCAGGCCAGGATGAAGGCCAGCTGTTAGTCTGCCATTGTAATGGACCAGCATTCTGTTTTTGGTCATAGGCAGAGTGTTTCAGTATAGCCCAGGCTGGCCCTGAACTTAAGGGTGCCCTGTTCTAGCCTCCTAGGGGCAGGTATTACAGGCATGTGCTTTTATATCTGTCTAATTATAGTTTATTATATGTTTGTTTAACTGACATAAAAAAATTATACACACAAGGTTCATTGTGATGTTTCCATACATCCTGTAATGTTGGATTTTTAATGTTTATGTTTTAATGTTAATTTAATGTTTATTTAGTTTGTATGTTTATATGTAGGCATGCATGTCATGGCCCCTATGTAAAGGTCAGAGGACTTGCTTCCTTGAGTCGATCTTCACATTCCTACCTTGCTTTTGAGGCAGGGTCTCTCTCTCTCTCTCTCTCTCTCTCTCTCTCTCTCTCCTCTCTCTTTTTAATACACCAGGCTAGATTCTGGGTGATTCTCCACTCTCCACCTTCCATTTTCTGTAGAGATCCTGGGATTAAAGATGCTTGTGTGGCAAGTGAGTTTAACCACATAGCCATTTCCCTGGCCCTTTAGCCTGTTTTTTTTTTTTTTTTTAATATTTATTTAACTGTATGTATATGTGTGTGTGCGCGCATGTGTACC